>NC_071353.1:116502304-116835638 GCF_943734655.1 Sabethes cyaneus
GGTAACCAGCCCCGGTGGAAGCTAAGATCGTATACCGACAGGGAAGGAGGCTCTCATGCATCTGAGTGTTGGCAAAAGGAACAGCCTTTTCGCCGTTTCCGTAACAGGTATGCGGCTGTATAACAGGTGAGGGACAGCATACAACATCCCTGTCCGCGAAAACAAATGAAGCGTGTCATTAGGTGGAAGCCCATCAATGACCGTCTATGCGTGTTGAAATTTAAGGGCAAATTCTTTAACTACAGTCTAATAAATGTGTACGCACCAACGAACGACAAACTCGATGATGTAAAAGAGGCGTTCTATGATCTTCTCGAAAGGACTCCATAGTGCCCAAGACATGACATAAAGATATCCATCGGGGATACAAATGCACAGGTCGGACGTGAAGAGTTCTTTCGTCTCGTTATTGGTAGAGAAAGCCTCCACCCTACCACAAACGACAATGGCCTGAGGCTAATAAACTTCACTGCAGCCAGAGGAATGGTTATCTGTAGTACCCATTTTGCATGATGGAACATTCGGAAGCACAACTGGAAACACCCTAATGGAGAGGCCTGCTCTCAGGTCGACCACATTCTGGTTGGTGGCCGGCACTTTTCTGATGTCGCAGACGTTTGATCCTTCCGGGGCGTAACGTCGACTCGGACCACTATCTCGTAGTAAGCAAAATCCGCGCCCGGTTGTCCAAAGTATTCAAACCAACGAGAAAGATACGACTGAACATTCGGTGGTTATCAGCGGAAGGAGTTGCTGCCGAGTAGTCTCAGAAGACTGATGAGCGGATCGGTGAACATCTCGGAGAGAACCTGAACGTACAGTGGAGTCACATCCACGACGCGATCAGTACTACAGCGCGGGAAGTGTTGGGTACTACTGCTGCAGCCACTTTCAGTGAGTGGTTTGACGCAGAGTGTCAGCGAGTGACTCATGAGAAGAATCAAGCCAGAAGTCACATTTTGGCTGCAACTGTGACACGTCAGAGCAGAGAGAAATACCGAGATGCTAGAGCTGCCGAAAAGAGACTTCACCGTCGTAAGAAACGTCTGCACTGGGATCGCGTTCTTACGGAGGCGGAGAATTGCTTCGAGAGGCACGATGCGAAAAGCTTCTTTAATACGATCAACGGAATCAGGAACCGGACTGTACCAACTCCTGTTATGTGCAACGACAAGGAGGGGAACCTGATTACCGAAAGATCGGAGGTGGCTAGGCGTTGGAAACAACATTTCGATGCATTGTTGAATGGTAAACAAGATGGAGCGGTCAACAGAAACAGGATAACGATTGAGGATGATGGACAAGCTGTGGATCCACCAACTTTGGACGAGATTAGGAAAGCAGCGAGAGAGACGGCATCGCCGCCGAACTTTTTAAAGTCGAGAGCGAACGGCTGCATTGTGCAATCCATCAGGTTATACTAAAAGCATGGACTGAGGAGGAATTACCTACGGACTGGTTGGAAGTTCTCATATGCCCTATTTACAAAAAGGACCATCGACGCGAATGCAGTCATTATCGAGGCATTACTCTCCTCAATTCTGCACAGGGCCTTAAATTATCACCGAATTTCAAACAAAACAGAAAATCTTTTTTCTCGTCATGCATTGTTTTTTTTGCCTCTGGGTCTCGTATGTGCAACTTATAGACTTCAAGGCGGCGTACGATTCAGTTAAACGAAATGAGCTGTGGCAGATTATGCTTGAACATGGTTTTCCAACAAAACTGATTAGGCTGATACGTGCTACTGTTTATTTTCTGTTTATTTTCTGTGGACTCTTGACGGCTACTCTTGATGGTTCCAAATCAAGCGTCAGGATAGCGGGTGAGACATCGGACTCGTTTGTGACGTTAGATGGTTTGAAGCAAGGTGACGGACTATCGAATTTTCTGTTCAACATTGCATTGTAAGGTGCTATTCGAAGGGCAGGCGTGCAGAGAAGCGGTACCATCATCACGAAATCTCATATGCTCCTAGGGTTCGCGGACGACATCGATATCATCGGTGTTAACCACAGAGCTGTGGAAGAAGCGTACACGCATCTTAAGGAGGAAGCTGCGAGGATAGAGCTTATCATTAATCCTACCAAAACAAAGTATATGGTGGCTGGTAGAGAGCGTGGTAGCCCTTTGGCTGTTGGAACTGCGGTGGTGATAGATGGAGATACTTTTGAAGTGGTCGACGAATTTGTTTATCTTGGCACGTTAGTGACATGTGACAACGATGTGAGCCGTGAAGTAAAAAGGCGGATAGCGGCTGCCTTCTACGAATTACGTAGCCAGCTGAGGTCCCGTAGCCTACAACTCCGTACAAAACTCGCGCTCTATAAAATGCTAATTCTCCCGGAGGTACTCTACGGCCACGAAGCATGGACGTTGAAAGAGAGCGACCGATGAGCTCTTGGCGTTTCTGAGCGTTAGATCCTGCGATCAATTCTTGGCGGCATATTAGAGGAAGGAGTGTGGCGCAGGCGCATGAACCATGAAATATACCAAGTATACAAAGATGCGGATATTGTGAAGCGGTTAAAATACGGCAGGGTACAATGGGCTAACCACGTAGCAAGGATGCCGGATGAGAGACCAGCGAAAACAATATTTAGCAGAGAACCCGACAGAGGCCGACGACTTCGAGACAGACCCCGGACCCGTTGGATGAGCGCTGTTGACGAGGATGCTAGAACAGCGGGTGTTAGGGGCGACTGGAGAGCGGTAGCCCAAGACCGAGTATTGTGGAGACGGCTCCTGAATTCGGCATGGATTCGATAAACGGATTGTCGCCAAAAAAGTAAAGTAAATACTATCAACTATCCATAATGTGGGCTTTGGTGAGTGATTCGAGTGCAATTGACTTTGACATGCAGAGACTTTGAGCCACTACGAGACAAACTCAAACTTCCCAGACTATCATGAGACAATCTCCGGTATGTCTTTATTAGTAGCCAATAAAATGGATTGAAATGGTAGCTGGGTATCCTGCATACTAGAATCGATTTTAGCGCTACAACCAATTCGTGTCGGTGTGTAGGCTATGAGACTCGATCACTGGTCTATACATTTCTTCCCTACCAATCGACGCGCTCGTATCCCTGACGATGATATAGATGTCCCGTGGTGAATAGCAGTCGTACATCGACTCCAGTTGCGCCTGCGCATGGAACGATTCCTCTCCATTGTCGGGTCTTTCTTCGTGCGGTCAGTGCACGTTGATGATTGTGTAATTGAAGAAGCGTGCCTTCATCCTTCCAACCAGTCACGCGATCCTGCATTCTACCGAACACTATAAAACCCGTTGTCAGTTCGTTGATAATGCCACTGCTCTACGAACTGGGTCTTTCCGCCGCGGATCTTCCAAACCTTTTCTCTTTTGCTTCAGATTTTCTGCAGAACCACGATGCCGACTTGGCGGGGTAAAGCTGTTCGAGCAGCACCCGATCGCCACCTAACGGAATTCCACGTACCGAGTTTCAATCTGTCATCCTTCGTAGTATCATTAGGTAGGTTGCCTTATTAGACCCATGCTATCGAGTCTCGTGACGGGGTTCCATTTTAGCTTTAGTGCCACGACACCAAGTTTTTTATTGCAACCACCAGCTCTGAATCAAACGCTGTCGTGAGCCACTCCTAACCTGAAGTGCAGGCGCTCACTAAGTTGAGAAATGTAGAGCCGTCCCTGACATGGAAACAGAGGCTCATGGCTATCAAAGCTACACCTCGTGTTGACACCCAGCACTCACATGAGTGCTTCCTTCCTTGTCCGTATACGATCATAGTTTCCACCGGGGTTGGTTAGTGGCTCCCGGATCTCCACTATGGTTGTTTATACTCCGGTTGATACCACAAGGAGGTAGGCATATGAGTTACCGGATAAGATGCTGAGGACAACTGTAGAGTCGATGTTATTTCGCAGATTTACCAACCTACTCTACAACGTCCTAGTTTCGCTGATGTGATTTTGTGTTATATTCAAGGTAAATTATCTTACAAAAACATACGGTGCAACAATCAGTTGCGAATTGTCGACAATTTTATAGCTACCTTCGTGATCATCATTTAGTGCTGTTACATCTTTTTTCACCAGCCAAATAAATAGTGTATTTGAGCAATTTTTTTTAGTTTTAGTTTAAAGTAGACTTTTATGACTTTTGGGTGTTGTAAACGAATTGTAGCCTAACAATAAGAAAAAGAATAAGAGAAAGATTTTTTTTTGCTGCATCCCCCACTCTTCCCCACTTCAGAAGGCTGACAGTGGTCAGCCACAGTGACCTCCCGACAGTGGTCGCAATTATTTATTACTTTATTAACCAGCAAAAAATTAACAAATACAATTAACGATTTTAGATTACTAATACAATTTTGCAGTATACTGCAAATAACAGAAATTTTCTTCTTGAAGATGGTGGATTCTCCTAGATAACTTGATTCGGATCGGAGTTCTGATAAGAGAGTGCCCTATTGTCTGCGAATAATTGAGGATTTCCGTGAAGTTTCAGGTTTGCCAGATAGTTGATGTATAGAAAAAACAGTAGAGGGCCTCCATTACTTCCTTGAGGAACGCCCACGGTTACATACTGTTTCGAGATTCGAGATTCGAGAGATTAGTTAAATAACTCTTAAACAGATCGTTGGATGTTCGTCTAATGTCATAATAGCCCACTTTACGAAGTAAACCTTGATGATCTATCGTGTCGAAGGCTTTTTTTAAGTCAAGAAACAGCACTCCTTCTGTTTTGCGCGATCCCATCCTCATCTCTCCGGGCACATGTTGCCGTTCATGTGCCTGGCCCCTCTTCGCTTTTGACAGCGGATATGGAGGTGCCCAGAAACGGTTCGGGGCCAATGAACTGATGAGCAGATCCTTGTCTCGCTAGACTGTGGGCAAGCTCATTGCCCTCGATTCTGCAGTGTCCAGGCACCCAGAATAATGAAACTTTGTTCTGGCGGGAAAGCTCCCTCAAGGTTGTGCTGCACTCCCAAACTAATTTGGATGCACATTTGGTGGACTTGAGAGCAAGTAGTGCAGCCTGGCTGTCCGTGAAGATTCCGATTTTAGCATACCTATACTTTCGTTTTAGACATATCATGGCGCAGATGTATATTGCATATACTTTCGCTTGGAACACGGTGGGCCATTTGCCCAGTGGAAGAGTTTACTTTATTCCGGGTCCGTAGACTCCAGAACCTGTGCAAGTCCCAATTTTTGATCCATCTGTAAAGAAGCAGATGGTACCGGATGGAATATCAGGCCCTCCATTGCTCCATACAACGCTATCAGTAACAATTACACTGTACGGAACATCCATGTTAGGCCGTGCCTCCATCCAGTCAGAGATTGTCGTTACTAGGGGTGATAGTTTGAGCTCCCTTAGTACGCGAAGGTGACCAATTTGATCCCTCTCAAGTATGTTACGACACCTCTGCAGCCTTAGTGCACCGAGTTCCGCTACCTTCTTCACATGAAGATGTAAAGGTAGCAAGCGTAACATTGCCTCTATGGCTGCAGTTGGTGTAGTTCGCATGCCGCTGGTCACTGACAAACATGCCAGGCGTTGAACTTTGCTTAGCTTGGCCTGCGCTGTCACCTCCTTACCTTTGGCCACCGTACAAGAGCGGCATAAGTTAGCCTAGGCCGTGCAATAGTAGTGTATGATCAAAGGGCTAGTTGAGGTTTCAGTCCCCAGGTTTTGCCAAACAGTGAACTGCATGCTTAGATGGCTGTTGTTGCTTTCTTGACAGCATAGTCTAGATGAGCGGTTTAGTTCAGTTTATGATCCAGAATAATACTCAGATGTTTAACTTCATTGCTGAAGTTTAGTCTGATTCCATTCAGTGTAGGGGTAGTAAGAGTATGTCCCCCCCGCCTAGTAAATGGTATCGCGACTATTTTGGAGGGGTTTATATTAAGCCCCTCTCGTAGGCATCATAAGATAGTGGAGTTTAGAGCTTCTTGCATACGACTGGACAGCACTGCGTCAAATTTCCTCTGACAATGAATACCACGTCGTCGGCGTACGCAATGACCTCATAGCCTTGCTGTAATAGCTTGTGCAAGAGTGCGTCGATCACCAGTGACCAAAACAAGGGGGAGAGAACTCCTCCTTGAGGACATCCTTTTAACGCTGAAATTGTGATCGACGTATCTCCCAATGCAGCTGTGATTTCCCTGCTTGACAGCATTGCTTCAATCCAGCTCATTGTCGGCTGATCAGTTCCTTTGTTAAGGAGAGTCGTATTAATTGAGACGAATGACGTGTTATCGAAGCCACCTTCAATGTCAAGAAAAGCACAAAGTGCCGTCTCTTGGTATTGAAGCGACTTCTTAATTAGCGTCACTAGGCAGTGAAGTGCGGTTTCCGTAGGTTTCCCGCATTGATAAGCATATTTATTGCCATGTAAAGGAGAGTTCTTTAGAAATTAAAAGCGTCTTAGTAGAATACGAAACCTGAAATTATATTAAAAAGAAAACTTTCCAATTACATTCCACTATGTAGGGTACCGGAGGGTATTTTCAGCAGGTATCTAAATTCAGCCTATTTGCCTTTTCTTTCGCCAATAAAAACTTTGCCGACAAACAATTTTAATATGTTATAACTATTTTCTCAAGACTGTAAGTAATCTACTATTTTGTATTCAAAGAACGTCAAAACCACCTGTTCTTCCACTAGAACTAGGCCTTAGGCCGAAAATAGATGGAATCGCTTATTGGGCCGAAAAAACCCTCCCGTGCCCTACATTTAATTGGAAAGTTTTCTTTTTAATTTAATTTCGGGACACAATACGAAACTTATTTGGCAAACAAATTGGTTCAATAAGTAATAAGAAATATTTTTTAAATCAATTAAAATAGTGTTGCCGAATGGGTAGTATGACATTGGAAAATTGTTGTGCCGAATGCTGCTTTATGCTAAATTTTTCTTTATGCGGGCAATATTATCGCATAAAATATGTTCAACCAATAAATAAACATAATCAGCTAAAAACAGTGACAACAGTGTTAATACCTGTTCATCGCGCAATCTTTATACCTTACCAATCACATTTATTTCAATAAATTACATGAATTGCATAAATTACCCAGATCCCAGACACAAACTCAGAAATCTGATGTGATTTCTACGCAGTAATTTGTTTGTAATATATTTCGTTGATTAGCGAAATTGGCTAAAGTGCGTCATAATTTTAAAAGATGCGTGAAACTACATTAACTAAAACCAAATACCATAACCACCCACTGCAAGTATAGGTTTGAACGTATGTGAACAGGCTAGGTAGACAAATATCTAGATTACTGAGGAACCAGAATGGTTCAAAAACATTTGATGTATGTATTTGACACAACAATACAGAGTTTCATGGAGCATTTTATCTCTTGATTCCAACAAACAAATTACTATCGTCGAATGAAGTATCAACTTAGGCATCAGTTAGGTATGCAACTGGTTAAGGAACGTCACTCTCGTCCCCGCAGCCCAATGAAAACTTACGCAAATCGTAACTCGTCGTGTGCATCAACAAAACGCCGCTCGAAACATTGAGCTTTGGGTTTTTACGTGCTGCGGCACGGTAGGTTGCACCATTCACAAAATTACGCCGCGGTCGACTAATACTTTTTTCCTAGAATTGGCGAAGTTACACGTACATAATTGTGTTACTGTAAACACAAAACCGGTCCGCGTTCGCGTTCGCGAAGTTAGTGTCTCTATATCTCTCTCTCGCTCTTTTGCTCCGGCCCGGCCCGGCCAAAATGCCTTTCAATATAGAAGCGGCTGTTTTGCAAAGCAAGCCAAAGCCGGAAACGAATGAAATATTTATCGGAGGAGATGATGTCATATCGTGGCGAGCGACTGCGCTCGGCTCATGACGCTCATGACGTGACTTTGAGTTTTCGAGCGTCGTCGTTTTTCCCTATACAGTTTCTCACAGCTCCGCTACAGTCGCCGCCAGAGTGTAATAAGGGCAAAAGCATATCACGGGGTAAAGGTATGTTTCAGTTTTTTTTTTATCGGAGAGTACATTTCAGTAAATTCAACGATAACAAGCTGTGGCTGAGTGAGTGATTTGATAGCTTAAGATTAACTCACTACATTTTTTTGATGAAAATTACTGTGTTGTTTTGATACAAATTGAATGGAATACTTTAATTCGCATTTTTAGTATTTTTTAGAATATATACGGTGAATTAATCGTCCGTATTTGTAAAGTGCGTATGAGCATCACTGATGTCTCGGAGCGCAAAGGATGAAAGGAAGAAAGAACAAAATAAAGACATTCTGTAACACACAAGACATTTAAAAAAAATCAATTTGCTCCAAAGAAAAATCGGTTGATTACTGTTTTCAAAGTACGTTCAAATATCACAATATTTTGAATTTTATTGTCCTTTTTGTGCTGTATTTTTTTTTTAATTTGCCATCGCTTTACTGTGCTAGATTTCTTTTCCCTATTGAAATAACTGGTTTTTGGCTTATTTTTATCGATTTTTATGAAATAAAATTTCACGGTTGTTATTTAAAAATATTGAATTTCAAAATTAATATAAAATAATTTTACTATAAATGTTTGCAGTATTTCTACCCCACTTCACTCTATTTATTTTGCTCTCCGCTCTTGTTTTCGCATTCCTTTTGCTACAAAAGATTTGCGCGTGGCAGACAAAAACATCCCCGTCCGATGTCGGTTCACGTGTTTCGTCGTGTTTGGTTTTGGTAGATCCCGTCCGACATTGAATATTATTGAATGTACCTGTAGTTATAACAAGATGAAACAGACAATATCAATATCGTAAATTGCCCATAACCATCTTAAGATATGGGCGCAAGTTCAAAATTTACCCGAAAATTACAGAAGTTTAGAAGTTTAGAACCCGTAAATACAGAAGTTTTAATTTAAAAATAGACAAAATTTTGGATTCCCGCTGGGTATTTTTTTTAATTTGTTAAAGTTGAGTAGATAACTCAATCGATCGCGAAAAAGAAAGTTTCTGAATGCAATTCGCTGGTTTTAGCTGATCTATGTTTACTTTACTATTTATCTATAGTTCGTACTTTCCAAATTCCATCGAAGTTTGACTTCTTTCTTAAAACCTGATGCAGCCTGTGCGAGAGTAATTAAATGTGGATTGTTAGATAATACCGTCCATGATAAATGCACATTGTGAATATTTCTACACGTTGCCATTGGAAGAATCGAGTCAATTAGGATCAATTAATAGACATCTGTCGTGATTCATGATTGCATATGATGCAGTGCATATCGAAGGACAAATTCAACAATATGATGGAAGAAAGGGAAACCTTCGACTTACTTCAGCGAAATCGTCAATTTAGTCGAAAATCGAAAAATGAGTTCCATTTTATTCATAATAAATGTAATGTTAATATATGTTTTGATTGAAAGTGGCATATTTTTTAGATCAATACATACAATAGTGATAGATTAATATTATAGCTCTAAGCATGAGGTAGGTTATTTCTAAGATTCGCTCAAATACGTAAAGTATATTGCCTATACCATATGGTGCTTCAATTGTGTTATTGTAAAAGTTTATTTATAAAATTATAGTGGGACCAGATAAGAGGTGCGAAATTCGGTGGAATTCCCTCGGCATAACAGAATATTGTGCTACTTCGAAAATTAATCAAAACAATGATTGACGGAAGAAAAGAGGGAGGAAACGGTTGCGGAAACTGATGATTATTACTATTGATTTGAAAATATTTACAGTCAGTTTTGCTGGTAATAAAAGCTGCGAATTTAAAATTCATTGAAGCAAAGCACATGTTTCTTGCAGCTTGACATGAAACGAGAGCAAAAGGGCAATTGTATGCTGTGTATAGCTCTTTTCATTGATTTTTTCTTATACCCAGGCGTCAACTGGTGCCAAAAGTCTGACTGCGTTATGTAGTCGATACGTGGCGTGACACTATATGTAATCTACTGCACCACCGACCGGCGGCAGATCGATAACACCAAGAACCTAATGGACCTCAACTGAGTTGACTGCAAAGGGGGGCTAGTCGTAATTGTTGGTCAATGAAATAAAAAAAAATGCTATCACTACGAAAATTGGCATTCGTTCAAGTCAACATGTTAAGTTAAGCACCCAAGCAATTTCCTGCAGGGGAAAAAATAAAATAGGATAGTCAAGACTGCAATTGAGTAAACCTGTGTACCGCATATCGATATTTACTCAGTCAAACACATTCGCTCCGTTATCAGCAAAGGCCAGCTGCAAATATCAAACTCAGTAACTTGCATCATAAAGCGCAGAACACATTTGGAATACATATAAGCAAAATTTCCAGGAATAGATGATAAAAAAAATTCAATGCAAACAACGAAGAAGGTGGCGGATATTCATGCTTTTATTATCTTATCTTATCGTGAAAAAATGTCACACTACTGCTGATGAGCTTTTATGAAACCGTTGCATGTTTTTGGCGGATGAGAAAAATCATAAACAATATTGTTTTGTATTTATAACCAACTTTTTTCGGCTAATATTATTTTGAAAATTTTATTTACACGGTTGTGAATAAATCCAACAATAATGCGGAAAGCATTGTTTCAAATCAAGAAAAAATTTTAATTTTTTGTTCGTTAATTTCCAGCCTTTCAGTCACAAAAACTTCACGACAGGTTTTTTCGTCAGTCATTATTTTTCGTTCATAAACTCAGGAACAAAGAAAACGTATCTTGAAAATTTTCTAATAAGATCTTTGACAGAGGACAACGCACAGAGGAGTATTTGGATCAAAAAGCTGGCCAAAATGAGGAAAGTCGAAATTCGTTCAATCCCCTCCAATTAAACCTCGTTGTCTTCCCAGATACCTATTACACAATGTAACGTAAATTTTGAAGCCATTTGTTTTATTTACATCTTGCATAGAGCTGTCAAACTTCTAGTAAAAATGAGCCATATATTTTCGTTCATGTAGGTAAGAATGTTGCCTTTCACATTTCTAAGGCTATATATATCCCATCGACCAGCTGTAAAAGGCTTTTAAAGCTCAAAGATTTTAGAATTATTTGTTGATATAGACTTTAGATTTCAATGAATATAATGATGACAAGCGAGCAGTATTTATTATTGCAAATAAGCACAAATATGTTGCTACTTTAAAGTAATATTTGTTTATGTTCTCGCCTTTTCTCATCACAATCTTTGATGCTACTTGATAGCTTAGAGTCCCAGGAAGAGCGATATGAGTGAAATTTTTGCAACTTTTTACAATTTTATGAAAAAAAACTTTACTTAATAAAAACATTGTTCAACTACAGCAAAAGCAATATGAGGAAAGTTGTGCTACACTACTAGGTAGATACAAACATAATTCCATAAAAAATTACTTCATAGAACTAATGGTACTATTTTCCACTCATTACCGCTTGTTTACTCTAATAAAAATGATTAACAATACTTTTGACCAACTTTTCGGCTCAAATACTCCTATGTGCAACGTCTTACCGAAAGGCAGGGTGTCATTCCAAAAACTCTAAAAACACGAACGTGAAGAAAAGTGGTTAGGCTTTAAGCACCAATAACTCAGCGATTCCGTGATCGATTTTCAATATTTTTGTACCAATTGATCGGAAAATCTTCTACGCATTGACTCCAATACAGAATGCTATTAATGTTTAAACGCGCGATATTGAAAAATTGCCGAATGGTATGGCTTGACTTATTTTTGGCATTTTCAGTACATTTGCTCAGAAAGCGAGATGTTTTCCACAGGCATTGGTATCAATTTTATCATTAGAAGTGCAGTTGCAGATCAATGTGCGCTTCCTCGGTTTCAAAAATTTACCACTATATTATGGTTCAACCGTTATCATTATGTTCTTCATATGCTACACTTCAAAAATATGTATGGAAAATCACTCGTTTCCGTATGGAGAACATTCTTAACGACCTATTGTTGAAATGATCAAAAAAATACTCGATAGCAACTGTTGCTTCTGTGTTGGAAATACATGCAGGTCCCTCATCATGTCTCCCTAGGGACGTAAATGAAGCTGTTTTTACAGCAAGTACAGAAGTAAATCTCCCATATGCCTATAGGGGACATCTATGGCACTAGAATACAGACATGCAAATTACATTGTTTCATGTTCTGAAATCTTCTGTATCTGTATCTTCTGTAACTATAATAAACATCAGAGGGGTTGTGTACAAGACACGACCGCATATACAGGTGACGCAGGACTACGTAAGCCTCTTTGTAGTGAAAGTAGCATGTATCCATGCTTGTCAAAGCAGTAAAATTGCATACGTTCAATTCTCAAAAGATTTCAGAGTTATTTCTATGTGCATTTGGAAACAATTTACCAAAATCAAGAACACAAACTATTCCAGCGCCTCTATGGTTCAAAGGTACAAGTACCAGCGAACCACATGCCCTGGAGGGTGTTGTGGGTTCGAATCCGGTTATAATCTCAGATTACAGCTTGGTTCGACTCATGCACCTTCCAGCATTGGACAAAAGGTAGGAGTCAAAATGACTACTTGTCAAGCATAGCTACCAATACCCCCCCCCCCCTTCCTTTCCGCTCTTCCCCCTCCTTCACCAAAAATTTTCATTTCTTTCCCCTACCGTCCCTTCATCAATTGTAGAACCATCGTTTTAAAAAAATATCAAAAAAATACAAACTATTGCTTTCTTGCTACCTTACAGAAATTAAAGATTGTTTTTATTACCCATGGTTCCCCACGTTGAGGGGATTTTAACAATTCAATCCTATATAATCAACAGCACATCTTCTCACTACACTACTAGTGAAACGGCAAGCATGCGTATTCATACAGAGTCATATTATAACCGAGCACTACAGCTGTAGCACATTTTTCCAACACAGATCTCAAATTCGCCGAGGTTTAATCGTATCGCAGTAAAGAATTTGCGATCTGTTTGGACAACGAACTTGTGTCATTTTTTCTGACACACTTCCCTAACACAGACATCAAATTGGATTAGGTTTAATCGCGTTCGTAAGAAATCTGTTGGCACGAGAGGGTTTTGTCACTCTTTCTGGTGTACTTCCCAAGCAAGGACATCAAAATGGTCTAGGTTTAATCGCGGTGTTAAGAAATCTTGTTGAAATGAGGAAACTTTGTCACTTGTTTTGGCTTACTTCCCAAGCACAGATATCAAATTGGTATAGGTTTAGATCATCGTAAAGAATCTTCCAACCAATCACGAAGCCTGAAGTTTTTGGAGCGCCTTAGTAGAATACGAAACCTAAAAATAAAAAAGAAGAAAACTTATCCAATTTAATTCTACTATGTGTATTTTATTCATGACAGATACGTATTTTAGTGTCTGTTTTCGAACGAAATACACAGTACAATCACGAAGCGAGAATTCTGGTAAAGCATAGATTCATTATTTTCAATTTTTCAATAGTTCAACACCAAGAATCCATACTTTTCTTCATTTGAGCCAATTCTTAGAAGATTTTCCAATGGATTGGTGTAAGAATATTGAAAATCGTTCGGAAAACCACTAAGCTATTAGCGTTCAAAACCTAACCACTTTTCGAGAAAGATTTTTTGGAATGACACCCTATACCAGCTACCTTCCTGAAAGACGTAGTCCTACGTCAAAAGCACTGGGTTATAATTGCTTTTTGTGGCCAGAATCCTTCTTTCTATTCCCGTGCCTTCAGGAGAACAGACGGCACTTACGGTTGTAAGTTTTACTTATTTCCAAAATGGCTTCAAACGTAATTGCAATTCAAGAGGCTTAGATGAACCAGGATTCGACTCTTAGGAAATCAGAGGGCAAAACCTTGTGCATCAAAACCTTAATACAAGCAGCTAATGGCTTAAAGCCAGCAAATATCAATTCCTCTGGAACTTGTCGTGAAAACCCTTTTCCTACGGGTATTTTACCCAAAAGAAGGCAGCATGACAAGAACCAAAGGAAAAAGTTAAACCGCAGCGGATTTAGCAGTAAGCTCTGGTAACAGCTGTTGCTTCGGTCGCGCCATCGGCGCAAAATTTAAGGTTCCAAATCAAGATGGTAAACGGTCCGTTTACCGACATCCTGAGGGACTCACTTTTAAGAGACCTTAATGGTTTCTTGTATATCCTACCCGTTTTCGCTTCGTTCGTTTATTCCGAGCTTTAAGGGCTTTGAGTTTAGATTCGGCATGCTGTGGTTTTCTTTTGAAAACCAGCGCAGCTGTGTCAATGCAAAAAATCAAGTCTAACCAGGACAGGAATTATTCATTACCAGCAACAGCAATCCTGGATAAAATTGAAGTCCTGAAGGTAAAAAATTTCGTAAAAAATTCGAAACTTTTAACATTGAATCTAGATGAATTCGATGTCCTGAAAGTAAACAAGTGTGTAAGAGTGTAAAACTAATCTTTCCTTAGCTGATGCTGGTTCTCAACAGCTGTTTATCTTTGATATATTAAGGATGCAAACGGCACTATCAGAAGCGATTGTCATTGTTTGACTAGTAGCATTTGTCCAGTCCGGTGCTGCACTTCGGATGAAGTGCAGTACTGCGCTGGGAATTGTTTTCCAAATATCAGGGCTTCTAACAGCCCTCTGTCGAAGAACCTTGATCTTTAATTGAAAAATGTCGGACATCGGCGTAACAGGTGTTCCGAGTCTTTCTATCTATGCCACAGAATCGACATATATCACCTGGCAGTTTCCCCATAAGCTTCAGATGATAGTGGTTTGGACAATGTCCTGTTATAAGATCAGTATAAATGTTTAGATCTTTCTCCGAAAGCTCTAGGATTTTGCGAACTATTGAAATGTTTGGAGAGATAAATTGTTTCGACTGCCTAGTAATGAAAGTGTTATTCCAATTCCACCTTCGTACATTTTCATACTAAAGCTCAGTAAAAAAGCAATATAACTTAACATGACTTGATTTGATGTAATGGTCGGGGCCACTGTTGATCCCAATGATAATCACAACATGACAATAGCCAGAAAAGTTTCGAACAGTTCAGTGTCATACTTTCTGCATGCGTCCAATGCATGGAAAAAATTGTATCTTTAAGTTTTTCGTCCCTTACATCAAAAATTAGGGTAGGTACGTGGACCCTACGGAATAAAACGATCAATTTGGATCCCCGAAAGCACCGAAAGTTGATGTTCCGGAGTGTGTAATTCGTTGTATTTCTAATTTAAGCTTATCTACTACCTATGATAGTAAAATATAATCCCACAGCAATTCGGAATATCTTCGTCAAAAGTGGTAGCAAATTTCACTAATACATTGTTTAGTTGATTGATGCCTCAATCTAATTCGGCTCTTTTGAAGCAAATTGAATTAAAATGGAACAAAATTTGAAGTAAATGTAGCCAAAAGTCTAATTCCATGCACCCCAATTTTTGGCGTCGGAACTTAAAGGTTAAGCACAATAGTCGCCTGTGACCTGTATCAGGAATCAGAAAGCATAGCTGGTGTAGGATAGTTGATCGAAACTAACGGGTAAATTACTTCAACTTTGCACGAATTGTGTAATTTAGAGATGTAAACTTGTTGAATTGTAAAAATCTGCTTACCATTAAAGAATGCAACATTATTGCACTTTATTTTTTCGCCCCTTCAAATTTCGAAAATTGTTGAAGGGGGGGTGACATAAACTTTTTTTCAAATTTGTATAAGCCTAATTGAAAATTTTCCAACCTGCGTGATTTTAACTAGCACTTGACATGTTAGATGAAAGACAAGCACACATTAAAGCGATATGCCATAATAAATGGCGTTTTAACTATTTTCGATAAAAGAGTGAATAAGTTTTATGAATGATAATCCAGATCAATTAATTATTATTTACTGTTTAGCCAAAAGTCTTGCGTTTAATGACAAATATTTTATGTTTTGAACAAGTTTTTTAAAATGTGGTATCACCACCAATCACCAAAGGATGTGTGATTGTGACTTGGTGGTTTAATTCTTTATAGAACTACAAATTAAAAGAAACTGATCTGTGTCTAAAAATAACTCAACCCATGTCGCTACGTTAATAAGGGGGGTTGTGCAGTCTCCTTTTGTCCAGCGCCTCTACGGTTCAAGGGTACAAGCACCAGTGAGCCACATGCCCTGGCGGATTATAGCTTGGTTCGACCCATGCACCTTCCAGCATTGGACAAAAGGTAGGAGTCACGACAACTTGTTAAGCGTAGCTACCAATAACGCCCGCTCACCTTTCTACTATTTCCCCTCCATTAAAAAAAACTACTTTCCTCTACGGTCCCTTCATCAATTGGAGAACCACCGTTTCAAAAGAATATTAATATATGTTTGACCGCATTTCAAGGTCAAGACTAAAAACACGAGGTTTAGTCTAAACATTAGAAATTTGTCTAACAGACTGTTGAACACTTAAAAATTGTCCAGGAGTCATCATATTTGGCATTCAAAGTTTTACGTCATCCTAGCGTTCATGCAGACCTTCATATTTTTTTCCTTTTTATCGCTATATCAAATCGTACAAAAAGTTTTCTCACTCAAGGCTCTGTACTAAAAATTTGTATATCGTATTCTTTTCTTATAAAATCTTACGGCGGTGAAAGCTCCAAGAAGAAGCAGAAAAAAAACACTTGAAAATTTTTTATTTTTTTTTCTTAATTAGCTATTTTCTTAGTCTTAGAAATCTGTGTGTGACAAAAATCATACGATATTATGGTAAAAAATAAAATTTAATGATGGGTTTAATGCTTACTTTTTTCAATCTAGCGTCCCCATTAAGGAAAATATAAAAAAATCCTTTTCAGAAAGTTCATTGATGCAATGCGGCGCTGCAGACTGACATGTGTTGTAGTACCTAAGTATGTGGCTTTCAGTGTTGTCTTCCCTGCAGTTGAGGATTGAGGGAAGTTGTTCTCTAGGGAGTATTATCAAAGAAGATAAAATTCAATTGAGAGTTGCCCGACTCGGGCAATATGAATAGTATTATCAGTTGTTCCCATCGGGGGACATTTACCTTCCAGACTCAGACTAGACTTGACTATAGACCATAGACGGTCGAGGTAAACAGGACAGGAGTGTGCTGACAAATAGAAAACAGACTGCGCTCGCTCAAGTATATCACCACCAATATAGCTGATCATCTCATAGCCGATTCGTGGAAATCAAACCATTCAGCTGCGAACGCGAAAGCAGGCTGCATTTTCTCGCACGTTCACTGATAGGGAAAAAATGAAGGCAGTTTGGGTGGAACGGACAGAAACGGAGGCAAAATAGTCTGGGAATCCCCAGCTGCGGTGCTGCGAAATTACCACTCTGTCCCCAACAACAACGTTATTGCGATAGTTTGAAAATGGGTCTTCTCCGATGGGAGAATATCGTACGATGCGAGCGAGAGTTGTTGCTCACGCTCACACCACCCAAACCCATTCACAACTCACGGCTCGCTCTATATATGCGCGGCTGATTGCTGGCTGCTGCTGCTGCATAGTGAGTGAGAGCATAGGAATGGGAGAGCGCAAAATATGTAAGACGAGGCAAAAACAAGCAGGCAAGAATGGAGCGATATAAAACCAAAGCAATGATGACGCATACCTTCAGTTAAACTTGAAATCGCATACGAGCTAGTACGACGGGAAAGTGAAGACATATTCAACTCAATTACAACAGATCATTTAACTTGACCAGGTTTAACTGGATAAAGGTTCATATTGTATATCGTGTTTTCGCGAATCGATCCACGTTTACTTGACGTGCGTTTCTAAGGTGTTTGTTCTGACGGCCTTCTAGACGGTTCGTTTTAGCTGTGTCATTTATTGTGTTTCAATCAAAGAATCGTGACCTTATTAGGAACTAGTTTTCGGTGATTCGTTAATTACGTTGTTTTCCGACCGACTACCTTACCAAAAGGATCGATCGTGTCCGCGTGATTTGTCCACACAGAAACAAACCAGTGAGAACAGGAAAAATTGATTACCTACGCCAGAAAGAGGACGAAGAAGCCGCTCAAATGACGAGGGACGATAATGTGTTGTTGAATGATGTCTACTTAGGGTCGTATAATATGAACCAACAGCCGCTGACACCTTTGACCCCGATTAGTAAAATTGTAAGTGCCACTTCGTAGTGCCGATGCATTTTTCATATCATAGTTCATAGTTGATAGTGTTTTTTTCTCGGGTAAATCCAACCGACCTGCACAAAACAACTGAACCAGCCGGTGCTTGGTGGCAGCATTGCTGGACTTTGTACGAAACAAGCCCAGGGATATGCGACTCTTTGTCGAAGACTGACGTCGGCTGGCTTTTCTTTGAATGTATATTTGCTTGTGTTGTGTGGTGCAATGGAATATAAAACATGACATCAGCGCTATTGTTGAAAATTATTGAAGTTAACAAGTCACAAGAGCGCGATAATATGCACGACTGAGTGCCAGCCAGTCGACCGACGTCGCCCGCCCTCGGCACTAAAACGCCCCCGATCCGAGTGCGCATCGCCGATTTGCGATTGTGTAGGCATTTTTTTAATCTGCGACTTGGGTTGGTATTGTTTGCGCCGGAACAGGGCACTGATAAGATAAAAAAAAGCAACTGCGCAACGAGCACGTTGCTTTGCGTGCCATGCCTTTGTACATCGTGATATAGGAAAACTGCACTGCACGGATACTGATGTGTTTTCGGAAAGTTCCAGAAAGTTGTCCGGTGGACGAGAGAAATTAAAACATTCCTACATTTAAAGTACATATTTTTAAAATACCAGAATCGTAAATGCAAACGCAAACTAGTTTATGATGCAATTCGAAACGCTTACCTACTGCCCAATATATGGCTTTCGGTTCGCTCTGTCGGAGACAAGAATCAAGATTCCGGTTCTCCTCCATCGATCGAGTGTGTTCAATAAATTACTTTATATGCTCTGCAAAGTGTGGGCTGAATGAAGCGTGCAATTTCCATTGCAGTCACTATTATTGAATGACGTCTTTTTAGTATTGTACCTGGTATACTTTCGAAACGGAGAGGTACTGGAATTTTTATCAGGCTTAAAATGGGTTATTTGATTGATTGATTAATCCTGCATCCTGTACAATAAATCCTGTACATAAAATTTTTCATTCAATCAATCGGACTATCAGTATCCGTCATCCCATGCCCGCGTCCGGTCATGTTGACACTTTCTTTGTACTCGAACTTGCGACTTGCACGGGACATCTACCTTCCGTTGTCGTCGTCGTCGGTCGTCGAGGTTTGTACATAGGAATTCCGACGAATAAAGGAAAACGTTAATTTACAAGCTTCTTTGTCTGGCGCCTTCAATGTACATTATTACGGCCGGCACGGCACGGCACGGCACAGCACGGCAGTAGTAGGATACCACAAGGTCGACTAAAGCGGCGAGATTGTGAAATTATGGGCGGAGAGTCGCCTACTTTCACCTCACAATTACAGAAGGTGATAGTGTCGCGTGATTGTGATTGGCTTGTAGTTTGAGTATTTTTATGGGTTTTCTTTCTAAAGCATGTTTTGGACATTTAGTATAATAGGATAACCACTCAGACTGCTTTAGTTTAGGAAAATTATTGCTATTGCACAAGCCGTATAAGTTACAATTGATTGCTTGGAATATTAACATTGTTCACTTTTGCTGATATTCTCAATCGTAGAAAAAACTCGTATTTCAGCCGACTATTTATGGCGGATTTACGGTTTGTGCGCACAAGTATTGAACAAATCGGATGATAGCTATGTGTTTGCGGCGCGTACAAGAGTGTGAGTATATTGAAAATCATTCCGACTGTATCCGTTTCAACTTGAGTAAGTTACTGCAGCAAGCCAAGTGGAACATTTGTTTTAATGAGATCCAAAATGGATGCAAATAAAAATGACAAAACCGATTAGAGTGTTATTAGAGTCCAAGTAGTGAAGAGCGGTTAAATTCCGTAATTACCAACTAACTGAAAACCCAATCTAGAAAGTAGTCAATATAAAATCGCTGCCTTACAAGTAATGGTCAAAAGAGTTATTCCTGAGAAATAAACAGAAACTTTCATTTTACTGATAATTTCCAATTCCCAGTACTGATAAGGACCAGAATATATGTTCAAAATATTTGAACATTAGTTGACCAGTCGGCTTATCTACAACACACTAATCACGAATAATTGTTTCCTTCTATTTATCTACCTCTTATTTGTCTTCTTCTTCATTGTCTTCCACTCCCGTTTTCTCTTTTTTTTCTTAGTTTGATTCTTCCAGCTGGAAAATACTGAACGACCAGCAAATAATACTCGATGTCATACCCTAACAAACATTTTATTTGAAAAGCATGTTAATATTCAAACAGAAGTGTTTAATATGTACAGAAAAATATCTGTTGGCAGTACTGAAACAAATTTTTGAATGCTGGCATTATAGGTAGCAAAAGATTTTTAAAATATTTGATAACTAAAATGTCCAAATATTTCCATGTAAATACATGCATTATACATCGACGTGAATAGGGGGATTAGGGCCATAATGAGCACACGGGGCGAAATGGGCACCCCTCTTTTCTACGAAGGTACGCATTTTGTAACATCATACGGCATACGAAACACTGCTGTAGGTACTACAGTATCCATTTATCAAAAAATGAGTGATCTTTACTTTTAAAACACGGAGTTATATTAAAAAACTCAACTTGGTTCTCAGACGCTGAAAAAATTATAATTTTGGTGCACTACCAAATAAGCTTTTACGGCCATTTAAATATCTTAAACTATCAAGTGCAAACTGCAACATGATGTATACATTGTATCTCAAATTTCACCTTCATTGTAGTTATGATTTTATACTATAATTAGTGTAAAAACCCATTTTTACTTTAACTAATTGACTGGGGGCGAAATGGGCACCCTTAGGTGGGGTGAAATGATCACTATGTCACATTAACTAACCTGTCAGTTTCTTTGTTTATCACGTCAATGCTTGTTTACAGTGATGGTATGAATATGCCAAGAGAATCCGGAAGACATAATTGGTCAAAAAAGGCCTTGCAAGTGGCCTTGACCACTCTAAGGCGAGGCGGAATACTCACAAACCAAACCGCCAGGTACCACGGCATTCTGCGGCAGACGTTAGCTCGGTAAGTGAGGCCATACGAAAGGGCAATCTCGGGGCAAGAGGTGGACCAAATTAATTCCTTCAAAACTGTTTTCGCTCCCGCTGCAGAACAAGAGCTGGTGGTCCATGTTTTGTATATGGAGGTTCGATGCTACTTTATTACTACCCGAAATCAGAACCCTCGTATACCAGCTGGTAGAGGGAAATGGAAAATCATATGTCTTCAACACTAAAACACAGCTAGCTTAAGCGTAATCCGAAACTTTCCTTGTGTGCTCCAGGAGCAACCTCCGCGGCTTAATTGCCTTTAAGTGGCTTGCGGTCAATAGTTTTATCGGCGTTTTATGTTTCTATACATACATATACAGGGTGTATATGTGTATGTGTATATGAGTATGTATGTGTTTATGCATGTGTATATGCATGTTTGTGAGTGTGTGTGTGTGTGTGTGTGTGTATGTGTGTGTGGTTGTTGTTCTTATATACACCCTTCAAGCATGTGTTTATAAGGGTGCTCATTATGCCCCAGGGGGTGCTCATTGTGCCCCACACATTGACCGATTTTTAGTTTTTGAAGCACAACTTTAAATTGCAATTTTCGTCATCATATCAATTATTTTTCAATTTGTTTACAGTATGCCTTTAATTATCGATAGTGAATGTATGTTTTGCAATGACGACACTTTAAAAATTCTGTCATTTTGGGTGCTTAAATCAGCCAACAAGTTAGGGTGCTCATTATGCCCCTAATGCCCCTACTAGCAATTCACAAGACAAATTCTCATGAGTTGTCCACTTTGGTACTTGTACACACACAGATATGTGAAACACACGTGTACAATCTATGTACACACATGTGCATTTCTACAACTAATAAACGCACATGCAATGCAACACACATGAACAACATAAACATGGGAAAAGTGTTCGCTCTGATAGGAAGATGAATTAAGTGAATTCTCGACGTCAGATCGGATCAGCAGTGCTGTTCAATCCTGTCCTATCGTGTTCTATCCTGTCTGTATGTCTCTATTTTTGTAGCAGTAATCGCCATGGCACCACACCGATGTTGGGAAAAGGTGTTTTTCAAAATTATAGTGCAAGTTTGAGCCGGAGGGCTGCAGAATTTGATGAAATTTTGTTCTTAAAAACGTAAACATTATTTTAAATAAAAAATCAATCACCTATTTTTCCAGACTCCGAGAGAAATTTTCCCATTTGCTTGGACATTGTCCATTTAAAAAATTCGTCACGTCGTGAAACAAACTTTTCTATTAGAAAACTAACTGAGCCCGATGCGAGCGTTGCTACGCTAGCAACTAAATGAATGAAAAACTAATAGAACTGGCGCGTGTATAGTTGTTTTGCGTAGTTGAGTCTCTAATGTGTGACCTCGATTATAGAGTTATGCAAAAATTCCTATTTCATTAGTACGGGAGCCTCGAACCACCATAGAATAAAATCCTGCCTCCAAAATCACCCACATGCCAAATTTGGTTCCATTTATATCCTTGATTAGTTCTCGAGTTATACATAAATTTCTGTTTCATTTGTATTGGATTGTATAGAATGAAATTCTGTCTACTAAAACCCCCGTTTGGTTCCGTTCGTTCCCGATTTATGCAGAAATCTATGTTTCATTTGTATGGGATCCCCCCCTTCCAGAGAAAGGAGGGGTTTTAAACCATCCTAAGAACTTTTCCCGGCCCCAAAAACTCCTGCATACATCCACTGCCGATCGGTTTAGTAGTTTCCAAGTCTATAATGGTCAAATAGACAGACAGAAATTCATTTTTATAGGTATAGATATAAGCAAATTTAATTAACAATTTAAGAGAAGCGGGGTGAGTAAGCTTCCATGAAATTTTGCACGTTGATGGAAAACTCCGAAATGAAAGTCGGAAAAACTATGTCCTACTTTATGTCATTAGTTGAATATCTTTTGTATAAAAATTTCACGGCAGCGTTTTTGTTGTTCCTGAGTTAGTATAGTTTTTCGTTTTGATGATACAAAGTTGCGATACTGCAATGGAGGCGCATTGTATGTTGCATTTCCGTGCCAGAAACGGGATATTTCTAGCGAAAAAGTAAGCTTGACTATAGAGCCAATAAAAAGTAGTTAAAAGGATATAAAAACTACGAATATTCAAAGGGTAATACAGGTATACCTCGATAGTACGTACTCTCGCTAGTACGTACCCTCGATAGTACGTACCCTCCATAATACGTACATTTTGCCTCAATAGTACGTATCCTCGATACTACGTACATTTTGCCTCGATAGTACGTATACTTTTCAGCAACACTTTATTTGTTTCATTCCAAGTTTCACAAAGGGCAAAATCATTGATTTAAAAAAGTTAAAAAATACCTGCTATATTAAATCAATACCACTAAAATATATATTTATTCAATAGTGTATGCAAACTTGCAAATATCATGCAATATTAAGCATAAGACAACAATGTTTCAAAGCCACAATGTTAGATTCGATAGTACGTACATTTCGGTAATACGTACGCTAAATGAAGCGGAGGTGTACGTACTATCGAGGTATACCTGTATCTAGTACTTCCAACCATTCTTTTCAACTTGAGATGATGTTCTGTAAAGAGCAAAAAACTGATTGAAATGGATTGTGGTTTAAAAATTGCTAAGTTGAATGGCTTATGTAGCATTATTGAAAGCGAAAGAAGGTTCTGAAACAGGAAAATATTTACAACACTCAATTAGATAATAAAAAAAATTCAAGGGGATAGCTGTTAAAAGCGATGTGGTATTCTTACCAGCTTGGTCCAAAATCTATAAAAAAAATTATTAAATATTCCCAAGTAGCAAACTAGGTTTTATTACGTGGTTCTAGTGGTGCGCATGGCCCTTTTAACAACACCGCTAATAAAACTATGCGATCCACTATAACCTTCTAATGACCAAGTGGCCACTTGGTTTTTATAACCTCTTTAAACATCAGGTAATAAGCTCAATAAGCTCTGCCCTGCTAATGCTAATGGTTCTCGCCGGATTTTGGAATAGGCCCTAACTGCAAATGAGAGATTCTCTTGATGTCTCTTCTGTTACTTACGTTTATCACGGCTGCAAAAAAGCATTTCAGTCCAATTTTTCTTAACGGTTAGCTAGCTTATGACGCCAGCTACCATTTCATACGAAAAAGATCCAAATCAACCCGGAAAAAATAACCATAACACGAAGATAAAAATTATGGTAACAGTAGGATACAAAATACAGTAAAAACAATAAAATTTATCGTCCGAAAAGATAACCAAACTATCAAACTTATTGTTACCTACCATAACTTTCATGGTTTTCAGAGATTCTACCATAACAATGACGTGTTGTTAAGTATCTTAACAATAAAAAAATCTAGTTTTTCTCGAACAAAAATTTTCATTTACAGTAAAAGTTATCGTCCTTTTATGGTAATGGTTATGGTAGAAAACAAAATTTTATTGAAAAAGGCAGTAAATTTATGATGAAATATGACCAATTCTATAGCATAAACTATGATACAAAAATGTGAATGAAATTTGAGTTTGAGGCACTTTTACAATAATTTTACCGTAAGTTTTAATGTTCACAATAAAAAATCAGAGGGGTTGTGTACAAGACACCACCGCATATATAGGTGACGCAGGACTACGTAAGTCTCTTTGTAGTGATAGTGGCATGTATTCATGCTTGTAATCATTCGATTCTTCATGTATACATGCTATATGCAACATATATACATGCTACATGCGTTGTATGTAACATTTATCAAAGTAGTAACATTGCATACGTTCAATTCTCAAAATATTGTGCATTTGAAAACAATTTAACAAAATCAAGAACACAAACTATTGCTTTCCTGCTACCTTACTGAAATTAATGATTGTTTTTATTATCCATAGTTTCCCACGTTGAAGGGATTTTACCAATCCAATCCTATTTTATCAACAGAAACATCTTTTCACTTCACTTCTAATGAAACGGCAAGCATGCGTATTCATACAGAGTCGTATTATAACCGAACACTACAGCTGTGGCACATTTTTCCAACACAGATATCAAGTTCGCCGAAGTTTAATCGTCTCGCAGTAAAGAATTTGCGATCTGTTGGGACAACGAACTTGTGTCATTTTTTCGGGCACACTTCACTAACACAGACATCAAATTGGACTAGGTTTAATCGCGTTCGTAAGAAATCTGTTGGCACGAGGGGGCTTTGAGACTCTCTCTGGCGTACTTTCCAACCAAGGACATCAAAATGGTCTAGGTTGAACCGCGGTGTTAAGAAATATTGTTGAAATGAGGAAACTTGGTCACTTGCTTTGGCTCACTTCCCAAGCACAGATGTCAAATTGGTATAGGTTTAGATCATCGTAAAGAATCTTCCAACCAATCACGAAGCGAGAATTCTGGTAAAATATAGGTTCATTATTTTTAATTTTTCAATAGTTCAACATCAAGAATCCATACTTATCTTCTTTTGGGCCAATTCTTGAAGATTTTCCGATCGATTGGTGTAAGAATATTGAAAATCGATCGGAAAACCGGTGAGCTATTAGCGCTCAAAACCTTTCATTTTTCGTGACGCTCGCATTTTTCGATTTTTTGGAATGACACCCTATCTCAAAACTTGCCGTAAGTCGTAGTCCTACGTCAAAAACTGTTGTAGATGCATTGTTTCTACTATAAAATTTATTGTAAATTTTTTTTTCGGGAAAGTAAAGCAAAGCCTAGGTGCTACATTCCGTTATCGAAACTTGACCTTCTGTTTTTACACGACAGACTTCGCAGCCAGCCATTAGAGTGCAGGACAATTGCAGGGCCACTTGCTACGATCCTATTGACTTTAACAGCCTCTCCCAGTCGAGATTCGAACATAAGACGACTGGTTTATTAGGCCAGCGTCATACCTCAAAGCCAACTGGAAGGCCAACGCCAACGAAAAAGATGCATTTAATTGTATTTGACACGTTGTGATAAGCGTAAGAGAGGAGACACAAAGAGAATCTCTCATTTGCAGTTAGGACCTATTCAGAAATCAGGCCAGAAATAATAAATTTTCAGCAGTTTCCGCAGTTGTGCAGCATATGCGCACAAATTTTTTCGTAATATTGCAATGATAGGTGGATAAAATCAACGGACCATCGACCCTTGCAATTTTCGAAAGCCAGTTATATTTAAACTAAATGAATATATTAACCTATGAGGTTGACTAATCTCATCTTGTAGCAAAATCATTCTAGTTGCTTCCTGTGGCATGAAAACCGATTGATAATAACTTTCTTTTTGCAATTCACATCTTATTCTGATCAATTTTAGTTTGCGGGCTAAAAATACTAGAATTTTTCTAACCTATTAGGGTCCCTCTCTCCTTCCTATTAGGGAACCTCCCCCCTTTCCTTGTTGTTAACCCCCCAGTGCTGTTTCTCTTTTGTCAAGGAACATGTGTGCCAAGTTTGAAGAAGAACCGTCCAGGAATTTCGGAGTTATGGCCTCCCCCCTGTTATGAATCTCCCCCCTCTTCTTGTCAACCCATCAGTGCTGATTCCCTTATGTCAAGGAACATGTATGCCAAGGTTGGTGAAGAACCGCCCAGGCATTTAGGAGTTATAGTCTACCCCCCTCCTCATGTTACGACTCCCCTCCCCTCTTATCAACCCCCCAGTGCTGATTTGCTTATATCAAGGAATATGTTTGCCAAGTTTGATGGAGATCGGTCAAGGTGTTCTGAAATTATGATGGAACATGGAACATACATACAAACATACTCACGCTCATATATATAGATTTTTTTATAAATGCAGCAAAAATATTATTTGGTCATGTTGTTACCATTTGAATAGCACTATAAAACTAACAAATTTATTGCGGTTTGACAAGTAAAGACAAGCTATAAGATCAATTTTGTGTTGGTGGTACATCATATTGTATTGCTACGCCCTACTTATAGTATGTTTATAAACGATGGTAACACACTAGAATCTCTTTTTACGTTCATTCATTTTACGTGATTTCGTTTTAAGATACCTTTTTCACGTCCTCTCGTTTTACGTCAAAAATTTTAATTACCGTCGTCGTCAAAAATCATTAGGTGGTTTTAGAAAAAATGGAAATAACGTCTTTTCTTTTTATATCCAAACATTGAACTAACGTCTACTTTTTTACGTCCAAAATTTGAATTGACTTCCTCTCGTTTTATGTCCAAAATTTGAATTAACGTCCTCTTTTTTTACTTCCTCCCAATAGTGGACAATTGCGGGATGGGTAGAAAAATAAACACTGCAAATTGACGAATAGTACCTATTTGTTTTCTTGTTGAAAATTACAAGCGATTATTGGAATGCCTGATTGATAAGACGCAAAAAATGGACCCCAAAAACCTGAAAAAATACTGAATCAATCATGTTTATACACTCAACTATCCGATTATTCAATTGTTGTTTCAATGTTCTGAAGCCGACACATGTTCGATTTCATTTGTTACAGTAGATTATTGCTTGTTGCGAAATTGGCATGAGCCAGGTTGAACGCGAGTTCGGTATTAGTTTCACGAAGGAGTATTAATTTCTCGACGCCTTGCATGGGTGCGTGAGAATGACACCTAAACGTACGTAGGAAAACGTACGCCGCGACAGTCGTAGTACCAATTTCTTTTACAGTTTTGGTTGTGACTTGCCCAATTATTGTGTTAACTTTTTGGATGCGCGCGTAATTGGATTTTTCAGAACACATCAAGAGGATAAGTGGGATAAGTTTACCGTCTAAAACTACAGCTTTAGCATCAGCTGAATGCAGTCAGTGCTGAAAATCATCCTGGAAAATAACGATAACATTGTTCTATAGTTTTTCCTGTCCCCGACCAACTGCGCAGCTTGTGCCGCAGAGAAGACTCAACAGGTTTCCTTTGTCGCATGCAAAAAAGAAAGAAGAAAAGCGGAAAATTTTCCATAGTACTTGAACAATGTATTGAAAAGTTGTTTTTGTAATTCAACATCGGATAAAATGCTTTACCGTAGTCTAGAAAGAATACTTTAAAAATACTATGTAAATGTAACCAAATCCGGTAAACAGACCCCAAAAGACATAAATAACATAAACGTCCCCAATGTAAGCAACATTGGCGACACTATTTAATACCATATTCACGATCAATGCAAAGGTGTAGGGTATGCCTTATTTATACAAACATCTGTCTCGAGCCACTCCAAAAGTAAGCCACCATTGTTTCATACAGATGCGGGATCACAAATTAGCAAGCTGCTGCTAAAAGGAACACGTGTTCAACTTTCGATTTGTTAAATAGTAGTAGCTATGGATATACCTAGGTACGTAATAGGTAACGCAAACAAACCACACAGGAATTACCATGCAGCAAATGAACAAGGACAGTGCCATAACTTTGTACCGGCCTAATCCTAGTTTGAAGATACGGCTACATAAATAAGGCAACATTGGACTTACACGCGGCTGCTTGCCTTTGTTTGTTGTTTTCGCATTTGACTCCGTGTCTCTGTTGGTGGGCCACTCTGGCTGGGGTTCATTCGCTAGTCTGTCTCGAAACGTATACGAATAGAAATAAGTTTAGAGGTGTTCAATTGTAAAATGACACTATGTTAGCGGGTATGCCTAAAATAAACAAAAAAACGTTTTTAGCATAATCATCATTCCACGTTAAAATTACCTGTTGTTAGCTATAACATAAAATTATTATCTAACCTTGAGTGTAATTGTCTGTCGTCGGTTTATCGACATATAAAGTTAAATTGTGTGTGCTTGTGTAACTGACTAAGGATATGATATAAAAACATAACCGTGGTCCACCTAACCTCGTATAGCTCCATATCTTATCAAAAATGACTGTGCCTACAAAAGCAGTAATATAAAAATAAAAGAGGAAGTTGGAAATGTTTTACATTGAACCGAACTACATAGTATCTTCGCTAGGTTTATAAACTAAGTAAGGTATCAAGTTTGGTTCAATCGTACGAAATCCGCTAAGATTACCGATACAAAGCAAACTTGTTGATAGATTGCTAGATAGACAGATTGTAAACTACTTGCGCCTCCATATTAAATTAATAAATTTGTTTAGATTTCAATAATAAAAGTAATAATTACTTTCTAGCGAACTCACAGCTATTCCTCTGTAAGGAAAAACAAAAGTTTCTAGTTAATTCTCGCATTTCTTCAATGTGCTGATTCTTAATTGCCACTTTATACCACCGACCTCCACAATTATTGCCTGCGATGAACCGGTAACCGAATGGCTTACTACGTGCCGGTTAGTGCGTACAGGTTCTAGTATTTTCTGGCTTTGAACAGTTGGTAATTTTTCGACATAAGGAAAAAAACAGCATAAAATAATCAAATATTAAATTTGCTAATACGTCCATTACAGCTCCAGGTAACTTTCCTACGGAAATTTTACGATGAATAATCAAATTCTACGATAAGCTAAAAATAGAGACAATCGCGCCGCCGCCGCCGCTGCTGACGGGTTTGTTTACTTGTTATCCGCTCAATGCTCAGTCAAGCAAAAAGCCTAGCGCGTAGGTATAGACCGTTTGTCTCTGTCTATGTAGCGATATGAAATGTTTTCAGCGTTCTACGCCGATTTCCGCTTTCTGGTTATCAAGGTTATTCGAAATCAGGGCCAATGACTACTACTGCTGCTACTGGTTGAGTGACCTTTTCTTCGCAGGGATGATAGAAGACTGCTCCCTCCAGGGGGATAGATTGAGTTCACAAATAGTTTGTATGATTTACAAGGTGTACAATTTACAACCTTCCTCGGAAGGTAACGAGGAATGAGTTAACATCGGCTGACAAAAATCTTCCTGGATTTTGCTCGACCTTTAATAGGACTTTTATACAGCCACTTCAGTACAGCCACTCACAGCTGGTTGTTGTGGAAAACATTTGTTGATTAAAAATTCGATCCAACCGGAAATGACAAATCTAGGCGACATGACTTAACAGGTCAATAAAACGCGGAGAGCTGATGTCATTGAACAAAAACATGCGAAATGCGAAAACCTTCCAAAAGATAGACAAAATCGAATGAGACTTTGTTGCAATTTTATGATTATCGCGCTGTTTGGACTTGCACTGTAGTTCTGTACAAGAATCTTGGTCTAAGATCGTCTAAAAGACAGCTGAAGCCGAGTGATCTACCGATTTTGTGCTAAATAGGTCTTAAATCAATTTGAAGAACTACCAAAGCATGCAGAAAAATGCACCTTTTATGCGGAATCATTGGTTCACATTTTTTCAATGATAAAGATGGCTATCACGTTACTGTGCAGTACCCGCTTTTAATCAACTTGAAAAAGATCCGCTTTTTACTGAAAAATTATTACCGTCAATCCTGCCCCAAATGCAAACATTGGATCTGACCGTTATGTGGTTTCAAAAAGACGGCGCTATTTACCACATATCCTACGACGTCACTTGAAAAGCACCCAGGTAATTAATAAGCATTTCCAATGCAATTTAAATTGCAAGCCAATAAGCAGCTACTTTATTGCTAGCTCTGTTATAGTGCTGACAATGCTTATTTGCAGCTAGTTACCGACAAGAAGAATTGAAATAGAATTGTGGATGCCAATTTACAACAATTATGCAGTCAAAACGCTGATAAACAGCAACCTGCAGTACAAAACGCCAGGAAGGCTAATAAGCGATTACTTTACTGCTTATACTAATGCTTATTGGTTACCTGGGCGAGTTTGGTAATCAAATAACCTCTCGTTTTGGCCCTCTAAATTGGCCGCCTTGATTGTGACACCTCTACACTACTGTTTGTTGGGTTACATAAAGTATATATGTACAAATTTCGAAGCAATTATTTTTAATTTTTTATATTTGCTTGATGAAAACTCATAACCATGATTCTGCATTACTAGGCTATCTGCAGCATCAAAGCTGTTTGTGATAATCGTGATTGATGTCCCGCGCAAAGAATTAAATATCTGCAGCTCAGCATGGTTTCATGCCTGGTCGTTCCGTTTGCACAAACATGATGGAATTTACTTCGTTTTGCATCTCGCAAATAGAGAACAAGAAGCAAGTTGATGTTACCTGCACAGACTTGAAAGCAGCTGTTGATCGAATTGACCATGCAAAATTATTGCTCAAACTTTCTCGGCTCGGTACATTTCCACAGATGATACAATGGCTAGACAGGTACCTGCATGGTAGAGTACTGTGTGTGTGTGAAGCTTGCATCCTGTATTTTCTCTCAATTTACGAACGTTTCTGGAGTTCCACAAGGCAGCAATATGGGGCCGCTGCTTTTCTCGCTGTTTTTCAACGACGTCATCTTCCAGTTGGTTACCGGATGCAGACTTGTGTATGCTGATGACCTAAAACTGTTTCTGGTAGTTGAAAAAGTTGATGATTGTCGCGTCTTACAAGCTTTACTCAACATTTTTGTTTTTTGGTGCTATCAAAATGGACTTGCAATAAGTGTTACTAAATGCGAGGTGATGATATTTAATCGCTTACAAACCTCTATTTTCTTTGGTACTGACTACTTTGGTACTGCTACTGACCTTAGTATTTTGCTAGATAATAATATCACATTCAACGCGCATCGCGAAACAATTATTTCAGAAGCAATTTGTCAGCTCGGATTTATCTCGAAAATTGGACGGGACTTCCAGGACTCCTACTACCTCAAATCATTATACTACGCCCTTGTTCGACCGCTGCTCGAAAACTGTAACTTGGTATGGTGTCCTCAACGGATTACCTACGAATGGCCGAAACACAAATGGCCGAATTACGAATGGCCGAAACACAAATGGCCGAAATAACGAATGGCATAATATTTCAAATGGCCGAATCACGAATGGCCGAATCACAAAAGGCTGAATCACGAATGGCCGAATCACAAATGGCCCAATGTCATATTCGATCGAAAATATGCATAGGCTTCAACCTGCGCAAACGTTGGATACATACTATCCTTACTCGCTGCCGCTCGTTCGGACTTAACTAAGGGATAATTCCCAATAGACAGTAAACCTAGGAAAATGCAAGCTCCTAAATAGTAGGTGGAGCAAAAGGTGATAAAGGAGAACATCCTTAGAATTCTTCAGGGGGATGTTCCGAATTCGCGCCGAAAAATAGACGAAAAAATCTACTCGAAATGTGTTAATGTTCACAAAATGAGCACCCAAAATTTTGTTGACGCAGTTGCGCTTTTATTAAGCGCTAAACAAAGGCGTTCGTAAAGCATGTTTCGTTTGTTTAATAGTAGTAGTTTGTTTTTTGTTTGATTAAAGTTATTTGTTAACTACTTGCCAATTCATGGTTTTTTATTGAGTAGTTATTAGGCATTCCGAAAAATTTCGGCCTTTCGTAATTCGGCCTTCTGTGACTGTTATTGAAATTCGGCCACTTGGATTTCGGCCATTTGTGTTTTGGCCATTCGGTACCAGCCCCCTCAACAACTAGCGTGGACTTTGTGTATTGAACGAGTGCAAACAAAGTTTATCCGGCTTGTCATGCGGTATCTACCATGGTATAGTCCTGAAGATTTACCACCATATTCTGAGCACGGTCCTGTGAGGTCTCCTGCAGGCCCCTGCAGGACTTTCGTCGAGCTCATTCTTGGTTGCATATGCATGGCATAAAAGGTATAGAGTATAGACTTGGGCGAAGTTCGTCGCTCGTCAGACGTGGTTATACAGCTCTATATCCTTCAGAAAGAGTAGCAGCGGCGTTTGCGCCATAGGATCATCGCTAAGCAGTCCTGCTTAGCAAACATTATATTCCTCCTGCGACTCACGAAACTCTAGGCGAACGGAGATAATGTGTTCAACCGATTTTGTAATTCCGCATATCTTGCTTTTTTTTCTCGTCGCCACCACCAGTTCAAGTTTCTCAAATTTCATACCAGTCTTTCGCCAGCTGATTGGTAGTCTTCCGTATATCGACACTGAGGGCCTCGTTTTCATAAGATTGCATTTAGTTTAGTATGAAGCACTGCTCAAAAATCTCGCTAACCGACATTTGATCGATCTTCTTAAGCAGCTCGACGGTCATCCCATACACATTGTGACGGTCTACTCACCTTCCTTGTTGAAAAGCCGGCATTCTGATTATGAAATGATTGAGAAATTACAAAGCCATGCCATTTGAGGGTGCCAAAACAGGCCAATGTCACGTATACATTTTCAAATGGACAGCTTCTGAACTTGCACATGGAGTCTCCTGGTCGGAAATGCAATCTAAATCCAGAAGAGCGGAGCTGGATAGTCCTCAAACGTGGTGATCAAGAAACCGGAATAATCAGCGTAGTTAAAGCTACGTTTAAAGCTTCCACCATGTCTGTAGGATCTGCGTGGGTTTATTCCGTGGTCTCTTGTTGGTTGGGCCTTATTCGCTGATGCTCTGCGACGTCGTATCAGCCAACTACTGTTTTTTATTAACGAACAGATCACCCTGATTTGACTGATCGGCATCGCTCATCTCTCCACCTTCCGGCTGAGATACAACTTCTGCCGTTGTAGGTGCAGGTTGGAGAGTCACTTGACAGCGATACCAGATGTCTCAAGTGGCACTGAGGTCGCGTCGCCGGATCGGGAACAATAACCGTGTTCACGACATACTGTTGAAGTTAAAGTCTGCTCCAGCTTAACCTTCACCTTCGCACGTCATCTTCACACCTACTCCGGTATTTTGCATCAACTTTTTGAGTGATGTTGACAGCGCCGTAGCGTGCGCTTGGCCAGACTGGCTTCCGCCCAGGGGGATAGCTTTTAGGGGCGTCAAATAGGACAAGAACTTGTTGAACTTGTGTTTCAGACCAATTAGAACCCAACAGAAGCCTCAAACAACAAACAGTGGCCAGAATCTGGGCTCGTAAGCTGTCCGAGCAGATGCTGATGAAGATGTGTCTCGCTCGACGATGCGAAAGTCGATTTCAACCAAATCCCGAGGCTCGACGACTTCTGCTCACGACAATGTTATTAATAGATTCAGTTTGTTTTAGCGGATAAATTCTGTTCCAATGGAAAAAAAACTAGCATTTTTGTAGCGATTAAGGCCATGAATTCTGTAGAATACGAATGTGAGTATTTTAACAAACGAACTTTAAATCCTATGATGGTCCAGTAGACTTCATTAAATCCCATGATGGTGCAGAAGACTTCATTAACCCTGACACTAACCGCATTGCTTGTTTACTTGCTGACGAGTGATTTTTCGCTTGTAACCCTTCTCTTTTAGTTATTCTTGCATAAGGGTTGTTGATGTCATACCTTGTTGGGGTGCTTGGAAGCTCCGAGGCAGCAAAGATATATATTTTTGGATAGAACTAAATGTAAACTCAACTATCTGAATAATTTTAGGTGAAATTAAAGCAAAATTGTAATTGTGTGGTACATACATATTGTAACGGGATGTTGAATTGAATCTAAACATACTGTCGATAATTGTAAGCGGTAGGCACCATATAATTGTCCTAGAGCTATCGAAACATCAGTATTCAGTCTAGATTTGAACCCTTTTGAACATCTTTTTAGATAATTTCATTTCTAAATGAGAAATCATTCGATTTCTTATCACAATGACTTAAACCGAGCTCTTGTAAAAAAATGGTCAGCAATTCACAAAGGGATATTTAAAAAATTGTTAATTTTATCCCAAACAGATTAAAACAGGTCATCAAGAATGTAAATGGTCCTACAAGGTAATAGTTGAACGAGAAAGGACATTTGTTTCAACTAATAGTTAACTGTCCGAATACTTTTTTGGCTGCATTTTTGGAGAATTCAAACTGTATGTACCCTATCTTCAAAACGGAAAGCTTTTTCCCGAATTTTTGTTGTGCATATAAATATGCTTTAGTTAAACATTGTTTTAAAAAATATGTGTTACCATTCTTTTCAAAAAAATGTGCAAAATTACTAAAAGAAAATTTTATGCGCTGCTGTCCGAATACTTTTCCCATGATCCCATGGGTTATCCCATGATGGTCCAGAAGAGTCCAATAGAGAAGTGTAATTAAACGAAAACCGAAAAATTGGAAGAAACTCCTCGTCAAGACCGCGGTTGAAAAAGCTGTACACCGGCTGATGAGTGATATCAACCCGTAAAGTGAGGGAATTTCTTCGAAAGGGGATTCAAAACTTCTCTTTTATCCTGGATTGTGTCAAACAGCTCAGGCTCGATCCAATTTTTTCAGACTGCTTGACTCCTTTTCATTATCAAAGGCCCATCATTGGCGAAACTTCCGAAGGCGGGAACGTGTTTCAGTGTTTCAAAGCAGCAGCTACTTCTTTCGCAATTTACAGCTTCCACTGGGATGCACTCCAAACTGACCAAACGAACATTAGTCACTTAATGAGAATGTCGCGTATTGTTTTGAATAGATTAGACTTCATGGAATTTCAATAAATAGGCCATTAATGACTGGAAAGAAACGATTAGAATCCATAAAAAATAAATTCAAACAAAACAAGTGAGACGTTGAAGCAAGCGATAAATTATTTATGCATGCTATGATTGAAAGTGATTGTTAGCGAAGAAAAAATAGGGTGACCTAACATGTATTCTGCCAGCTTGCATCTTTACATCTTTATACAGATGATGCTTTAGTATCAGAAGAAAATTCTTGACAGTGTAATGCATTTGTTGGCCATCCCTAGTTGACCACGCATCTCACTGTAAAATAGCCCCCTCGATTAGTCGATCAACCTCGCAACGAGATCGATGCTACAGGCAGTTGTCAGTGACGATGAAGAGGTCTGTCATCATTCTGGTGAGTCATCATAACACAGGCGATCATAGAGAATAATTCTCGTGCACTAAACCCAAACCCATCCAGTGTATTAAATTTGCTGCTAATATTGGCTTATATTTAAATTGATTATCTAAATCCTTAATATTAATTGGTAGCCTACGCAAGTGCTATTACTAAATTACATAACCTGAACAAAAGTACGGTAGCGTTTGGGCTCCAGTTGCGAAGATACAAATATAAAAACTACAGAAGGGGACTAAACGTGAGTAGACAGAGACCTCAAACTGCTACGCTACACTTTACAACAATCACAACAAATCTACAATGTTACAAATTCATCGCATACACAAGAAAACACATCACAAAATAAATATGATTCACACTTATAGCTATATACAACTTATGATCAAACACATTAAAATTAGTAAAACTAGCATGTACTTAATTTACAGGAATATTATAATATCCCTACAAATCCGTATCTGATTTTGGTATTATAGTAGCGGAAGAAATCCCCCTCTGTTGTTGCCGTTTGCAACATTTTATAATATTCGTTTACGCGAGTGAGTCGAATCATGCCCGGTTCACGAAGTAAATCGTCCGCGAACGACAAACAGTCAAACAGTGAGAGGAAACAAGTGGTTGAGGTGGTCACAGTGGGTGATATGTTGGAGCCGTCTGCTAGTGGAAGCAATCAAGGGTGTTCGTGTCAGGTTTGCGATAACCCTGACACCATGGACATGGTCCAGTGCGACGAATGCGACAAGTGGAGCCATTTCATGTGTGCGGGTGTCACTGAAGAGGTCGAAAACCAGAGCTGGGTTTGCCACAAATGCCAATCTGCCAAGGCAACTCAGCAACAACATTCGACATCGGGTCATCGCATAGGAGTGGTCAGCCTAGAAGTCAGTGCCATTGAAGAACGGATGCAAGGCACTAAGGCGCCATCTGTGGATCGGAATGCAAAGCACCAGCAACGTACCGGTGTACCAAAGGTGATAGTGGTCTCCGCCAGTGATGACGCGCGCTCTGTGAAGTCGCAGCAAGTACCTCAGAAGCCAGCATCTTCCAAAGCGTCATCTCAGACACGACTGAAGCTGCAATTAATGAAGCTAGAGGAGGAACGGGCCTTCGAAGAGGCACAAGCCAAAAAACACCGCGATTACCTGAAGGAGAAGTATGAGTTGCTGGAGCAAATGTCGAAACGTTCCTGCTCGGGCCACAGCAAAGCTAGTAGCCGAGTTCGGAGATGGGTTGAGGATGTTAACGATCTCGGGCCTGACGGGAAGGTGACTGAATGTGCAACCGAACCATTTATCCCTAAAGGGAATTCTACTGTCAACGGTGGAACACCCTCTAACCTGCTCAATCCTGTCGATGGACGTCGCAACACGCATGGTGTACGTGATAATCAGGTGGTCCGTGATTTCGGTACAGTTAAGCATTCCACTGCGTATGCAGGCGAACGACAGCCTCGTATCGGCCCCCAACACCCCGGGAATCCAAACAGTACCCCATTGTATGGGGCTAGAAGCTTTTACGAAGTTGTATCAAATTCCCCTGGAATCGGATCTTGCATACCTGAACCAGGACTTCAAGCAACGCGCGATCACCTCCAGCTGGGACAGCCAGTCGCTCGCCAAAGCAACGTGTCATATCTACGTGGTAACGGCAATCACCCATCGTATAATCTACAACAGAGCTGGCACAACAATACTCCTCCTTCGCAAATCCAGCTCGCCTCTAGGCAGGCTGTTTCTAAAGATCTCCCGCCGTTCTCTGGAAACCCTGAAGATTGGCCGATCTTCGTCTCCACGTTCGAGAGTACCACAGCAATGTGTGGTTACTCTAATGAAGAAAACATAATCCGCCTGCAAAAGTGCCTCAGGGGAAAGGCATACGAGGCTGTTAAGAGCTGCCTGATGCATCCGACGAATGTAGCCAATGTAATGAACACGTTGAGGGTGCTATATGGTCAGCCTGAAGCGATAGTTAACTCGCTGATTGTAAAAATAAATGCTATTCCGGTGATCAAAGAAGACAAGTTGGAGATGCTAGTTGATCTCGCGGTTAAAGTGCAGAACTTCTGCGCAACGGTCGATGCATGCGGTTTAGAGGACTATATGTACAACGTCTCCTTTCTCCACCAATTGGTAACCAAGCTACCGCCAACTCTGAAGCTAGAATGGGCTCGATACCGCCTAACGCTTCCGAGGGTAAACCTAGCAACCTTTGGGGAATGGCTGTTCTCACTTGCAGAAGCAGCCAGCGTCTTAACGATACCGTCTATACCACTGCAAAACGACCCACCAAAAACCGTGACCAACCCGTCAAGGAAGACTAGTACTTTCCTGTATACTCACTCCGAGTCAAGTGCTCACGAAAATACATCGAAGAAGCCTAGTACCTACAGTTGCCCGGTGTGCTGCGAAGGGTGTATGTCGGCGTCGAACTGTCCACGCTTTCTTCAGCTCTCTCGAGATTCTAAGTGGGCTGCCGTGAGAGAATTTGGATTGTGTCGTCGCTGTCTCTGCCGCCACGAAGGGAAATGCAACGCAAAGCCATGTGGGAAGGACGGTTGCACCTTCTATCATCACGAGCTGCTTCACAACGACAATAGGTCGCTAAACTACATACCGAGCAAGCCGTCAACTTCTGCCCCACCCGCCAACCTAGCAGGAACTAGCACAGCACACGGATGCAACACACACCAGTCTGCGGCTAATGCCGTACTATTTCGTTATCTTCCTGTTATTCTGTATGGAAACGGTGAATGTACCCGAACGTACGCCTTTCTCGATGAGGGCTCCGCTATAACTCTGATGGATCAAGATCTAGCTGACCAATTAAACCTAGAGGGTCCTGTCAGCCCGCTTCGCCTTCGATGGACAGCAGGTACCGAACGTAACGAGGAGAGCTCGTGTGTGGTGGACCTGAAAATCACTGGAACTCAGAATCATGCCAAGCAGTTTGAACTCAAGGGAGTCCGGACCGTGAAACGGCTTATGTTGCCATTCCAATCCCTCGACATGAACGAGATTGCCCAACAGTATCCGCACTGTCGGAACTTGCCCATCGAATCGTATTCTGATGTTCGCCCGAAGATCCTTATCGGTCTAAAACATGCTCCAGTCAGCCTCGTACTTAAAAGTAAGGAAGGAAGCTTGGATCAACCTATTGCCGTCAAAACTAGACTTGGGTGGACAATCTGTGGTGGATGTAGCGCCGATACTGCCTCAAACTTCGTCCACTATACGTTTCACGTCAGTGATTGCGGTCATCAATCTGATGAAGGCGTACATCAAATGGTCAAGGAGTATTTCTCGATAGATAGTCTGGGCATTATGAAAATGAGTAAAGATTTGCTGTCAACAGAAGATCAACGAGCCGGCTCACTTCTTCAATCGCTTACCAAATTCAATGGTACTCGGTACGAAACCGGGCTTTTATGGCGATACGATGGTGTCCGTTTGCCAGACAATAAGGAAATGGCACTACGTCGTTACCACAACCTCGAAAAGCGGTTGCAGAAAGACTCGGAACTAGCCCGTACTCTGCAGCAGAAGATGTTGGAGTACCAAGCCAAAGGATACGTGCGTAAACTTACCGATGAAGAGCTGAGCAGGAACTATCCAAGAGTGTGGTATTTGCCCGTCTTTCCGGTTTTTAACCACAATAAGCCTGGGAAAATTAGAATCGTATGGGACGGTGCTGCAAAAGTCTTCGGTGTTTCTCTAAACTCAACTCTGTTAACAGGCCCCGACCAGCTGTGCTCCTTGTTTGCGATACTGCTGCAATTCCGTGAATATCGTGTGGGCGTAACAGGGGATATAAAGGAGATGTTCCACCAGGTTCTTATGCGAGAGGAAGATCAACAATGTCATCGGTTCTTTTGGAAGGACGATGCTGGCGAGATCAAGGTGTACGTAATGAACGTAATGTCGTTCGGAGCTAGTTGCTCCCCAGCTTGCGCTCAGTACGTAAAAAATGTAAACGCGGAACGCTTTATAGGAGAGTTTCCAGAGGCAGTCGACATCATAAAGAAACGCCATTACGTGGACGACGCGATGTTCAGTACCGAGACGCCTGAGCATGCTATTCGTCTGGCACAAGAAGTTCGACAATTGCATTCTGCGGGTGGATTTGAAATTCGTAACTGGACGAGCAACTCGCGACGAGTGTTGACTGTCTTAAATGAGACCAGTACTGCAGAGAAGAGTATGGATTTATCAGTGGGACCAATGGCTACGGAGAAAGTGCTCGGCATGTGGTGGTGCACAACATCCGACGAGTTCGTGTACAAAATAGGATGGAATCGCTACAATCCTGATCTGCTTACCGGACGTTGTCGGCCGACAAAACGACAGATGCTGCAGGTTCTCATGACCATCTTCGATCCTCTAGGTTTGATCTCGCACTTTCTTATGTTTCTCAAAGTTCTTCTCCAAGAAGTGTGGCGAGCCGGCGTTCAATGGGATGAGGAGATCCCCGACACTCTGTACGAAAAATGGCTAAAATGGTTGAAAGTGTTACCTGATATAGAAGACGTCAGAATTCCACGGTGTCTTCGGTCGCCAGCGATTCCTAGCAATTCTGATGTACAATTGCATCTATTTGTAGATGCCAGTGAGAATGGTATAGCTGCAGCTCTGTTCCTCCGCTTTGAATACCATGGTGCTATCTGCTGCTCTTTAGTTGCGGCCAAAACAAGGGTGGCACCCTTAAGATTCCACTCCATCCCGAGGCTGGAGTTACAAGCAGCTCTCATAGGTGCTAGGTTGGTACGAACGGTTACGCAATCCCTCTCAACCCCAATACACCGCAAATTTTATTGGACCGACTCACGCGACGTACTAAGCTGGATAAATTCAGATCACCGACGATTCAACACATTCGTTGCCTTTCGGGTTAGCGAAATACTCGACGTTACAGAAGCAGCAGATTGGCGCTGGGTACCGTCAAAACTGAATGTAGCAGACGATGGCACCAAGTGGGAAACGCAGCCCGACACTACCCCGAAATCCAGATGGTTCCGAGGTCCCGACTTCCTCTACCACAGTGAAGCGGAATGGCCCCAGGTTTCCTCAAAGTCCGCACATACAGTCAACGAGTTGCGGCCCTCCTTTGTGGCTCATCACCTCGCTCCCGATTCCGTCATCACCATCTCGAATTTCTCAAACTGGAAACGGCTAACCAACGTAACCGCTTACGTGCACCGTTTCATCGCAAATTGCCATCGCAAGAGATTGAAAAAGCATGCCGTAGGCGGCCCATTATCCAGAGAGGAACTGTACGAGGCCGAAGGTTCTCTGTTCCGCCTAGCTCAACGAGAAGGCTACCCCGACGAGATAGTCCGACTTACCAAAAACCGAAACGATGCGGATAGAATCATCCCCAAAAATAGCCAACTGTACAAGCTATCACCCTGGCTGGATGACCGCGGAGTAATGCGGATGCGTAGTAGAATATCCGCCTGCGACTACGTTACCGAAGAAAAAAAACGACCGGTAATCCTTCCCGTACACCCTGTGACCACCCTGTTGATTACCCACTACCACGAAAAGTTCAATCATCAAAACCATGACACTGTCGTGAACGAACTACGTCAACGATACGTCATTCCTCGCATTCGCGTCCAGTACGCAACCGTCAGAAAACACTGCCAAAGGTGCAAAAACGAATCCACGGTCCCACAACCTCCAATTATGGCCGACCTTCCCGCAGAACGGCTAGCAGCTTACACACAGCCCTTCACACACGTGGGCGTAGACTACTTCGGGCCCATGGAGGTCGTAATAGGCCGCAGAACGGAGAAGAGGTGGGGAATGATCGTTATCTGTCTCACGGTGCGAGCGATTCACATAGAATTGGTCAGCTCGCTAAGCACCAACTCGTGCATAATTGCACTCCGAAGCTTTATCATTCGTCGCGGTACTCCAAGAACGATTAGAAGCGACCGGGGGACCAATTTCATTGGCGCTAGTCGAGAACTCCAAAAGCTTCAGGACGCAGTTGACTACGACCAAATTAGCAGCAACTTCGTAACCGCTGAGACGAGTTGGCACTTCAACCCGCCTCTGGCTCCCCATATGGGCGGTAGCTGGGAGCGGCTGATTCGAAGTGTGAAGAAAAACTTAATGGCCATCTGTCCTCTGACAAAACCATCCGAAGAGGTATTGAGAAGCATGCTCACGGAGGTGGAAGCTACACTTAATTCCCGACCGCTCACCCATGTGCCCATCGATGAGGATTCGTCACCAGCACTCACACCGAATGACTTTCTAGTGGGGTCATCCGATGGTTCGAAACCCTTTACTTCTTTGGATGACAGCGGAGCCCTCCTGAAGCAAAACTGGCGTACATCCCAAGCGCTGGCCAACCAGTTCTGGAGGCGCTGGTTATCCGACTACCTTCCCGACATCACAAAACGGACGAAATGGTTCGTCGATACGAAGCCGATTGCGCTAGACGACGTAGTGGTCATCGTAGACTCCAACCTACCCAGGAACTGTTGGCCGAAAGGTAAGGTCATCGCAACTCATCCCAGTAAGGACGGTCGAATCCGATCAGCGACAGTTAGAACTGCGAGTGGCGTATACGATCGCCCTGTAACAAAACTGGCGGTTCTGGACGTTCGACGCGGAAGAGAGCAAGGCGAACAGGCGTTCGGCTTACCCGGGGGGAGTGTTGGCCATCCCTAGTTGACCACGCATCTCACTGTAAAATAGCCCCCTCGATTAGTCGATCAACCTCGCAACGAGATCGATGCTACAGGCAGTTGTCAGTGACGATGAAGAGGTCTGTCATCATTCTGGTGAGTCATCATAACACAGGCGATCATAGAGAATAATTCTCGTGCACTAAACCCAAACCCATCCAGTGTATTAAATTTGCTGCTAATATTGGCTTATATTTAAATTGATTATCTAAATCCTTAATATTAATTGGTAGCCTACGCAAGTGCTATTACTAAATTACATAACCTGAACAAAAGTACGGTAGCGTTTGGGCTCCAGTTGCGAAGATACAAATATAAAAACTACAGAAGGGGACTAAACGTGAGTAGACAGAGACCTCAAACTGCTACGCTACACTTTACAACAATCACAACAAATCTACAATGTTACAAATTCATCGCATACACAAGAAAACACATCACAAAATAAATATGATTCACACTTATAGCTATATACAACTTATGATCAAACACATTAAAATTAGTAAAACTAGCATGTACTTAATTTACAGGAATATTATAATATCCCTACAAATCCGTATCTGATTTTGGTATTATAGTAGCGGAAGAAATCCCCCTCTGTTGTTGCCGTTTGCAACAGCATTATTACATCCAATTCTTACGCCAAACTCTGACGCATGCGTTTATGTTTAATTCTGGTTTGTTTAAAGACGAAGTAAGTGCATTTTAAGTAGTAACGAAGTAACGTAGTATATTTTCAGCAGGTTTCTAAATTCAGCCTATTTGCCTTTTCTTTGCCGACATACAATTTTAATATGTTATAGCTATTTTCTCAAGACTGTAAGTAATCTACTATTTTTTATTCAAAGAACGTCAAAACCGCCCTTCCATTCGTCCTTTCATTAGAACCAGGCCATAGGCCGAAAAAATAGATGCAATCGCTTAATGGGCCGAAAATACCCTTCCGTGTCCTATTTGAATAATATTTGAAGGAAATGAGAAATTGTATGGCAACATCACATTACTGTAGTCTTATACGTACTTTGCAGGATCGCCAGCTCTAACTAACCGTGTGCCCTTCAACTCGTTGCATATCCCAGCGTAAACACTTAATATAATCAGTAAGAAGTACTAACATTGGCGCAAAGTCAATGTCTGTAGGAATGGCGGAACAACGTCATCGTCTGCTGTCGCCGTTCTTATCTGGTGGCCGGCTGCTGGCTGTATAATTCATGTCAGATACGTCCGGCTCGAGGCGAACGTAACAATTATCGCTATAACGTTCACTGTAGCGTTTATCGCAGTTGACCAGTTGCCTATCAAAAGACGCGCGATTCTGCGAAAAGTAAATGAATCACACTAGCCGCCAATCCGTGCACCTAGTCGTTAGACAAAGCAATCGGTGGAAAAAATAAGAGGATACTGAAACCAGCAGAGCGTGTAAAAAATAATTTCGATTGCCATTTTGAACTGCTATCAATTCAATTGTATCATCGAGTGGAGTTTAAAGCACTATTTAGAATTTCGTAAAAAAGTAACATTTTACAACCTAAGGGATCGTTCCAGAGAAAGTTTGAGATGTAGTTTCCTGTCACCATACCGTGTTTTGTCGTGAACTTTTCTAGTCACAAAACACGGAACATAAACATTGAAATTTTTTGATTATCGTCCCTAAGTGTTGGGTAAGAATAAAAACGTATAAGTTAGAATTAATGTCGCATCGGCAACATTATCGTTGAAAAGCAGGAGTAGGGCATCTAGACTACGACTAAAGGAAAATCAAACTTACAATACTTATCATTTCGACTGAACACCGTGGCATCTATTTATAGCTAAAGTACGCGTGTAATTGTGTTTGTGACTTGATGAAGCTCACCGAAAGGAGAAGGAAAAATAAACCTGCCCGAGCGAAAATTTCGCCTTTTCTGCAAATTTTCCGGCGATCGCAGTTACGAAAACGACAGCCAACGTGCCGCGCGCCGTGCTTGAACAAAGTCCTTTCCCTTTTCCATCCGTGTTGTTCAGGGAAAGATTTTGTTTCTTTGTAGTTCTAACTTACAAAAAAAAACGAACGAACGAATTGCTAGCTAAATAGCAGTTTCTTTTTGTGGAATACTTCATAGAAAGCTGAATTTTTATTTTTGCATAGTCAACCGAGAAGAGTACAGCAAAGGAGAAAGATACGAAAATCCCGCGAAACACCTCTAGTACTTAACAAACGAAACAAGTAGATACAGCTTCACATGTGCACATGAAACCGAATGCGAGGACAGGCGACGCACAAAATAAGTTAGAGTGACGTAATCTTGAAAATATTGAAACTTTTCAAAAAAAAAGAAAACAATAAGCATGAAAACTGCTTCCAAAGAATTGAACAAAACGTGACTTATTCAATAATAATTTAACTGTACTTTTTAATGTAAAAAAGTACCTGATAATAATTCGCAAAATTTTAAAAGAAAGTTTAACAATCACACATTTTGAGCGAAAAAAGTGTACCAGATGAATCACGCTTAAAAATACCACCTTTTACACCCATACCCTTCACAGTGAAGAGGAAAAAGTTTTTCCGCGAATATCAGATGTAAACCACAAAAATACATTACCACACGTTCACGTTCAGAGCTTATGTTGACTGATTGATGGCGATGTGTTGTGAACCGGCTGCGGCTTTATACCTATGTGAAATCTGAAATGTGAATTACGAAAACAATTATATCAGTAGGAAATGCAAACTAGTGCATTTGCTCTGATTTTTAATTTTTGATATATCGAAAACATAGCAGCCCTCCGGCTTAAAGTACGCGACATCGTTTTTATATAATGCTGTCAAATATTATTTGTTTTGACAGTACAGCGTCTGAACACGCGCTCTATGACAATATTTTTTTAATTAATTTTAACTTCTACAGTAGGACTTAAATCAGTACATATTACTCTGAAACCTGCAGCTACGTTTTGTAGTATTAAAACGATTACGAATTTTATTGACATTATGGACGCCTGTGAAATAGCCAATTTCCTAGCAAAGGAATTGTTTATGAATCAGGTACCTACTACTACTAAGCATTAGTTTTATTGCCGCACCTAAATGATTATCCCGTTCAAACTACAACCGGTCCATCTTTTCTCTTTCCTTTCAGTTTGCCTCGTTTGACGGTATACACAGTGGAGTTCCTACGAAAACGACACCAACGCTTACGCCGACCACGCTCAAAACTATTGAGCAAACCTTTATGGAACTGTCCAGCGATACATCTAACAACATTCCCTGTCAAGCCGGATTCGTTCCGCCGCCGTTTCAGTTCGAAGATCACAGTCAGGATCAGGACAATAGCCGCGAATCTATGAGTTCGGGCAGCAACAGCTCTTGGCAGGTTACTCCGCCCCCGATCATCTCGGAGGATATGGATTCCAAAGATTCCACCAATTCAAGAGAACTAGCACCCGAATCAAGAGTACATGCGATACGGTCCACTGACATTGCGGCCCGACTAAACAATCCAACGACAATGTTGCTTAACACGTCCAATGCAAACGCTAACGCCCAACCGGCGAACACTTCCGGTCGGACCAATACCCGCCGCATGGGTGGCAGACGTCCGACGAAAGCTTCAAATCTCACCCCGGAAGAGGAAGAGAAACGTCGTATCCGTCGGGAGAGAAATAAAATGGCTGCCGCCCGTTGTCGGCGTCGACGAGAAGATCACACCAACGAACTTGTCGATGAAACCGACCAGCTGGAGAGAAAGAAGCAGGCTCTGCAGGACGAAATCAAGCAGCTCCAGCAGGAGAAGGAGGATTTGGAATTTTTGCTAGAATCGCACCGGGAGCACTGTCGCTTCCAGGGTCGCCGCAGTCCGTTGGAAAAGAAACCAGTCGAACTACAGCCCCAACAGCACGTTGTTACCGAGCATAAGATTGTAGCTCCACTGAAGATCAAGACAGAGCCGGAGGAGTCCGAGCAACCGCCTGCCAAAAAGTAAGTATTTTGTTTTTTTTATCAGATTTAACATGGGACCCATCCGTCAGTGTCCAATTGACAATTAAATGCCAGAAAACTGTAAAATTTGCCTTTAAGCCTAGTTCTGTTTAGAGATACTTAAATTTATTAACCTATCAAGTTTTGAAATATGCTTTCTGTTAACTTGCGTCCTCACGCATTACTTCTTCCGGTTTGGAATTACCATAGTTTGCAGCTTCGCTCAACTATAATCTCTGGTTGCTCGGGATTATAGCCGGAGGCCTAGGCTGAAAATGTGACATTTTATTGCTTCCATGTTAAAATATAGTATAGAGATGAGATGCATTCGGTTTCCAGTGCTGAAAATCAGAAAAAATTGCGAAAAAATCACACACACTAATCGATGCTAACCTTTCCTCCAGGTTGATCCTTTCGAACGCTCTGACCGACAGTTTGGACACACCGACACCGCCCAGCATCGCTCCGGTGCTGACCAGTGTCAACCTTCCGAAGACGATGCAGCATCCGTTCAGTGGTCTCAATACGCCCGTCCTCATCGGCAACGTTCGACCGACCCGGCCGGCCAGTTTAGACGTTAAGGCGACCGCTCCGTTTCCGCTGCTGAACGTGCGAAGTATTGCAATGGAAACCGGTGTCGGTGTTTCGACGCCCTCCAACGGGCTGTTCAACTTCGATAGCCTAATGGACGGCGGTACCGGTTTGACGCCCATCGCAGCACCAATCTCCCTCCAATCGAATCGCGGCCCGCTGGATTTGATCACGCCTAATACTAGTGAACCATCGAAATTGTGCAGTCTATGAATGGGTAGACGAAAAACGAAACAAATCTAATTGGTCAAGAATGAATGAACGAATGTGTTATCAATGATGGCGTTGTGATTTTAATCTTAAAAGATGAAAAATTTGTACGAAATATGTGTTACACTAACGAATGCTTGAAATGATGAAACAGTCGCCACTTAGTGTTTGGACCATAAACGTTAGTTCTGTTATTTTCTTAGTTGCGAATTATTACTTTGATTGCTAGGTTATATTTATAAATTGGAACCCAACGGAATAAAGATGTAAAATTATTAACTAAAGAAAATCTATCTTATAACTATTCTATTGCTTTTTCGTATCAAATCACCTGCCTTGAATGATAAAAAAATCGCTTTTCCATGTTAAACATCGATAAGGTCCAAAATAAATGAAAGAAAAGAAGGCTCAAACTGAAATTCGAAATAGGTAGTTTTTAATTTGATTTAAAAACGAGAAAAGTAATCGTCGTCCTTTCATCTTCGGAAATAGGTTAGACCGTATGTTGAAGAGCGGTTGTGATATTTCGAACGTTTTAGAGAAGGTAAGCAAGTAATTCAGAAGACAGGAACATATTTACAATTTATTTTATCTACACAAATACTGGCGTCAATGATTTTAGTACTTTTTAATACCAGAATATTTTCTTTTATTAATAACTAAATTAAATAACAGTAGAGTATGCAAGAATTCATGGATTTAGCAATTATTTAAATTATTCGGTTAAGATTACCTCGAGAAGCCATAATTTTTAAAAATAATAATTGAAACCAAAACAGTTGCTAAAATAATGTTTAGTTTTTATTTTGTTTCACGGAACTAAAAAGAAGACAAACCAAACACAAATTTCTTTATCGATCTTTTCCGTCCCTTTTCCGAACCGAGCCCGACCCGACTACGGAGTTCTCTGAAGCTGTAATGCTGCTTACATATATACCGTTTTTGTTTTTGCTTAGGTCCAATCTAGGTTCGCTCTAGTTCCAACCGAACGGCTGTCTAAACGTTTGTTTTTCACTCAGGTTGAACTTAGTTTCGCTCGGGGTTGCACTTTTTAGACGACGTGTTCGCTCTGGGTATTTTCCCAGTTTCAACCCCGCTATAAGCAATACACTGACAAACCGAACACGTTTGTTCATTCTCGCGAAAATGTTTGTTTATTCAGTGGTCCGGTTGAAACTAATCCAGGTTAAAAAACAAAATCGCTATAATTCGCCGGTCATGAACGGTCATGAAACGTGGACTCTTTTTTGGTGTTTTTGAGCGTAAGATCCTGGCATTAAATCTTGGTGGCAAATTAGGTGAAGCAGTGTGGCGCAGGCGCATGAATCAAGAAATATACCAAGTATATAAAGATGCAGATATTGTGATGCAATTCAACTAAAACATGGCAGGCTCCAGTCGGCTGGCCACGGATGAGAGACCAGCAAAAACAATAATCTGTAGAGAGCCTGTCAAACAGTGTCCAACGATTTCGAGACAGCCCCGTATCCGTTGGATACGCGCTGTTGACAAGGAAGCTAGAATAACGGTGATTAGAAGCGATTAGAGAATACCAGCCTACACCGAAAAAGACACGTAAATAAATTTAGATTCGACGAACTGAACCATGTCTGTGAGCCCCTAGAGGTACAGCTATAGCTGACTGAAACTAGCTAAGAATGAATTTCATTACAAATCGATCTCAAACGCTCATATGAAGTGTTTGTGAAAATTTGTGCAAGATATTGTCTGTCTTTATGGTATATGCAGGTATATGAGGTATGAGCTATGGCAAACAGTGCTATAACATGGTTTCCCGACGAAACTAATTACGATGATTTGTGTGACGCTAGATGGGTCAAAATCATGCATCGGAATAGAGGGTGGAACTGGGCTATCATCGCGAAATCTCACATGCTTCTTGGTTTTGCCGATGGCGTCGATATCATCGGAATCAAACGTAAAGCAGTGGAAGAGGCTTTTAAGCATTTTAAACGGAAAGCAGCGAGATTGGGACTTACCACGAACACCGGCAAAACGAAGTATATGGTTGCTGGAATGGGAACGTAGAGGTCCAAATAGTATTAGTGCCGAGGTGGAGTTAGATGGGGAATGATATGAAGTAGTTGAGGAATTTATATCCTTGGTACGTTCGTGACATGTGACAACGAAGTAAAACGATGACTTGCAGCCGCGTGGGATTACGTAACCAGCCCGTAGTATGCAAATTCGCACAAAACTGACGCTCTACAAGAAACTAATTCTCTCGGTGGTCCTGTACGGACATGAATCATTAATCACGCTAAAGCAAGCTGATCGACGAGCGCTTGGGGTTTTTGAGATAACCCGAACAATTCTGCGATTAATGGTTGGTGTCAAAATGGAAAATGGAGAGTGGCGCAAACGCATAAATCACGAGCTGTATCAAGTATACAAATATGCTGATATGTGGGTTGGGCACGTGGCCAGACTGCCCGACGAAAGAGTAGCCCAAATATTTTCAGCAAAGAACTAGGAAGGGACCGTAGACTTCGGGGCTAACCCCACACGCAATGGATGTGCGCCGTCAAGGATGACGCACGGTCATCTGGTGTTCGAGGAGTTTGGAGAACGGTAGCCCAGGGCCGACAGTACTGGAGGACCCTAATTCGTTCGGCGCAGGATCGAAAACGGACCATCGCTAATAAAATGAAGTAAGTATTGTCTGTCTCTTGCATTGTTTTACACATTCATAGCTTCACAAATAGAGCAAACCTATCCAGGTAGAAGCACCGTTTCGCGCTATATGCGTAAATTAAGATGTCATCGGAGTTTTGCACTTACTCCGCCCAAAAATCATCTACGTCATCGTGAAAATTTCGCCAGTGTCCTACCGATGTTGTTCTGGGTGGTGAAATCATTCAAGGAGACCCAGACGAGCTACCGGCAGTCAGGTATTGCCACAAAACCGAAGGCAGCTGACCTGGTGAGGTCTGTTCAAGCTTCGGCCGAAACTTTCGATTCACGATGCGGCGAACAAGGCGGATGTTTCTATCTGGTTTGTCCAACAAACGATGAAGCGTCGGAGGCAAGAAAAATTAAGGTGGACAATTTAGCCAAAAACTTTTTGGTTTGGAAGGCCATTGGTCGGTGCATGATGGGTATCATCAACGGGCTCTTTTCGCACCAGAATTTGTTACTGTTGTTGTGTTGGCCTCGGTTTCTTTGCTACATTTTCACCTCCTTCAGAAATGTATCGAGCACAGTCTACCTTCATAGGATGGATGCGTCAGAATGCAATCGGGTCTATTCTGCGAAGCGAGTGGTTTGAGAAGCCAAATTTTGCTGCAGCTCACATTTACTTCGGTGTTCAGCGAATCGAATCACTTGAGCAATGCCGAACGAAACGCGAGTGGCAGCAAATCCTCGCAGAATAAGGCCCAATTTGTTTTGCCAAAAAGATTGCTTCGAACAATCGTCGTTGGTCTAATTGATACCCGGCCACTCATCACGTCAGTTCAGCCAGACGCCTTAGAAATTCGTGGGGGGGTTGTTGAATTGAACAGTTTTCACCGCACTGACAGCCGACGTCTTACGATAAATCCTGTTCACCGTAACCTACCGATTTTCACTAGATGTACGATGTGGGTCTCTTCAAGCAGCATCTATAGCTCGTGAATCGTGTGCCTTTGCTACTTTCTGCTTTCAGAGTATCCTATAGAGGCCGATCGTACTACAAGGAAGCATATTTCTTCAAATTCTTTTATAAGGATTGGTCATTTTTCCAAATCGAGCACCTATTTTTAAAAGGAAACTGTCTATTTTCGGACAAATGCATAAGTTTGGGTTGTTTTAGATATTGTCCCCGGCTGTGAAGCACCCGGGGGTTAGTCGCTTGAAACACTCTATGCACCTTAATCGTGCCAATTTTGTTAATTACGTGTCTTATTGAGCCGACAAGATGCCGATCACGTCAAATTTGTGCTCATTTGTTCAATTTGACAATATCAAAAATTGGCAGAGCTGCTGGATTCCAAAATTTTAGAGTTTGGATGTGTCACTTGAGTGCCACACTGTGCAACAAATAGTGCAATGAATGTACCGCAATTGTGATCAACGAGCTGAACTGTGTAAAACACCATTCCCAACATGGTGCCTAGAACAATGTGTTCAGCGACTTTCCCCTTGGAAACACCCACCATTTTTGACGTGTTTCTTAAACTAGCCCTACCAAGTTACTACCAACATCTCGTCTGATTGTATCATGGATTGGAAGATTGGTTTGGATGGGGAAAAGCCAAATAGTCATCCTCTTGTAGGCATGAAACCCCCATCGTCTACAACAATACATATCACATATCAAACAAACATTTTCATGGTCAAATAATAATTGAATACTAACTAAATATAGCAAATTGCGGTCATTTATAAAATTCTACTATTAACTACCTTATTATAAAATGTTTTTGAGGATTCACCGAATTCAAACAAATGCTCTACCAAGGCAAAAGCACAGACACAAGCAGCGATAGGTTCGCTGAATCCAATTGCAGTACGGTGCGACTGAGGTTGCAGTAATCCCGCGGAACGGAGAGTACGTTGAGTTGAGGAGCACGAAAGCCGAGCAACGAAAGAATACGATTTCTCCGTTGAGCACTTTAGCGACAATTACAACTTGCTGGACTTTCCTGCGTAGTTCTAAGGTATCAAGACCGATGAGGTGACACCGATCAGGGTACGACGGAAGGTTCACAGGATCACGCCAAGGAAGATCACGTAATACTAAGCGAATGAATTTCTTCTACACTCGTTCCATTCTCAGAGTCCAGGCAAGTTGATAAGGAGACCAAACCAGGCATGCGTTTTCCAATTGCGGTCGCACCAGAAAGCAATACAGAACTTTTAAACAGTATGGATCCTTAAAATCCCGTCCGATTTTGGATATAAAACCGAGCTGCCGGGTTGCTTTGGAAATGACAGTCGAGCTATTAACGTTAAAACTGAGCTTAGGGGTAAGAACAACTCCCAGGTCGTTGACCTTACTTGACCATCAATGTTGTACTCGAACAATGTTGAACTGACAGTTCGGTGGAATGTCGACATGATACTTTGCCGTGCTTACGATGAGTCGGTTCTTACGACACCAGTTAACGAAAATATCCAGCAGCTTTTGCAAATTACAGCGGTCTTCGATGGACCGAATGGCGAGATATAATTTTAAATCGTTTGCGTACATTAATTCAGGGGGAAGTCCCCCAGTACCGGACACCTAAGAATTTTGACATATATAAAATCAACACTTAGCATTACTTCAGTTTTTATTAACTGGAAGAGTAATTTAGAAGACTATTTTCCAATAAAAATAGGTTACACGTACTTGCATTACTAATGAACCATTTTAGGAGCCAAATGAGAAATCGATAAAAATCATTACCGTAAAATTGTGTCTCCCAGTAACCGAACACTTAATAGAAATCATAGAATAAACCAATTCGAGGCTTATAGTTCTGAAAAATATATGTCAAAATGTTTAAAATCTCTTGTTTCTTGCATACTTGTTGACTAAAGATGTTTGATAAATTGCTTTGCACTGCATCGAACTCCTTCTGTTTTCTTCGAAAAATTGATCAAATGTTTTCTTTCTTTTTTTACATATTTAAGATAACCGGTCCGGTATAAGTGATGTTTTCTTTCTTCACAATCTATTTTTTTGCAAAATCTTGATTTCATTAAAGAATTTGGCTGAACCAAGCAAAGCATTTTGCCGTCCGGTATTGAGGGACGGCTCGGTGTCCGATACAGGGTGACGGGAATCACTGAGTACAATTTATATTTTTTAACGAATTGAATATCTTTGTGGAAAAATGAACTATGGAGCTTGAAAAATATTTAATGAAAGATATTTTATACATGAAAAACGATATTCTATGAGACCGAATAATACTGTAATGCTGATCTGAAAATTAGCCGAAACATAACAATTCGATCGGTGGCAGATAAAAACAAATAAATCTCTGTTTTCATGAATGATTCTGACCTATAAAATCACACATGTTAATTTTTTGTCCTTTTTATTAATTTTATCATATTAATTACTAAGGTGTACCATTTGAACTATGAAAGTCAGAAGTGTCCGGTATTCGGAGCTGTCCGGTGCTGGGGGACTTCCCCCTACATCCATCGCCCAAAAGTAAGGTTACGTCGTTGAAGTGCAACGATAAGAGCAAAGGGCCCATGTTACTGCCCTGAGGTATACCCGATTTGTTGACGAATGCTGAGGAAAAACATGTGTTAAGCTGTACACGTAGTGTTTGATCGCTTAAGTAGGAACTTAACCACTCGACGAAATGTTGCAATGCACCGAGCCAGGAAAGTTTCCGTAAAAGTATTCGATGATCTACGCGGTCAAACGCAGCCTTCAGATCGGTGTTTACTACGTCGATTTGAGATTTTTGCTTCATATGCGAGATGCAAGTCGACGTGAAAGACAAAAGAATAGTCCGAACAGATCGTCTTAGCATAAATCCATGTTGATCGAAGGAAATGTAGCTTTTCGTATGGGCAAGAACAACAGTACTTACAGTTATTTCGAAAACCTTACACCGCTTTTGAATACAGGGATTTTTTTTATGGCGAGTAGGTACAATCATATCCGTTGTGATTTTAAATGTGCTAAAATCATCTAAATTAAGCGGTACAGATTCTGAAGCAATCTCAGTTTCTAAGTCAGAGGCAGTACTATCGGCAAAAACTGTAGCGAAAAAAGCGAAAGTTCGCACGTGTCCAATATCGATGCTGCCTCAACACCATCGAAGCAAACATTCCAGGGACTAACAGAATTCTTTCGCTTGGAATTCACAAAATTCCAAAATTGCTTCAGGTTCCGGCGGATGTCAGTCGCTTTCTCGTTTGCCTTCCCCATTTCATACCCTTCTTGATATGCGCAACAAGTGTAGCGTCGATGTTGTATCCGAACCACACCTTGCAATCGCTGGCGCGTCGCACGTGTCCAATGACGGGAGGGGTGTTCAATGACAATTGGATGTCGTTATGGCGACTGGAGAATCCCGGGGTGACAAGGCCTTTTGGCGAACAACTTGAATCCCTCGCCTCGGAGTGATCAGAGTGGTGGAACCGTCAGAGAGCAATGGACTGGCATCAAGAAACCGTCGGGAAACCGCATTGAGCGATTACGAACTAGAGCGGCTAAGACGGCTACCAATCAACGATATACCGAACTAGAGAGGTCCGTTAAACAAGTTCGTATGCGGACAAGTGAGCCTAGACTAACTCTTTTGCCGAAAAAGGAGAAACCACCGCCGCCGATGTGGTATTCGCTTATTGTACGGCATTTTCCGCCAACTCTGAGGTACAAGAAAAAATACAGAACAGCCTAAGCGAAGGGCTGAGCATTTTACAGCAACTTTTTCGAGTTTTAAATGTCGGAAACCAACAAAACCGTCAGCGCGTGGCACCAAAAGTTCGTCGCATTATTCGCGTCAACTCTCAGGCGCCATCACTGAATGATATTGAAGCAATCATCAAAAGTATTTAGTGAAATCTTATAGTGAAGTGAACACTGACAGTCCAACCAACTTCACAGTAGCAGGACTACAGGTTGAACAGGTGGAAATCTCTCAATGTCTTGGTAGTACGAAGACTGATATAGCCACACGCATCTGGAAGTTCAGGAGTGCCACGATCCTTTTGATCCTTACGGTCTCTCTCAGTCAAGATCCGAACATACGACAACTGGCGTGTTAGGTCAATGTTGTACCTTGCGGCCATTTGGGAGGTTATTATAGAATTCCGAGTTAATTTTCACGTTTACTACAATTAAACGGAGATAAAGCTTAGAAATAGATTTCAATCTATTACTAATTTTTCCGTTTTTTTCTTGGAATATCCTTAAGACTTCTGACATGTGCATTTTTAGTCACTGCGCCTTGTTGAATATATGGATGCATTTTCATTAGTCTATTCAAATCACGGCTAAACTCGCTCTCTTATGCATTTAATTTTGTCCTCACAGTCCATTATACAGAAGTTTTTCCCTTTCAACTGAATTGCTTCGAATTGCGGAAAACAAGCCGACTCACTGTAAACTGTTTAACTCGATTGATGTGACACGATCTACGAATCTACAAAAGTAGCTTCTCAATGAGCTCACTTATAGTATTCATGTTAGGCAAAGCAAAGCAAAGCCTAGGTGCTACATTCCGTTATCGAAACTTGACCTTCTGTTTTCGTACGATAGGCTCTGCAGCCAGCTGTTAGAATACAGGACAATTGCAGGGCCAGTTGCTACGATCCTATTGATTCTAACAGCCTCTCCTAGCCGAGATTCGAACATACGACGACTGGCTTATTAGGCCAGCATCATACCTCGAGGCCAACTGGCAGGCATAGAAAATAAATAAACCAACTTACTTCACTTCCACCATTGAAATAATACAAGTTGACAGTCGCACTAAACTCTCCCATTTATTTAGTGGGGAGCAAACGAGAGCAGATCAAAGATCCACCGGAAACGAATTCTTTCAATGCTATTTCAACTGAAACAGTGTCCATAATCCACGGATTTGACCAATTTTATTATACAATAAAATTATGCATAGTTTCCTTGTATCTGGTCGTTCACTCTAGAAAAATACTCGACACAAAAATAATATCCATTGCAGTTGCTCAATCAAACAGTTTCCCTTATATTACCACCGGCAAAATTCCGAATTTTTCTTGCAGCCTAACTTCGAACTTATCTATATGTAGTAGGTATTACACACTTGCTGCAACACAGTGACTTCGGCCCGTTCTCACTTTCTTGATCTCGTTTTTTTTTTCTTCTTTGTTTTACCTCCAGCTTAATTGTCGAGATACAAAATGCGAATTCAGTTCTTTCAATCAACAATTATGTTTTAATTTCGTGCTTTTTTTTGTTTCTTTGTTTGTTTGTCTAGAACGATTTTTCGATTTCCCGTTTTTGCTGCGAGCTGTGTCGCATGATTTAGTATGGCCTTCCAAGTCCAAGATTTGGTCACTCGTTAGGTAGAGCTTAAACTTGGGACAGTTGTATTCTATTTTTGTTTCAAGATCAAATAACTTTTATGGGGGAAAGATGTTTTACCTGTTTACTTACTTTACATATATTCAAATATTACAAAAAGATTTTTTACTGTCAATTCGATTACCTTTTAAAGTGTAGTCTATTCTTTTTTTCTTTTTTTTTAAGTGTAACGTTAAATATAAAAAGGCAATTTTATCCCCCCACGTAACGTTTTCCACGCAGTTTCGTTTTAATATCAAACAGATCGAGATAGCTTGCATTCTCGCAATAAGCTACGATAGTGAAAGCGATTGATGACTAGTTGATTGGTAGGTTGGCTTGGCAGGGAATTAACGAAGACGATAGTAGTTTTTGAAACGGTGGTTCTAGAATTGATGAAGGGACGGTAGGGGAAAGTAATGAAAAGTTTTTGAAAATGGATGGGAAAGATTGGAAAGGTGAGGATAGGGAGGGGGGCTTATTGGTAGCTACGCTTAACAAGTTGTCGTTGTGACTCCTACCTTTTGTCCAATGCTGGAAGGTGCGTGGGTCCGGATATAATATAACCGTGCACCTTCCAGCATTGGACAAAAAGTAGGAGTCACAACGACAACTTGTTAAGCGCAACTACTAAAAACCCCTCCTCCCCCCCCCTCATCTTTCCACTCTTTCCCCCCCCCATTTTTAAAAACTTTTCATACCTTTCCCTTACCGTCCCTTCATCAATTGTAGAACCACCGTTTCAAAAAATATTAATATATGTTTGACCGCATTTCAAGGTCAAAACCAAAAAAAACACGAGGTTTGGTCTATCGAAGACGATAGGTTTTTAAGCTTTCCTTAAATATGTAGGTAAGCAAATAATTTTTTAAAACATCGATTCATGAAAACATCGAAATCAAATTTCGGTAATAAAAACGACTCAAAGGAAGGTAATGGTGTAAAATGAAAATCTGAAAATGTAAAAGTAATTAGGTTTTAAACGCTTAGAACTAGATTTTAACATCAACCGATCAGAAGTTACCAATTTATTCGCAATTTGCGAATCGCAAGGAAGAAAAGTATTTCAATCGTTAATCGTTAAAAATTGATTATAAGAGTGAGAAAGTGTAAATTCTCCGTGATTTCTCCATAATTTCTCAACTTCCCAAACACATACGACAGATGTATATGAGCCAGATACTGTGAAACAATCTTCATACGTGTAAATGGAATGATATGCAAGAGAGCAAACAAAACAAGTATAACGCGTTGCTTTCGATATCGTGCTTTGGCCGTTGCAGCTCGGCGATAGTTCGTCAAACGATATGGTTCCTAGGCGGTCGTGGTTGCAGACCGAAAATAAGGAAGCAGACAGAACGGCAAGTTTCTGATAACTATCATTCTGGACAAGATTATGCATAAAGAGTTAATTGGATTCTGGTAAAGCCCAATCTATCAACGACGGCTTTTGTTATTGCCACTAATATTTTATATTGAAGTTTCAAATTTTTCTCTAATTTTTTTTAGTACAGCTCGTTTATGCAACAGAGCAAATACTTAGGGAATGAGATTTCGATTTTGGCACTGGAAAAGCATTCGTTTTTGGTAACACAATATAGTTTACCGGCTAAAATAAATGAGGTTAAAAAAGTTAATAAAGGTAGAACACAAGCCTCCTTGTTTTTTTTATTTTCATGCATCGCCAGCCCTACGATGCCGACAATATGCAGACAAAAATACTATTGAACAGAGAAAAAATTAAATGCCGAGGATTGAAAAACGGCGAGGGAAGCGGAGAATAACTTCATGCCCGACAGCGATTCTCTGAACGGAGGTCATTCGGTTTCGTCGAAGATCCTGAGTTCATTGTTCGCTCCTCTTCTCCAGGTATGTCTGATTCGGCTCCGCATATGTTCCAGAATCTCTATTTCTATCGTGCGTAGATGACATCAACGGTGGAATTCTGAACTGGAGATCTAAGTGGTACCCTACCAAGCCCGAATGATATATGGCCGGCATTGTTTAACGGAGAACTGCAGTTCTTGTGTCGTCTCCGTCGCTACTGTCGCTACGCATCGGGACTTACAGCCGTCGCCGGATTTCATGTTTGAATTGACAATTTAAGTGTTGGTAGGTAGAGTGATCTGATTTGTGCGCCAAATGTGGCAAGGTGCACCTGGCCTTCTTAATCCCTGTATATATATCAGCGTTGATACAACAATCTGGCTAACCTCGGGAGTTCGGCATCGTGGCACTGCAGAAAATCTATCGCATAGGCGATAAGGTGTGGAGGATCCGTGGCGGTCACCAGACAACAAGATCGTCATCAGGGATATGAACGCCCAGGTCGGCAGAGAAGCAATGTATAGACCGGTGATCGGGCCCCATAGCCTGCATACCGACACGAACGATAACGGTCAGCGATGCATCAACTTTGATGCTTCCCAAGGCCTGCCGATCAGAAGCACTTTCTTTCCCCGCAAGAGTATCCACAAAGCCACCTGGAGATCAAGGGGATGGATTGTCCTGTATGTTATTAAATATCGCTATTGAAGATGTGATCCGGCGAGCGGGCATCGAAACGAGAGGAACGATCTTCTACAAGAGTGGCCAGCTCCTAGCCTTCGCTGACGACCTCGACATCGTTACTAAAAACCTTGAGACGGCGGAGGCAATCTACGCCAGACTAAAAACGGAGACTAGGAGTTCGGATCAATGCGTTGAAAACGAAATATATGGTAGGAAGAGGCTCCAGAGAAAGCAATGTTTGCCTCCTACGGATAGTGACTATTGATGGTGATGAACTGGAAGTGGTTGATGAGTTCGTATATTTGGGATCTCTGGTCATCGCCGACAATAATACGAGTAAGGAGATCCAACGACGTATTCAAGCTGGAAATCGAGCCTACTTTTTCCTTCGCAAGACGCTTCGATCTAGGAGCACACGCCGCCACACAAAGCTGACGATGTACAAAACGCCAATCAGACCGGTAGTCATCTACGGACTTTAGACAGTAACTTTGCTTACGGAAGACATACGTGCACTAGCCGTATTTGAACGAAAGGTGTTGCGGACTATTTTTGGCGGAGTATAAACGGAAAGTGGAGAGTGGCGGATGCGTATGAACCATGAGCAGCAGGCACTACTTAGGGCGATCTAAGGCTCTATAATTAGTAAGTAAGATGCCGTAGTAGCTTTATTCTTTTCATGCATCCAATTAACTGTACAGTTAGTCAGTAACTGGCCAGTTCTCTCTTTTAGCGACAACTTGGCGTTCATCCTAGATCCTAGACAACTTGACATTCATGAGATGACGAGAAAAATCGTACAACAATTGGAGATCACCATTGGTGGTAGCATTTTCTTTTTTTTTTTTTGACCAGGAAGTTAGTCAAGGAGCTCTTGTTCCGCTTGCAAGATTGTTCGATCGTCTTGGTTCATATTCACTAACTCTACGCGGCGACCATTCTCCAGGTTTCCTCCTAAATCAGTTTTCTCCGCCCACTGTCCACTTTACTGAAGTCTTCATCGCTAGCCCCTCTAAGTTATACATCAACCTTTGCTCCGCAAAACGTATTGAAATGATGATTCCTTTTCGGTGATTTATTTCTAATCGCATAATTACATATTACAGATCGTGGCAATATGATAATTGGTCTCGGAGTTATTCCGGTGTTCCTTGATGGACCGTGATATGGCTTTTTAAAATAATTTAGTAAATTTTGAAGTATTTTGATTATTTCAGATGAAACATCGACTACGGCTATTTCAGTTAGTTTGCTACAGTTGCAAGCTACAGCTCTGGACCCACTTAGCTATACGATTTGTTTATTTGTAAAAAAAATCATCGGACACAAGGTGGTCTTCATGATATAAACACATATGACAGTAAATACATACAATAGAAGAATTACAAATTTATCGTCTACGAGAGAGTCCTCGTTGAAAATTATTAGGCGTCATGTTGAAATCGAACCAACCGTAGAGTTCGTTGAACCGCATTGCCATAAATCGGATAGGGTCGTACAGTCCGTAGTTTGCATTCCGTCCCTGCAGGTGCAGGAAATACCTAATTCTGAGGGGTCGTTCAGGAGCATACAGACTCAGTTGACTCAGAAGAGCGGGGCTGTCAATATCTTCTAATAGCAATCTAGCCAGCAACGTGGCTTGAGCGTTGGCACGTCTTCTTTCAAGAGTCTCCAAGTTAAGCAGACGGCAGCGTTCCTCATATGGCGGAAGGTTTCTGGGATCGCGCCATGAAAGACTGCGCAAAGCATACCGTAGAAATTTTTTCTGCACTGCTTCGATTCTAGTGATCCAAATTTCTTGATATGGACACCAGATCACTGATCCGAATTCCAAAACAGACCTTACAAGTGCATAGTACAAAGGTCGAAAACAGTACGGGTCACGGAACTCCTTGGCGATTTTAAAAATAAATCCAAGTTGCTTATTGGCTCTGGAGATAATGCCGTTGTAGTGTATACGGAAGGTTAGTGCGCTATCCAGGACAACACCAAGATCACGAATGTGATAGATGCGTTGTAACAAATGTCCTACCATGTTGTAGCTAAAAGCTATGGGCTTATTTTTACGATGAAAGGAGATGGCGAAGCACTTTGAGATGCTGACGGTAAGTAAAAGCATCATTCCACAGAGGGGGGACATGATTGAAGTAGATGATGAAGACCAAAGGTCCGAGATAGCCGCCTTGGAGGAATCCAGAGTAAGCAGTGAAAGACAAAACCGTCGATGTTGATTTCTAGATACGGATCAAACTTAGTTTTATGCTGAGCTTCAGTAATGTAATCTAACACCCCGGAATAATTAAAAAAAATGATATAAAAAACGCAAAAAACTGAATAAAGCTGCGCGCACTAATTGCTTCACTCGGATAACGTGTTTACTGCAATCAAGGTCGTTCATGAAAAACCTATCCCGGTTAACACGAAAATGATAATTTCAAACGACAAAATGCACGAGTCGATCTGTCAAACTTTGTATATAATTAATTATTTTGTTACCTTATTGGGGTAGTACCAACCAATATTGAAAAACGGATTCGCCATCATGTTATTATGGTGGCTTTTAAAGCTAAATTTTGACTATCTAGCCCAAGAAAATCTTTCACTCTTTCGCGACGCTGACCTGAATTTACAATCTGGATGACATCTTGCGGAAAGACATCCGAAGTTTAAATCAAGACGCAATCGCAAATTCACAAATTCCTAGTATATCAAAGGCACAATCCTATTGATGGAAAGTAATCAGCTTCCCGACAGAATGTGTGTCCCATTAACGTAAAAAATATGGACTATTTTGTATTTGATTCAAACCTTCTTTCTTCCTTTCGCAAGCAATTCTGTTCAAGAATTGTTGAAATTTTTTTAGGAATTATAATAGTTACTTTGCGAGAGCACACTTCTCTAGAACTTAGGGAACCCAAATCTATAACGCCACATTTCTTTAAAGAGAAAATTGCTGCTCTGGTAAAACGATCCCACTGACAGCAAATTCCGATGCCGATCGATCCGATGCCGGGCGCCATCCTACAGCTGCCATTGTTTTTCGCAGCTCTTGATTCTCAGCAAAATATTTATGATCAATTTTTTATTTGGTTACCGAACCATCAATGTTAAAAGTAAAAGCAGCTTAGCTTAGGTCCCGTTTTTCACTTTTATACACAAAACTTTTGATTTTAAAGATAATTTTCTGGTAAAAAAAGTAATACAACAACACGTCAAAAAACATTTTCAGACCTTCGAGTGCACAATTAATAATTTGATGTCACATAATGATTGTATAACAATTCCCCGAAAACTATTTCCCAGAAAATAAAACACCGAAGCTTTTTTCCTAGAAAACCAACCCCCAGAAAGCACCAATAACCAGGAAACCATTGACCAGAAAGCATTAATCCCCAGAAAATTAATACCCAGAAAGTACTAATTTCCAGAATACTATTCTCCAGAAGGAACTTATTGCCAGAATGCTATTTTTCAGAAACAATTATATATTACTGGAGACGAAATCCGCGAAATAACAGTTACCGTAAGCGCGCCTAATTCTGCGCACCACGCATTTCAGTTAAAACTTTCCAACTTCCGATGAATTTTTGTCTTAATTAACGCAAAATATGTATACATTTAGTTCTTAATTAGAGAATATTTCAATTTTTATTTAATATATGCGATCCGAGCAATCGGGAGCAAGGTGAACGACTTTAACCTTCTTAGTAATGATGGTTTCCAATATAAAAGAAAAAAACTTTCTCGGATCATACCGCATGTTGGGCTATTGCATAATACTTTTCTGAATAATTTGGTTTTGTTTCCTGATTTCCTAAGTTAATTCTTTTAAATAAATAAACGCTCCACTTATTTTTAACTTTGGGTTGCTCGTTAAATATTTTTATAGATATTGGTTCTTTCTTGCCAATAGCTTTCTGGCAAGTAGTACTTTGGGGCCATCCATATACCACGTGGACAGCTTAGAGGGGGGTAGGGGGTATGTGAATGTCCACGCTTGTCCACGGAAGGGGGGGAGGGGGTATAGAAAATGTCCACGTGGACAAGCGACATTTTTTGCAATAAATAGAATTTCAATTTGTGCCTTTTGAATTAATTGAAATTAGGTCACGACGTGTATTGTACTTTGCCTTACAATCAAATACACCTCGCCACGAAAAAGAAAATGCATTGACAGCTTATTTGAAAAATAACTTCTTAAAATTTCTTGAACCACAACGGAGAGGTCTTGTGATGTACTAAAGTCAGTGACCAAGCCAGGGTACTCTGGTTGGACAGGGGTTGAAGCAGATGAATCTTCAAGCAAAGGTCAAGCTGAAACAGGCTTTCCTGTAGTCCATCATTTTTTTGCAGTGGACAAGATTAGCATGGATAGAAGAACTAGATCTAGTTAACATGCCTAGTTTAGCACGCTTTTTTCTTAATTTTTTTAAATTACAGAATAACGCAAATGAAAACAGAATTGAGCATAGAATTTCACATAAGAAAAAAAATGTCCACGTGGACAAACAATGGAGGGGGGTGGGGGTTGAGTCGATGTCCACGCTTGTCCACGGAGGGGGAGGGGGGTGTTAAAATTGGCATTTTCGGCTTTCTGGGAATCGGTTTTCTGGAATTTGATACTTTCTGGGAATTGGTTCTCTGAAATTTAGTATTTTCTGGGCATTGGTTTTCTGGAGAATGATTCTGTCTGGGGAATATCCTTCAATATTTTATTTTCTGGTGTTTAGTTTTCTTGAGAAAGTCGGACAACCCACATAATTGTTGAGCGATTGAATTGGCGAAAACTTGCATGTAATTACGAATTGCACCAGCATAAGTATAAGCTCTCTGAACTTCGACATGAACAGCAATAAATTCTGGAAGCAGAAATGGATTGTAGAAGTAGAAAACGCTTTCTACAGATAAGTTCAAGTTTGTGATAAACTAACGCCAGAGCTCTGTTCTCCAATGTTCGCACTAGTTTCCTAAATCTTTCTTCATTTTTCTCTTTGACAGACTAGTACGGGTGTGTAAAGGTGATTTAAAATCTATTAAGGTGCAGCTGATTTTAATAAGTTTTTCTCACTAGCTATTGGTAATTAAGATTTTGACCTATCTAGAGGATTTTTCTATCGTCTTTCTTGCATTCTAAACTTTACGACCATAATCGTTTAAATTCAAAATCGCACAGACTGATGTGACTCTGTCGACAGAGTTTAAATTTTTTTGTAGATTCTCTTTTTACCAATAATGTTTATTCATTTTCTTTCTCGGGACATTGAATGCATCACTTGTTCGCTAATTAATACGTTCAATTTGATTGGAAAACTGTCACGTCATTTAAAAATATATCTTGTCACGGTTATAAATGCTTTCTTTAATAAAAAAAACATTAATACTTTGCATACACGCTGCATAGACGATCTCTGATATATTACTAGATTGTATGAAAACTTTACGCCATTTTTACTGCGTTCCACTTTCGGGATTTGAACTCTTTTTATTCAACAAATCACACCCACAGCTATTGTACAGCACACTCGTGGACTTAATGGCTACGATTATACTGACGCTAACAGTCTTTTTTCCGGAAGAGATTCGAACATGAAACGACCAGCCTTTTTTAAACGCTAAATTCCTCAATAAACTGAAATGTAAATTAATGTGTTTTGATCTTATCAGGTACTACATTCAAAAAATTAAATTGATTTTGATTATCTACCACTTGTAATACTTGAAACAGACAACGTGATATTCAGTTGACCGCAACGTACTATTAATTAACGAACATGTGTTACATACAAATGTCTTCCATATTGCACCCACGGCTGATATTGGCATTTTACTTTACCGTTGATTATGAATAACTTTCTAAATTTGTTTAATTCTCTATTTAAAGCTAATTATAAGGTGATGACAATGCCCTCCGATGGGAGTGAATACAACTTTAGCGACACTCTGTACAAACCCTGTTATACTTCCGTACGACGTACCTGCCCATTCTGTGTGCGTGCGGAACGTCCATTGTAAAAAAGAATTTCAAGTTGCTTCCAAAAGGCGGATTGATTTCGAGTTAGTCAATTAATGGATTCGCACAATCATCGCAGAATGATCGGAACGACCAGCTCTTAATTGCCAGACAAAATTTTTCACAACAGTTTATATTCGTAACAAATGCTATTACCATTTCTGGAGCAAGAAACTTGTATCTCACGCGCTTATTCTTCATGTACCTGTTCTTCGTCACCACCAGCTTCGTTTACTCAGTCAAGCTGAATCTTTTTAGCACCCAGCTTCATCGGTCCACCGCTTGAATTGCCGGCACCAGCAGCGGTCCTGGCTGCACGTCGCGCCTCAAGTTCACGTTGGCGTTGCATTTTCTTCTCCTCGCGCTTTCGTCGAGCTTCGTCCAGCTTAGGATTTCCTGCAATTGGCATATTGCATAAAAATTAATGAACAACATATGATTGTAAATTTAGTTTCGTTCGATTGAATTCCGGGAATCTGATTTAAAGCATAAAAAAAATATTTTTTGTAATTTTGTTCTACAATGGATATGGAATTTTAATTAAAGTAAGTTTTGTATTTACAAATACATTTACTGCGTTTCAACGAAAAAACCCTGAATCTTCCGGAGCTGTTCGGAATGAAAATCCTGAACCCTACCGTATAATGCTGTAATAATGTGTGCCTTTTTATAACGATATCCAAGAAACGAAGAAGACTACTTTGACTTTGACTACTTTGGACAGCTCTATGTCTTCTACGAGAAAGTAAACCATTTTCGAAAAAGCTACACATCGAAACCTGGCATACTTCGTACAGACGAAGAGCGAGGCCTGGTTACAAACGATCGCAAGGTGATCGACAGATGGACGCAGTTCTTCGACAAGAATAACTGAAGGAGACGAAAGGGTAGATAGCCTGGATGTGCCGACGAACGATAGAAACTTCCCGGCTCTTGGTCTCAAAGAGATTCGACGACAAATCGAGTTGCTGAAAATGAAAAGAACCACTGGAAAGGATTGACAGAAATCTGCAAACATGGCAATGAACTACTAGTAACGGCACTTCATTGGATGAATTCTAGGATTTGGGAAAAGGACAAACTACAGGATAAACGGACATTGCCTCTGATGTTAACGGTATCGAGAAGCACATTAACTCAGCTCTTACCAACGCCAACCAATTCTTTACAACCAGGAACGATTCACATTTTGCTTGGGGTTTACAACCAACCTGGGCTTGTTTGGAAAGACACTCACTTGACTTGATATACGCTGTTCCAGATCCCACTGAATCGAATTTCTATAGACCAAGTATAACGCTACTGGATGGTATGTCTTTATTAAATATGCTACACATGTGTGCAGTTACTAATTGTGGGAACCGAGTTCTTGACCTTGTTTTCGACGATAAAAACTCTTCATTGAACTGCAAAGTCTCGGAAGCACTTGTACCGTTAGTAAATATTGACGTATATCATTCTTCTTTACTGGCCAAGGACTAAATCCTTAAGGTTTCTAGTCATTCGTAAAAGGAAAACGAAAAGAGAATGGACTTCCAGCTAACATATTTCTTGATAATGAACATTCAAGTACAAGAAGCGATATATCTAATCTGTTTGCAAAACACTTCTCCCGTGTGTTCAAAGTTGCTTGCTCGTTAGACGTCGAGATCGCTCTCCATTCAATGTGCTGAACATTGGTAACATAATTTTTTCCGATGATGAAATTATTGCCGCGATCGGTAAGCTGAAGTGCTCATATGGACCTGACGGAATTCCTCTGCTTTCTGTTAAGAATAATTTTCAATAAATCGTTATCGTTGGCTGTGTTCCTGGTATGTTAAAAAAAATCTGTGATGTTTCTCAACTCTCAGTCCTCAAAAAGGGCGATAAGCAGAGCATTCCTTCTCTGTGCGCTACGTCCAAACTTTTCGAAATATTAATAGGAAAAATTATATTACAAGAAGCTAAATCCTATATATCCAGCAATATGGCTTCTTCCCTGGTAGATCGACTTCGACAACTACTAATTTGGCTCAATTTACCTCACACTGTTAACAGGAAACTAGCAGTCATTAACTTCCACGTCTGAATATTCGGAAACACACCTGAAGGTATCTAAATGGAGTCTTCCAGATCGATCATGTCCTGATTGACGGTCGATGTACGGTCAGTTCGAGGACCAAATATCGGTTTTGTTCTGACCATTATATCATCGTGTGCAAGATTCCCGCAAGGTTGTCGATCGCAGCGAGGGCTCGCACCGAGAGGACGTTGCGTTTCATCGGTTGACGGCAGATGGCGTGGCAGCGGAATACGCCAGAAAACTCGAACAAGCAGGAAGAAAGGGAAGAAGACCTAAGTGGGCTGTGGAGTATCCTTCATAGTGTCATCGAAACAACTCGTAGGCACCACACCTGAAAGACAACGTAACAGCTAGTTTGTTGACGAATTCGAGAGAGTGACAGATGGGAAAATCCAGGCTAGGAGTCATTTGCTCCCCGCGGTTACACGTCAAAAATCTAGAGTAGCGAAAATAAAAACCCACCGTCTGAGAAACGCGAGTACGAGGAGCACTTCACAGAGTTTCTACAAAACGGTTAACAGTGGCATTTTTGCCATGTGTATGATCTTAAAAACCTAAAATTAAATAAAAAGAAAACTTATCCAATTTAACAGACACTGAGGAAGCCTGCAAGTCGTAGGCGAAATACGTATCTGTCGTGAATAAAATATACATAGCAGAATTAAATTGGATAAGTTTTCTTTTTATTTAATTTTAGGTTTCGTATTCTACAAAGACGCTCCAAAAACTTCAGTCATGTGTATGATGTCCAATGGTAGTGCTGGCAATCTTTTTACAGACAAAACGGCCGGCGGTAGCAGCCAGGTGGAAGGAATACTTGAAGACGTTGTTGAATGGAGAGTAAAAAACCTGCAGATTAGCAGAACCACGATGAGAATTGTAAGCGATGCCCAAGCTGTGGAGCCACCAACACATGAAGAGGTTAAGCAGGCAATCAGTGAACTGAAAAACAGTAAGGTTGCTAGGAAGAACGGTATCCCGGCTGAACAGGAGCGAGGGGCTGTATGAAGCAATCCACTGGATCATTATCAGGATTGTCAGGAAGGAAGAACACATGCCGGAGGAGTAGTTGGATGACCTCATTTTCAAAAAAAGGACATCGACTCGAGTGTAAAAACTACCGTGGCATTACATTGTTTAATTCTGCCTATATAGAACTTTCCCGTATTTTGTTCTGTAGACTGAGACCGTTAGCGGAGTCCTTCGGCAGTGAGTACCAAGCTGGTTTTCGTGAGGGTCGATCCACGACGGATCAGATGTTTACCCTACAAGTACCGAGAGAACAGCTTGTCGACTCACCATCTGTTTGTGAACTTTAAGGCGGCGTACGATTCAGTCCAACGAGATGAGCTGTGGCAGATAATGCTAGAATATGGTTCATGCGACGCCGGATGGGTCAATGTCGTGCGTCAGAATAGCGGGTGAGATTTCAGTCGTTTTCGTGACGTTGAATGGACCGAAGCAAGAAGATGAACTCTCTAACCTGCTATTCAACATTGCCTTGGACATTGCCAATACGAAGAGCAAACGTGCAAAGTAACGGGATTATCATCACGAAATCTCACATGCTATTTGGTTTTGCGGGTGATGTCGATATCATCGGAATCAATCGTTAAGCAGTGAAAGAGGCTTTTTAAAAGGAAAGCAGTGAGATTGGACCTTACTAATAACACCGCTAGAACGAAGTACATGGTTGCTAGCAAAGAACGCGGGAGTCCAAATGGTGTTGGTGGGGCTGAATGGAGAACGATGTGAAATAGTGGAGAAATTCAGATACCTTGGTACACTCGTGCCATGTGACAATAATGTAAGCCACGAAGTGAAACGATGAATTCTAGCCGCAAGTCGGGCTTTCTACGGATTATGTAGCCAGCTAAAGTCCCGTAGCTTGTAAATTCGCACAATGCGGTGGCCCAGTACGACATGAATCATGGACGCTAAAAGAAACTGACCGACAAGAGCTTGAGCGTAAAATTCTGTGATCACTACTTGGTGGAAAAATAAAAAACGGAGTATGGCGCAGACGCATGCAGCGGGCTGGGTACGGGGCTAGAATGCCCGACGAAATAGTAGCCAAAATTATTTTCAGCAGAGAACCAGGAAAATGCCGTAGACTTTGGGGTAGATCCCACACCCGAGGACGACGTACTGCAGTCCATTACCGACAGTACTGGAGGACCATAATTCGTTCTGCGCAGGATCGATGACGAACCGTCGCCTATAAAGTACAGTAAGTAAAACGACGAATTGCAGTCGCTAATCGGTCTTACGCGTATACGCGCAACTCGTGCAGGAAAGTTTGTGATATGAGTCACTAGCACAACAAACTGATGTGACAAAGGAGAATATTTCTGCCATCTATTTAGCGCCTGATGATAGTCCAAGGTTAGTGGACGGAAACATCGCGTGTAAAAAAAGGATTTCAATGTTATCGTTTCACCGAAAATAATCAACAAAACTTATAGGTGAATAATTAAGTTACGGTGACCAAACTCCAAAAGAAGAGCTGTGATAGTTGTGTAAGTTCCTTTAAGTTTATGATCGCCGAGACCTTAAAATTATTTCATGAAATTAAAATAAGCTTAGACCTGAGTGTTGTTCAATGCAAACAAAATCTGAGAAAAAATATGAAAGCAACGACTTAAAAAGTTTTATAACTGATCATTGGATTCCTCAGAAGAAGAAGAGACAGGAAGTATGATTAGAAAACCAAGAGCATTTACATTACAACGCAAAATAACAAAATGTAATATAGAGTAAATTGGTTCTGTCAATCTCGCTTTTTTGTATCTGATACAAGCGCCTACCACTCTGTCGATAAAGAAGGGTCCAGTCTTAGAAAGACGTTTAAGTCTAAGGCTTTGCTTTACAAGCCCTGACAGGGGGCCATGTTTTCGTAGTAAGAATCGTATTAAGCGAAAACTCAAACTAATAATGCCAGACTGCAGTCAAGACAAAGATCAGTAACGTAGTTGCATCTCATTGAGTAACATAGCTTCAGAGGTACATTTGGTGTTTTGGTCATACATTCTGGTTATCGCCGTTATAGTATAGCAAAAAAAATTATCGAATTGTTTTGTCGAAATTATAGAAAATTAGGTTGGATACTTCCGATACGCTCTTAATTAGATGCGAGGCGACGCTCGCGGGCTAGAGGTAGTAGTAGGTACATAAACAAGCTTCAGATAGAGGGGTAACGTGCCTATGGCTAGATTGTACCTGCCAAGGGCTAACCCTTAAGGAGCGCCAAAAAGGAGATGAAGCTCCGCAAAGCAAGTGTTAAGTTAAAATTTAATTTTTTTTTGTATTTTATGTCTCCGCCAAAAGCACCAGAATATTACGACGACTTAGGACTGTAGGGCCCTGATATATAAATCGCCTATGGTAATGTGGTTTAGCGGAAAATGTTCGATAAGAAAAACTCTATGTTATGTTATGTTTAAAAAAACAACCAACAAAGTAGATAAGCTAGAAAGGAAAATCTGTAATTTGCAGCGAACAAATAACGGAACAGCATAAGTAATTTGAAAAAACGAGTAGGAAAGTGCTTTTAAAAAGGTAACACACTCACTATGTTCTGATTCGGCTCTCTTTGGTCGTAGTTCAGTTCATGGTGTTTCTATTGAAAAACTGTCCCCTTCGATGAAGACAACTTATGAACTCTGTTAACGTCAACCGATCGGGTGAAGGAAAATATGTGCAAGCGGTATCATGGTTAGGGACGAAAGAAAATCACACAGAACGTATAAGATAGACAGGCGTGAATATTCGACAGCTTATGATGATTACAAATGAAACCTAATTGCCAATTTGGTTGATACCTTGATGAGTAATTATCAATTATCCAGCAACCACTCTATATGTTGAAACACCCATCGTTTGAAAATGCACAATTCTGTTTGCTAGATTTTGTCTATTCATAGAAAGTGGGACTGGTAATGTAACATAGGATAAGACATGCAATAATATCAAACCTGTGCTGGGTTCGTCGATCGGTTCGAAGTCCCCATCAGTCCAGCCGTCTCCACTCGCATTATTCCAATTCAGATTGGAATTGTTGGTCGTGTTGTTGATAATATTAGTCATATTTTTAAGTGCAAGCATTTTGCTTGGACTGCTGGTGTTGTGGTGGTTGGGTAGATTGTTATTGGCATTGTTGATATTAGCTGTGGGAACTGAAGTAGACGTGGAAGCTGTGTTGCTCGAATTCGTTGACGATGCGGTCGCCGGTGACGATTGATTGTGTTGCTGCGATTGCTTCTGTTGCGTTCGATTCAATTCGTCTTCGTCGTTTTCATCTAGATCTTCATTCTAAAATATATAATCGCAATGGTGAATGATGTCGGTTGACGATTTAACACAAAGGGCTAGCTTACCGGTTCTTCTTCTAGGCTACCCCAATCTTCGTTATCCCATCCGTCCCTGGTCTCATGCATGGAACCGACCATATTAAGACTTGCGGTCAGAGGATTCGATGTGCCGGCCATCGGGCTGCTAGGGTCTTGCGAAGTCTGAAAGTAAATGAATGTTGATTTAATTTACCTGCTCAAAACTCAAAGTAACCAGTTTTATGATTGAAATCTCTTTCTCGGAGACAGTTTTATAGTAAACTTTTTACAAATAGTCCGCACATAACAAGTTTTCACTACTATACGGACTGCTAATCGCCAGATGAAACTTAGGGTAGAAAAAAAAAACTCTAAAAACAACACTCACGTCCATTTCACCCCAATTTTCTTGTTCCCAATTGTCTGGCCCGTAGTCACTGGCTGATGCCGAAGTGTCTGCGCTCTCATGCTCCAACGAAGTCATGGACGTAACACTACTAGTTGTCGTTGAGATACTACTACTCGAAGGTTGCTCTGCAATAGATAAAAAAATGCAAATTTGGTTCAACATAAAGTATCTTTACAAACGAACGGTGTGAACTAAAACAGCAATAGCTAGCTAATAACTTCAAAACTTAATAAAAAAAAACTAGTAGCAATATCTATGTTTAATTGAATGATATGAAAAAATGACGTTCTAGCGTACGCCTACATACCCAGCGAAGCAGGTTTACTCAAATTTTTACCGGTTAATGGGGGTCGGGGGCGTGCTGTATCGCTTTGACTACGATAAAATTTGGCTGTTACCGCGGTTACGGCCCATCCAGCCCATGTGGCTGCCGCATTACCCAGCGACGGCGTTGCCGTGTGAACATCGGCCTCTAAAAGGTAAATTACAACAGTACAGTGACAAAATCTCTAGCTTATCTAACGGTAAGTCTTCAATCACAAACCCATGCTTTCTCGCAAACTTGGATCTTCGCTGACTTTCTCTAATTTGCCCAGGAAGCCACGTATCGTTTTAAATGCAGGATCTCGTACTGTTTTCTCGGGGTCAGCTGTCAACGGACAGAGGGCTGGCAGTATACGATTTGCGACCTCAGCTAGTAGGAAATACTGCTGAGTGGCAGCCAATGCTAGGATCCCGGCAACTCTTGCTGGAGGAAACGGATCCCGCATGGCTCGTATAAATGCAGACACTAGAACGCGTTGTCGAACCTGTCCAAATTAAAGGGTAAATTATCCAGTAACATGTAGCCCTAAAATAAGTGAATAGTTAACTGAAGTTAACTTACTTGAGGATGAAGATGTGGTGCAATTTTTCCCAAACAAACTGTTGTATTAGTACGGATTCCTCCCTGATCGTCACGAGATTGCAATCGTGCAAAATGCCGCAGGACTTCAACGTTTAAATTGTTATAGTTCAGTTTGGGTGCTAAGTGTATGATTGACTAGAAAGAATCGAAAAAAATCCCCTAAAACATCCAACAGGGAAAATACAACAAACCACCGCCATACCTTCACGGTTTGTTCCCGTATCGTTGGGTTAGTGTCCAGAAACCCGTGAGCAATTTGGGGAAATATTTGATCGTTAACTACCCCCGTCTGAAGGTGATTGATAAACAGTTCTAGCTGTTGAAGTAATCGAGACCGCGTAACCCGATCAGTCGAAGCAAAAAGTTTAACAACGCATGGCACTATTCGTTTTTGATATTCCGTTTCGTCAAGCAGCCTTCCAAGCTGAATCGGGAGAACGTTATTATAAGAACCGTGCCTACTGATACATTTAATTCAACATACCTTGAACATAGGTGCAAGTACCGCCGAACCTGCATCACCATATTCATAGGCCGTAATGAGTTGTGGCAGAATTTTATTCCTAAGATAAATATTAAGGTAACTATAATATTAAACTTTTCACGTTTATAACAATGACATTACTTGCACACATTGTCGGGAAAAATATCCAATTGAGGCGTTAATCCGCTGAAGAATCGGTTCTTTTCCGTCTTGTCCTTTATCTGGATCTCTTCTAGGAAGAGCAATGTATCGACTAAATCATTTTTGAAAAATCCGCCAGGCTTGCGGCATTTTGTTATCACATCTGCAGGATTGGGTCGGTTTGCCGGGGAAGCGCCAACTAGCTCACAATACAGTGGTGTTAACGATTTTGGAATGGAAGTCAGCTCTTTTAGATTGGCGCGCGTTTTCAAAGGACCGTTGAACGATTCCCATACCAGACAACCGAGGCCCCACATATCGGTGGAACATTTGGTTGCAGTTTTCAGCTTGTTTGTGTCGTTTTTCTCTGGCGGGTCGTAAATTTCCAGCGCCGGTGGTATTTTGATGGGTGGTGCCGCTGAGAGATCTGTGGAAGAAACGTACTCCAATCCGCCAAGTTTCCATTCTCCGCTGCCATTCACGAACACCGACCAGGCAGACACATTATTGTGACGTAGATTTCCGTCATTGTTGAGAAACGATAATGCTCGCTAGAAAATAGAATTTTTGTATTAAGAAATATATTCATTAGCCTCTTGATAATTGAGAGAGTGATAAATAATTAAAACCATCAAATAAATTCAATACCGATTGATAGTTGAGGTGTTACAGTACAGTAGTAGAATTGGGCATACTTTTGTAGTCATAATTTGTATATTATTCACAGTAATTGTAATAAACAACGGGTAAAATGGGCACAGTGTTATTACTTTCGAATCTTTCATTTGTTTTTAAATTAAACCCCATTTATGAATTATATAGGTCTGCGAAATGCAACATTTGGCTGAACGTAATCTACAATCTTTCTGAATTGAGTACTGCATTATTTTTGCCATATATGCTAGAAAAGGCCTTTAATCTTTGTTATATAAATTAAACGTTTGGAGTCAGGCTTATTATTAGTTAATAAAAAATTGAACGTTTGTTTACTAACGGTAAAGTTACAACGCAAATACAAAAAATAATGCAGTACTTAATGCAGAAAGATGTAGTTTACACACAGAGAACAGATTAACAGGCTCGAAGGAAGTAATCGAATTTTTGTGTGTAAAATATGTTGTAAAAAATCAGAGGGGTTGTGTACAAGACACAACCGCATATATAGGTGACGCAGGACTACGTAAGTCTCTTTGTAGGGATAGTAGCATGTATCCATGGTTGTAATCATTCGATTCTTCATACATTTATCATTCGATTCTTCAAACATTTATCAAAGTAGTAACATTGCATACGTTCAATCCTCAAAAGATTTCAAAGTTGTTTCTATGTGCGTTTGGAAACAATTTAACAAAATCAAGAACACAAACTATTGCTTTCCTGCTACCTTACAGAAATTAAAGATTGTTTTTATTACCCATGGTTCCCCACGTTGAAGGGATTTTAGTAATATCATATTACCAATTCAATCCTATTTTATCAACAGCACATCTTTTTACTACACTTCTAATGAAACGGCAAGCATGCGTATTCATACAGTCATTTTACAAGCGAACACTACAGCTGTTGCACATTTTTCCAACACAGATATCAAATTCGCCTAAGTTTAATCGTCTCGCAGTAAAGAATTTGTGGTCTGTTGGGATTGGGACAACGGATTTTTGTTATTTTTTCTGGCACACTTCCCTAACACAGACATCCAATAGGACTAGGTTTGATCGCGTTCATGAAAAATATGTTGGCACGAGGGGGCTTTGTCACTCTTTCTGGCGTACTTCCCAACCAAGGACATCAAAATGGTCTAGGTTTAATCGCGGTGTTAAGAAATCTTGCTGAAATGAAGAAACTTCGTCACTTGTTTTGGCTTACTTTCCAAGCACAGATATCAAATTTGTATAGCTTTAGATCATCGTAAAGAATCTTTCAACCAATCACGAAGCGAGAATTTTGGTAAAACATAGGTTCATTATTTTCAATTTTTCAATAGTTCAACATCAAGAATCCATACTTTTCTTCATTTGGGTCAATTCTTAGATGATTTTCCAATCTATTAATGTAAGAATATTGAAAATCGTTCGGGAAACCACTAAGCTATTAGCGTTCAAAACCTGACCACTTTTCGAGAAAGATTTTTTGGAATGACACCCTATACCAGCTACCTTCCTGAAAGACGTAGTACTAAGATCGTCATAAAATAGACCGTGCCAATTCAAAAATGGACGCAAGAAAACTGCGGTAATTCAAAGTCGTCGAAGAAACCGCTCAAATTTGAAAATCGCTGAAAAACCCGCGTTAATTCGAAAAATAATGTGAATTAAATGTCAAAAATCATCATAAAAAACCGCGTTAAATCAAAAATCGTCATAAAAACCGCCTCAATTTAAACATCGTCATTAAAAAACCGCGTCAATTCAAAAATCGTAAAGAAAAACGTGTAAAACGAGACTTAAGTGTATATAAGCACCGGTTGTATGAGATTAGCCTGTACATTCGAAAATTTTCTTGTAAAACCAGTGATTACAAAAATTAATGTAATGGCAATGGTACTAACCAAACATAATTTGTTAATTTATATCAAAAATTATTATGTACTTGCAAGATTTACGGTGGCTCGAAAACCTCGTGACAAACTTGAATTTATTATACCTGAAAATAAAAATCAGGCACAATGAAACGAGTCAATATAGTCCCTAAGTTGATAAGCATTTCCTCCTATCACCGCTAATATGCAGAGATATAGCGCCCTACATGCTTATTTTCACCTTCACAGATAATTGTGATAAAAAATTAATATTTTAATGTGAACTGCCTCCGAAAAAAATCTAGTGAATATTAGTATTTCCAAAACATTGCCACAAAGACGATTATGCGATACGAATCTTGTTTGAATAAATTTATCCATACAAAATTGCATTTCTAAATCAACAGGGGAAGAAGAAACGGGAACGTCTCGTACCAACCGCTTCTGATTACTATTGATAATTGTATTTTCGTTGGGAGTATTTGGCTAATAAAAGTTAAGTATTACTTAACTTCCGGAAAAATTCTTATGCTATATATCCGAAACCAAGTTTCCAAATTGTCCAGCAAGTTTTGCAAGGAAGTTTGACGTGATGAACAATTTTTATTATTTTTTCCGAATTCAATGGACAAAAATCTATCCACCTTTTCGCGCGCTTTATGGCGGCTAGTGGGTACACTTTTCGAAAATGTTTATTTGCTTTAGGCAACTCCGCTCACGTAGGCTTGATAATTCTACAACAACAATCAAGGGTGGAAATGTTAACTTGACGTGAATACAGTTGCCAAAGGCTTGAGCGCTTGCGTCGACAAACACGTACAATTCCAAGTTATTGAAGCTCGCTGGATCATATCCCGGAAAGTAGCATCTAGGAATACGCAATTCGTCCATTTTCTTGAGAACCACCAACCACTCCATCTAACGGGAGGCAATCTCTACTGAAATGCTGCTGTCCCAATGCGCCAAACTTCTTGAATGAGAATTTCCCGTGGACGACGAAAGACGCTATTAGTCCCAGAGGGTCATAAATGCTCATAACCAGTCGCATCATTTCCCTTTTCGTAGGGATCCTAGTTCCGTCTAACAGAGTACGAACCTTTTCGCAGAATTGCAAAGTGAATGCGAAAACGTCCTCTCCTTGATCCCACGCCATTCCCAACACTCGCTCAAATCCAACCGCCTTTTCCGGAAACATGGCTTTCGACAGTTGCTGGTTCACTTCTCCCAATTTTTCTAGACCACTTTTCTCGCTCGACATCCAATTGCGGATATGGAATCTTGCCCGTCTGTACACCTCAATCACCTCCTTCGCCACTTCTACTGCTTCTTCTGTCGTGTCAAAGCTGTCTACGTAATCGTCCACGTAATGCCTTTGCTTCACTTCGGCCGCACCTCGTGGAAGCTCCGCCTCATGTTCTGTCGCGTTCAAGTCCTTAATAAACTGGGAATGTGCTGGTAAGCAAGCTGCTCCGAATATTGCCACATCCGATACCATAGTACTCATCGGAAGCTCTGGGGAATCTCTGTATGAAAATACCAAAACCCTGCGATTGGGTTCGCGGATAGAATTGTAAAAACATTTCCTTAATGTCAGCTGCCACCGTTATTTGACGCTCTCGGTAGGGAAACATCACAGACAATAATGGCGTTAGGAGATCCGGCCCTTTAAGTAGCATGGAGTTTAACGATATGCCATCTACTTTCGCCGCTGCATCTCAGATTACTCGAATGTTCCCCGGTTTTTTCATTAACAACGACTCTGATCGGCAAGTACCACGTGCGATGCAAATCGAATCCATCAATTTCTTCTGCCGTTCTTTCGTGTATATAACGCTGAGCTTTGAAATTCGCTGTTTGCTGACGAACGCTTTCATAAAGCTTTGGGTTTCTTGCTAAACGCTTCTCCAGGCATCTGAAACGTCGTTCCGCCATCGGTCGGCTGTTTGAAAATTCAATGTAGTTATACTTCCAGAGAAGGCCTGTCTCGAAACTCTCTTCATTTACTCGTCGCAAAGTAGCCTCCAGAATATTATATGCACGTTGTTCTTCTGTAATTTTCACTGTTGCTGTGAGCTACACCCAAACTTTCGATATCGAAAAAGCGTTGGATGTATCCGTGAAGATCAGCGTTAGTTGGCTCCGCATGTACGTAAACATATACAGGACTTACTTGTGGTTTCTGAAGACTCCCACACTCTGCCCATCCGATTCTAGTCTTTGTCGCAATCGACTCATAATTTGCCTTTCCGCAACTGCAATGTAGCTAGTAAATGCCAATTATTTTGTCCGATCAGAATACCTGGTATAGCGCAAATAAAACTTTTCACCGGTAACTTGCTGAGATGTGTAAATCAAGCAGCAAGCTTTCTGTAGACAGAAATCTGTTGCGGTAAACCAAAGTTTTCGACTGTGTACACTTCGGACGCCCCCAGTCCATTCGAAATTCAACGTTTCTACCTCCCCGCGAGCTCCAATAGCATTGGCAATCGACTTGTCTAAAAGTGTCACTGACGACCCGTCGTCCAGAAATGCGTAGGTGTTAACATGCTTATTTTCATGTAACTGGTAGGATGCGGAAAAGTGTGTACGACGATGATTGACGATGAACAGCTACTACCGCGTTACTTGTCTTTGATGCCTCTGGTGGATCGAAATGGAGTAAACGGTGGTGTCGCTTGGGGCAATCGTTGATGTCACAAATTTCCCCTTTGCATGACCACCGTGTATGCGAGATGATATAACGAGCACAAAGTTTATTTATCTTCACAGACTTCCATCTACCGTCCAAGTTCAACGCTTTAAATGATCCATAGTTTTCCACTTGGTGACTGTCTATGTTACAGACTGTACACAATTTGCCACTGTTAATCACGAAACCACTTTCTCTCAGCTTTCCGGTGCTAGCAATTGATTTATCTTCTACACCCCGTCGATGCATTTTCGATTGATCCGTAGCTACTGGAATACTGGAAAGCTGTGCTACCCCACTCACCGCAGAAGATACTTTCGCCTTAATAACATTTTAATCGACCACCGGAACTTGTTCTTGGTAGAGTACCCAACTAAACTTTACCGTTGCTGGTAACTTATCGACCAGCTTCTGTAGTAGGGTAGGATTTGCCAGATACTTTTCCAGCCCAACTGCCTGAAGGTGTCCACACAGATTTTGAACTACCAGTCCAAAACTGACAAGCGTGTTCAGCCGGTCGAGTTTCGGCGAAAGAGTTGCCCGAACCGTGGCAATCATATTGTTGACGATTTGTTCCGGACGGCCATATAGCTGTTGCAAAGTGGACACAACTTGAGGCACTGTAGACGGATGGAGTAAGAAGCTGCTTAATGAATCTTTTGCACTACCTTTCAGGCTACGCTGCAAGCGCAAAAAGTTTTCAAAATCAGTATACTCGAACGCTTCAGTTGAATGTTGGTAACTGCTTATAAATAGTGGCCAATCAACCCCGGAGAAAATTGGAAGCTCCCTAGTTAACCTGTCTAGCAGCTAATTGTTGAGGGGATAGTCCGAAGTGACCGCTAGCATATGCTGGAAGAGCTTGGGTATGCAGCTGAGGGTATTCGCTTGCCACGGAAGGAAAGTAGTAAATTTTAATATTTTTAAGTTTTTTTATTACTTTACTTCGAAAGTATATTTATTTTAGAAAATCAAATAAATTCGATAGCATATAACTTTAGTTTAGAATTAATTTAATTTAGAATTCCTGTTTATACAAATTCGCATATCATTCACTTTGACACTTCAAGCATCATCATCATCATCATCATCACCAAGTATCCCATTTGCCAGTGTCAGTAGACCGTTGGGCAATGATAGTGACTCTCGTTGAGGGCACTAGGGTTGGACATTATAAGGGGCTGTTGCGGCGAGCATCTACCATCGGTACACCTGGAGATCACCCAACCAGACGGAATCACAAATCGACCACGTTCTGACAGATGGTCGACACTTTTATGACATTATCGACGTCATAACGTCAGTTGATTCGGGTCACTACCTAGTAAGGATACGTCAAAAGCTATCTGTTGTGAACGCGCTAGATTAACCGGCGCCCGCCTCGGTATAATCTAGCGCGACTGGAGCAACCAGATGTCGACGAAAGCTACGTGTTATCTGTCGAAGCCGCACTGCCGGAAGAAGGTGAGCTGGATGAAGCCCCTGATGAAGGACTGTTTGAATACCGTGAAAACAGCCATTAACAGCGTAGCGGAGAACGTCCTAGGCCGTACGGCACCAAATCAACGAATACCGCAAAGGCTTTGTGCCGAGCCGAACTGTGCATCGATAAAGATGGAAGTATCTTGACTGACGACCGTGCGGTGATCGAAAGGTGGAATCACTATCCTGAATGCCGCCTACAAAATGATGTCTCAAAACATCTTCTATCGACTATCGCCAAAAACCAATAGATTTGTTGGAAGTTACCAGGCCGGCTCCATGGAGGGTCAGTCTACAATTGACTAAATCTTCACCCTGTGGCAGATCCTCCAGAAGTGCTACGAATTCCGGGTCCCCACGCATCACCTGTTCGTCGATTTCAAAGCCGCATATGATTGTAAGCCGACAAGAGCAATGGAATATTTTGGACGAAAACGGCTTTCCGGGTAAGCTTATTACTAGACTTATCATGGCTACGATGGATGGGATCAAGTGCTGTGTGAGAATCTCGCGTGGATTGTCGGACCCATTCGAATCTCGCAGGGGACTTCGACAAGGAGATGGTTTTTTCTGCCTGCTATTCAACATTGCGCTTGAAGGTGTTATAAGACGAGCGGCGATCGAAATGCGGGGTACTATTTTCAATAAATCTAGACCTGCTTTGCTGACGACATGGATGCTGGCAGAACATTTGAGGCGATGGAAGATCAGTACACCAGACTGAAACACGAAGCAGAGAAGATTGGATTGAAGATAAATGCGTGTAAAACAAAGTATATGCTGGCGGGCGGTACCGAGCGCGACAGGGCTCGCTTGAGCAGCATCGTGGTAATCGACGGAGATGAGTTTGAGGTATTCGACTAGTTCATATAGCTTGGCTCGCTGGCAACAGAGAACAACAATACCAGCCGTGAGATTAAAAGGCGTATTATCAGCGGAAGTTGGGCCTACTACGAACCCCACAAACACTTGCGGTCGAACAATCTAAGCCCCCGTACAAAGTGCACACTGTACAAAACGCTAATTAGACCGGTTGTCCTCTACGGGCACGAAACGAGGACACTGCTAGAAGAGGACCTACGAGCACTCGGAGTTTCCGAACGGCGGGTGCTAAGAACCATCTTTGGCGGAGTGCAAGAGAACGGTGTATGGAGGCGAAGAATGAACCACGAGCTCGCGCGTCTCTGCGGCGAACCCAGTATTCAGAAAGTTGTTAAAGCAGGACGGATACGTTGGGCAGGACATATTGCTAGAATGCCGGACAACTATCCTGCAAAAACGGTTTTCGCATCGAATCCGGTAGGAACAAAGAGACAAAGAGGGGCACAGCGAGCGAGATGTCAAGACCAGGTGGAGCGGGATCTGGCGACCAGCTGCCATGGACCGAAGTATAAATGGATAATGATACTGCGCAGGCTTTGTCGTAAGACGTTAGGCCAATTAAGTAAATAAGTGAGCATCATCAATAAACGATTTTTGCCAAACATGAAAAAACCGTGCCATGATAATTGTCAATAAACAGTATCGATGTGAGTGAGATAGATTTCGTTTTGAATTTAATAGAATAATTAATACTCTTAATGACTTAGATATGTTATTTAATCAAAGGAACTAAATAAACTATATAATATAAAATATTATATTTTAAAATTATAGAAAAAACAAAAACAAAAAACTAAAGACATTGCAGGTTTCAACAGATTAGCACGTTGCGCACTGTCTTTAATAGCTGTAAATTGAGTTATCTTGACCTTGTCGGTTGTCGCCTTGGAACTTATTCGACGCTATTACATTTGTTTTTTTTTTTGTAAAGTTCCGTGCTGTATCAAGGTGTCGTTCTAGATTTTTGTCTTAGTTTAGTGTTATTTCAACTATAACATGATCCCGGAATAATGAAGCGCGCCATGTAATCTTGCATATTAGAATGTTATAACTTGGGCTATCTAGAAATTTTGATCCGTTTTGTTAATTTATCTTAAAACACAAGAAATTTTTGAATGAGTCATCAACGATATAAATTAAAATATCCCTTAATTTGATTAGTTGTTTCATTATTCCCGAAAATAAAAAATCAGGTACTATAAACCTTACCAAGATGTTTCCAAGGAACGTAGGAATCTTTTTAACAATATATTTCTACCGAGGCAAACCTGTTAGACATAGGCAATAAGCACTCAAATTTTACTATTTCACATACTTGTAATGAAATTTAGATAATTTACTGATTTTAGATTGAAATTCCATTGAAAGAACCAGCTTACCGTTATTTGAAAGATGCCCCAAGCTAAGGATAATTCTTTCTGAGGGCCCTCTCCAGCTAATTTGTCAAAGTACGTTCCCAGTGGTTCCACTTGTTCGGTAGCCACGTATAGCACTTTGTCAGTTTCGAGACTGTCAAGAAACTGCAGAATACTGGGATGGCGCAGTGTTTTTAATCTTTTCACTGCTGCCTTGGCCAGCTCCAACTTAACATCCGTTCCGTTTTTGATATCATACACAAACACAGACACTTCGTCATTACTAGCTCCTTTCCGTTTTCCACGATGCAGCGACCAGATGCTACGTGAGTCAAACTGCTGCACAGGCTCTCCTATTTCGTAAGGAAAATCCTTAGTGGAGTCTCTTGAAAAGAATGACCACATCTTGCTACACTGAATCAGCGGGCTTCCAAGCAAATTTTTTTGCTAATGCGCTATCGTATGCAAAAACTTTGACCGATTTAGATGAAACAGATAAAGGACTTTCCGTTTTTGTTTTCTCGCTGATGCAAAATGTTAACAATCACAAATTTTCGTTCTAAATTTTTCTTTATACTTTTTTTGCAGATTAAAAGGGAGATTAAATTAAATTTTGACGTTTATACCGTTTGTTGTCACCATACGACACGCTTATAAAAACTCAATCATCTGATGCGGGTTTTCGGTTTGCACAACACAGAGACCAAAGGGTTTTCCAATAGCGGTGATTACAATGCACCACTGCCAAAAATTACTTCTGATTACACGTGATTATTATTGTCAAGATTATTGTGATTATTTTCTAAAATTTTTCTTTCACCAGTTTATAATTATGTGCCTAAGAGTTGTGCGCAGCTCTGTTCTGGTTGTGCGCAGTCAAATATCTCTTCCTTCCAATTCCTCTTCGGCTGGTCTGCGAAAACTGAACAATGTTTACATGTTTCCAGCACTCAACCCAGCAAACAATCGTAGTGGCACAGAACAGAAGTGGAAGTCCGAACGATTTGGCGATCAAAACTGGTAACAGAGTCTTTTTTGTTTTTATTTTTCTTTGGAAAGGTTTTCGCATAGAAGCAAATAACAGCAATATAAGCAGAACGCTCGCTGCCAATCGCATATCAGCTTTCACATGCTTCCGTGTGCATTCGTATGATGCGTTCGTGTGTTTTCGTGAAAAAAAGTGACTCGCTACCGCCCGCTTAGGCGCGTTCGGCAGAAATCGAACAAAAATCTGGCAGCGAAAAACTTTTTCTGCCAGACATTCTGCCGGATTTCTGACCGCCGTCACCCGTGAAAACTAGCAGAAATGACACATCCGATTCGGACAGAAATTTCGCCTCACGGTTTTCCTGCCGGATTTCTGTTCGATTTTTGCCAGAGGTTTCAAATAAAAACTGATTTTGTACCGATTCAGCTTTCCCTCCTTTTTAGAGGGTAACAGCAGCGGGTTAAAGCAGCAAGAAGCGTGCAATAAACAGGTTAACTATTAAATTATACCTGCTTTGCCATGTTCCACATTGTTCTCTTACATTTTGCCCGAAACTGCAAAACTGATTAACCACTTTTCTCCTGCCTCAAAGTGTCACATTTGACATAAAGAGAATCGAGCGAAAAATGAAGACTGGTTCTGTTCGATTTCTGCCAAGCATCCGACTTTTTCGTAAGCGGGCGCCAGGTTCGCTAGTATCTGTAGAAAGTAGCATGTACGTGTTGGGATTTCTACTTCCACTTCTGTTCTGTGGTAGTGGCTTCCATTCCGTAGCCGTAGCAACCGCGGCAGCATTGAATGCCGAAACCCAACTGTACCCTTCAGAAAGTTGTACCACAAACTATATAGTTTGTGGTTGTACCCACCAGCCGTCATCACCGCTCGTGGAAAGCTGGATATGTATACGCGTATATCTTGTTTAATAATATGTCAAAAATCTTTATTGGTTCACTCAAAAGAATGTGTTTTTCGACCAAATTTTTAAGCTAAATGGAACAAAAGAGCCGATGTGAGTGAAAAATATGTAATTTTGAGTTATGTCTCAATCTTCTGTGTATGTTGACGACACTCTACACACATGCACTCTACAGAGATTTTTATTGTGTTAAAACAACTGGCAGCTCTCCTTTGAGTGGTTGACAGTGTTTGATTAAAGAGTTTCGCAAGGTTGCCAATAATATTCATACGAATTAAATATTTCAGTGTGATTTTGTCTGACTATTAAGTTTGCAACCGAAATGGCTAAATATTTATGTATTATCCATAAACCATAATTTAGCTTTAATATATTTCGTTATATTTTTACAACGTGATATTCCTATATGATTATAGCTCATCTTATACAGTGATCCTAACTTTTGTATTTTGCTATTGTAAATCCAACTGGCAACTGCAGCTTTTGCAAGATTACGCATTCTGTTAAGTTGCTGTCCGTCCACTGATGGTATTCCATTTTGTGTGCGTTGGCTGATGGTTAGAAGGGTCTTGGATTGGCAGCTTCTCTTTGTCTCCGTTGATTTTTGGTAAAGTTTGTTCTTTTGTAACATTCATCAGCGAAAAACAATTTGTGATGCAGCTAGCTTGAGTGTATTCTGTATGAAGTTGAAATAATGTGCGCGAGGACGATGTGTTAACTAACCAATGATTGCCCTGTGACGATTAGAAGAATCCATCACCTGCATTTGATGCCAAAAATGAGCAATAATTCCTTATGCGTTTTTTAGAGACATGTGTGCGATAGATGAATGCTAAGTAAAAGATTCGTCGGTGTGTGCCAAGAGTTCAGCGAGGTCAACCCCCCAAAAAAAGCAAAATGTCAGCTAAAATGCTAGTGTCAATGTAACATTGTGATAGCAAGTTTCGTATGCTTGTGCTTCTAAATCCAAACATCATACTTGTTTCGGGTGAGTAATATTGCAATGTTAGGTTTATGGTTATGTATAAATGGGAATATGTAAAAAAAAAATCATTTTTTCAGATGCAGTGCGACCAGCTGCTTTGTCATCTCTCAAATTCAAGGATTTTCGTTTATTCTTTATTCCCTATCATCAAACAGCATCAGCTGTATTGAAGGCCTAAAGCAGTACGCACTATCGAGGAAGTGGATCAGTGAGAGGTGACTGAAGTGGCTGGCACGGGCAAGCATTACCTCCTCTTATTTGAGCTGTTATATTATGTAAGTCTGTGTATTATTACAATTACAACATTTACCATAAAGATGGTAAGGCCATTGGTGCGTAGCTGTGTATAATATCGAACGAAAACGGAATACTGGAAAACAGCAGAAAATTTGACAGCTCGATTTTGAACTGTACCACCAATTGACGAACATCAACAAAGCAAGAAATAGCAATCACTCGTGCACTAATACACAGGTATGTATCAACACTGATGGAAAACATCTTGTGACTCTTGAGGGATTACATGGATTTATCTTGCAATGTACTCAGTTAAATCGAAATTAAATCTGTTCCACAAGAACGACGGTTGATGGTTATATTTTCTTGTAGTGCAAAACGGAGTTCCTCCTGTCGACAACTGAAAGCCGCGAAAACGTGGAATCGCGGCGCAAAACACCGTGGGGGTGGTAGCGGAGCCATTGAAGGAAATTGCGAGGGAAGGCTCCGCCGGTCAGAGACATCCACAGTGAAAACAGCAACAAGCAGTAAACGTCCAGCTTCATCAGCAAAAATGTCATCCAGCTGTTGTGGGACAAAAAAGCAAAAACTCAACGGGAGTTACTCAAATACCAATGGGCACTGCTCAGGTGAAGGGAATCGCGGAGGTAGTGGGAATGGGCCGCTAACTAATGGTCACAATGGATACCTCACTAATGGCCATTTGAACGACGCGAGTCTATCAATGGCTAGTTCAATGCCAGAAATGTGTTTTTATTGCTTTGAGGTGCTCTATCGGGAGTTGCACAACCTTGAGGAACCTCATGCGCCGTCCTTTACCAATGATCCTTAGTAAGCAACTTGTTTATCAATGTGTGATAGCTGAGAAATAATCCTTTTTTTTTGTTTTAGCCCGTTATTTGTTACTTGGAAAATCGGGAAAGACAAGCGTTTGCGTGGATGTATCGGCACATTTAGTGCAATGCGTTTACACTCAGGTTTGACGTTATAATAACGTTTGTTACTTATTTACTACTAGTTCTTGAATTATAGGTCTTCGAGAATACGCAATAACAAGTGCTTTAAAGGATTCACGCTTCTCGCCTATTACAAGAGACGAGATCCAAAGACTGACCGTTTCGGTGTCGATTCTACAGGGCTTCGAGGAAGCACGTGGATATTTGGATTGGAAGCTTGGCGTGCACGGTATTCGAATAGAATTTTACAACGAACGGGGCTCGAAACGGACTGCCACATACCTACCGCAGGTAGCCACCGAACAAGGTGAGTTGATCTATGCCGTGACGATCAGTGGACAGATAGAACGTTATCACATAAAAACACATCGGTTTACCAAAATACGTCAGGTTATACTTACTATATAGTTATACTACTATATAGTCGAGTAATGACGGTCTCTAAAAATAACTCTGCTCATCGGAAACGATAGGTAATTGTTTTGCGGGCTTATATAACAGTTATAGAGGTTGCAATTTGTCAGTCCCCACATTGTTCAAGGATTGCACAATATCGGCGAATCATGGGCATCGTAGAGTCCGTTGACGTTTCGGAAGTCCGTATTTTTCCAAAAAATCTCCCCTTTTAAAAGAAATTGTATGGTAGCAGCCAAGATGGAAACTTGAAACTTGTCGGTCAGGCTGATCAGGAGACTGGGAAAGGTTACTGGTTGAATCTGCATCCTGGAAATCAACTGAATCTGCTACAGGTGGGTGGGAAGCATTTTCATTTGCTAAAACAGCTGGTTGATACCGGTGATTAGTGGATGAATTCATTCAGCATCCTGCTCCTGTTTACTTCAGGCGGACTTTGGAATGTGTTTCTGGACCAGATCGTAAAATAGGGCGAATGAATCTTTCTAGAGACAAGTCAGCGGGTGTCTCCATCAGGAGCGTTCGATTGAAAGTTCAGTGATACGCTGAAAAGGGAATTTACTGCAAAGTAGCCATGTTTTCCCCCTTTACAAGCTTTTTGAATCCCACCTTGAGTGTGCCAATAAACCTCTCTGTCACAGGTGCAGCATAGTCGATAGTATTCCTGGCATTGGGATTGGTCATAACTTCAGGTCAATTTTTTATTAGGTTTAATGGATTGTCTTCGTTGCATTTCGTTTGAACCGATGCGTAATTACTTGGAAGCGTCACCTGCAATAATGATTTCATTATTGGGATCGTAATGAGTAACCAAAAAATTGGAGAGAATAATCTGAAACCGTCGGAAGGACTTCTGATCGTCGGTGTTCCAACCCCAGCGAGCATCTTTATTAAGCAGTTGCTCTAGAGGCGCTCGAAGTACTGCCATCTGGCCATGCTATGTTTTAGTGTTCCCAGCAATCATGTCATCAAGATACAGCTTTACCCCTGAAATGCGGGTTACCATACTGTCGATGATACTCTGAAGAGCACCAGGTGTGGTTTAAACTCCGGACAACAAAAGGTTGTTCTAAACTAAACCGCGATGAGCGCTGACAGTTAGCATTTCACGTCTTCGATGTACGAGAAACACCAAGCCTTAAAAACGATCACGGCGTGTCCAACGCCGCAACTGCATTGCTTGAAACGTAAACTCGGCCTTGCTAGGTGATGTCATAGGCAGTGCTGTATGCTGTTTAATTGAAATTCAAGAATGATTCTCCTGAAACATTGACAGCTACAACTTCTGTTTTTTTTAGGTAATGGTTGATCAATGGTTTCCCTAACTGCTCGGATATGATTGTGATATTCGAAGCATAGTTTAGTTGTAACTAGATCAACAAACCGTTGAGAACCAATTTGTTGATTTTCCGTTTCTTTGAGATGTTAACGCGTCTAACCAAAGAAATGTCGTTGAACTTGACAATGTCCTTAGACTTTGGTTTGTGGACCGACTTGGGTGACTTGTGCTCTTGCACTTGCTGCGTTAACGGTTCGGATAGGGGCACTTTGAAACACTGTTGATCTCTACATAACCAACACGACCTTGCCAGTGGGCTTCTGATGATAAGCGAAGCCTTTAATTATCTAATAGAAGCTGAAAGGTGACAGCATAACGCAAAAAGTCTTCTGGTACCAATCGAAAGATTGTACGGTAAAATCTCACCTGCCATTGCACCGCTCTAGTGCATACCAACTTGCTTGAATTCTCGCCGCATCTTCCTCTCAAGATCTAGGTCAGTTTTGCTCCACTTCACTAGTTTAAAACTGTAGGTTAACTGGGAAATGGCAAATATATTTAGTGCTCGTACCTTATTCCACGCGTTGAGCAGACTTTAGGACACAGCTCAGACGCCAAAAGAAACTTATTTAATTCATCCCGCAGCTCTGTCTTGATGTCGGAGTAGCGAATACTGGGACCCATGTATTGGTACGATTCGCCACGAACCATGTGCATAACCATCTCCCGTCGTCGACATCCTAGCCATCAAAATTAGTCAAGCGCGCTGCTTGAAGTTGTTATACTGATCGGCATTTGTAAAGCCCAAATTCCATGACAATATTGCTGCCTACTCTCTCAACCAATTTGATAGTTACTTCTAGTTGTTTTTTTATTCAGAATAGATTTTAAGGTCATCCATATAAAAGGCATGGGTCACATTTTCATGACCGTTTCTGTTATAAGCGTTTTGCTAAGAATGTTTAAAGCTAGGCAAAACCAAAGTGGACTGAATGAATCCCCTTGGAAGACACTTCTTTGAATCCGCAACGTTCTCTAGTGCAACACCACCGCTGAGTTTACTTTAGTAGTCCACTGCTTCATCGCATGCTGCAGGAACCTCACGACTATCGGATCTCTTTTATGCATCTCCAATACCTCAATTTAAAACGCGTGAGGTATGCAGTCGTATGCCTTCTTGTAGTCAATGATACTCATACTGAGATTGCTCTGGTTCTGCACCGCTTGTCCAACAATGACTGTATCAATGATGGCCTGATCTTTGCAGCCATGGATATTGTTTTCGCATCTTTTTTGTACCTCCGTTTAGATGTTTTGTTGCTTCACAGTGGATTTTTTTTCAGAATTCTCTTTATTTTCAAAATTTTATATGTAGGTACCTATATAGTCAAATTGTGTATTAAATTCGCTACATTCTAACTTGATTGAGGTGTTCCGTTTATGAACATTATTATATACCTAATGTATATCTTTAATATTCTTCTAATGGTGTATTATGGAGTCTTCAAAAATTGAATTCTAGCTGGGATTGATAATTCTGTAAATATTGTGCGCCACAGTGGTTGAATATGCGTGCACACTGAGTATTTATGTTCCAGTGTCTCAACACAATTCGCTTAGTTGGACGTGTCTCTGCGGTTCTCTCTGCAATTCAGCTGATGGTGGTCTGGTTTTTCGTTCCAGAGTAAGTAATATACAGACTTCTCCTCAGACGACAATTCTTTACGGTTTATGTTTTCCACACTTTGCGCCAGTTCCTGTTAACGTCACATTCAAAGCGATTTTCTGGAAGTCTATGGAGAAAGTGCTTGTAGATCTTTTGCGCTGTCGACTCGGTTATCACTTCTGACGGAATGCTAAGAAGTTCTTTTATTATCCTCTTGAAATGTGACATTTCTCCAGGGATTTTTTGTATCTCTCTTCGGCTCCTGGTTTGCTAAGCGTATTCATTTTGGTAGGCGAGTATTGTTTTTGCTTCTTGAAATCGATTTACTAAGCGTGACTTGGTTTTTTGAAGCGGACAGTGTATACTTTGACCCAATAGTTCTCCACCTGTTGGTTTACATTGTCTCCAAGCAAAGCTAAACATTTTTCCCTGGTGTAAATCTGTTCGTAAAACTAAAATATCTTAATCAAGCTTGTCTTGAATGTTGACCTGAAAATATTTAAATCTAGAATAATTCTCCTTACCATATTAAAAATAAATAAATTTAAAGAATAATGATCACTTCACTTCTAATGAATTCCAACGAAACCTTACCTTACCTTACTAACAAGACACAACTCATACCTGTAATCTTTGCAGGAATGCAGTGGTTAACACGGTCCCTAAAACAGTAACATTTCTTCCCCAATCCCATCTGATCGCAAGGGCATGGCCGGCGCAGTTATTGATCCTTTACCTATATATCGAGTCACTGAATTTTGCACATTGAGGATGATCGGTCACTCCCAACCCCATTCACTTGATTCATTGTGCAATTTCACTTATTCAGGTCAACCACTGAGTGCAATCAGTCTAAGCTGAGCGAGCTATCGTAATAAAAATTAACACTTTCACACTTATTTGAATCTAAACTAGGAATAAAAGCGGAATAGTTAAACACTGAAACTTTAATAAGCAAATTTCTATGCCGAGTTAGGTACTTAAAATTACAATCCTCTCTTGTAGGTTGGGACCAAACGCAAACGATTGATTCACTGCTGCGTAAGGGTGGCTATCGAGCATCGATTACTCCGGAAATGCGTCGTTCGATAAAGTTGACTCGTTATACGTCACAAGAGTGCCACATGACCTACGGCGAGTATCGCGACCTGCTGGAAAGACAATCGCAGTATAACCAACCTGGTAAAGTGCAATGCTAACAACACGTCTTTTATCTGCCTCCACCACGACCACCACCGCAACTTCAGTTAAATCAACAATACCACCATCAACCACAGCCCTCACAGCAGCCGGTAGCTCCGTACCAGCATCAGGTGTTGCAAAATCTACAACCATCACCTATCTGCCATCTGACATGGAACGGCAACAATCCGCAACCGGATCCTGCTGTTTGTGGCTCGTTCTCCTCTTCATCATCCTTGTCGTCATCATCATCTTCGTCTCCATCGTTGTCCTCATATTCACCACCTGGAATGATCCCTTTCTATCCCTACCAGCATCAACAGTTAACCTCATTGACAACCCAACAATCACAACATCAATACCACCAGTTTCAAACCCCAATGCAGCAACGGCCACCCATGCTACAGTCATTTCTTCCTCCTCCACCTCCTCGGTCCCGTTTCTTTCAGTAAATCGTCACCATCGAAATGGCGGTAAGCGTTGTGATCCAGGCAGATAAAATTTAAAATTTAAAAAACCAGCGAACTAGTAGATTTATTTCGTAGACAGTATGCGAACTATTGATTTTCCACATCTTCAGTGTGCTCTAAATTTGATTACTGGCTTCTAGAGAGTGTAAGGTCTTATCAAAATTTTTTATTTAAAACAAGCGTTTACTGAATGTTTATTGAAATACCAGATATAAACTAAAAAAAACTATGATATAAAACGAAAGCAAAAAAAAAAAACAAATAACGCTAAAATATTTTCTCTCAAAATTGACGAGAAACTTATTTTCGGAATCAATTAAAAAAAGAATACAAATAGTTCAGTGCGTCTAGAACTGATGTGCAAAACAACATAAATTATAAAATAAGGAACTTGGTTTATGTAAAGTACCCGTTGCAAAAGGGTACCCAAGATCATAAACATAATTAAATGGTAAAGAATTGACTGCTATGTCACTAAATTCCAGAGATCATTTCGCTTTTCATCTTCAATGCCACCAACCACCACCACCATTGTGTTTCTCGTGATGAAGGATCTATCTATATTGTCCGCTTCAAGTCGTATATTGCGAACTGCAGCTATGTTGAAAATAATTCTTCAGTCGTATCGCCAAAGTTCAATACTCAAATCAAGTTTTTTGCCAATCAATTTTAAAAGTGTTGCTCAATTTGTCGTTTGTTCTTTCCACTGTTTATTAGTCTCAGGATTGCGTTTATTTTTCTTCAGCTTAACGCGCTGACCCCAGTCACATTTTGCTATGTTGTACTTAATAACTGATAGTCATACGAACATCGAATCAGCATTTTAACATTCACTAATTTCTAGTTTCAAACACCAAACTGTAAAACGGCCTTCATCACGATTTGTTAGAATCCTAACTCTGACTACTACTCATTATCCGAAAGAAGATGGAAATGTACGATCTTATCCGCGTTTTTGTGACTTACACTTACGATTAGAGAATTTATTGATCGGTACCGTATTGTTTGTTTCAGTATGCAAACGAAACAAAAGTAACAAATCTCGTAGAACTTAGTTAGACATCCGGAAACGAAAATAAAAACCAGAAAAAAATGCTTTAATAAAAATAATGTTCAACCACGAATAAAAATCGTAACAAAGAAATATAAATATTAACAAAACGAGTAGATTTTAAACTTTAAGAAACAGATTTATAAGACGTGAAAATGTGCATACAAAACTAGAACCTGCCATAAGCATGGTAAACGCGTTTAGAAAGCCAACCGTGAATGTTGAAATTCCATTTTAACCCGGTTAGAAGATCAACATTTATTCGTTCTCCGTGGTATGATTTCGTTTTTTTTTAATTTTGGTTTAAAGCTTTGTGCATGAGACAGCTCCTGTTCTAGCTGGTACATGCAACTTGAAATCTGTTGTAGTTAGAAATATTATTTGTAATTCCCATGAAAATTTTTCTAATATCGACAAACTCCAAATTATAGAACTTGTTTTAGTGCTTATTGAATTTTTGTCTCCGCTAATATGAGTAATATTAATTGAATATTTTCATATCACAGAGCGAAAATATATATTTACCTTTAATCGTGAAACTAATGTTCAATGCAATTACAACAGTGACACTTTTATTTAAAGATAAAAAGAAATACCCAGGTTTCCGTTGTTTACTCAAAAATATATTGGGTTGTTCTATGGCAGATGGCTGGTTTTCCGGACAAACTAACGCGACTGAACAAAACTACTCTGGAGCGAGTGATGTGCTACTTGCGCGTTTCTGGGTCATCCTCGAGTCCTTTTGAATCACACAGAGGGTTACGGCAAGGAGATGAACTGTCCTGTATGTTATTCAATATCGCTATTGAATGTGTGTTCCGGCGAGCGGGCATCAAAACGAGAGGAACTATCTTAAGCCAGAGTAGCGAACTCTTAGCCTTCGCAGACAACTTGGACATCATTACTAGAAACCATGGGATGGTGGAGGCAATCTACGCCAGACTAAAAACGTAGGCTAGGAGAATAGGGTTACAGTTCAATGCGTCGAAAACCAAATATATGATAGGAAGAGGTTACAGAGAAAGCAACGTTTGCCTCCCATGGGCAGTGACTAACGACGGCGATAAACTGGAATTGGTTGATGAGTTCGTTTATTTGGGATCTCTGGTCACCGTCGACAATAATACGAGTGAGGAGATCCAACGACGCATTCAAGGTGGAAATTGAGCCTACTTTTCCCTCCGCAAGACGCTTCGATCAAGGAGTATACGCCGCCGCACAAAGCTGACGATGTACAAAACGCTAATCAGACCGGTAGTCCTCGACGGACTAGAGACATTAACTTTGCTTACGGAAGACATACGTGCACTTGCCGTATTTGAACGAAAGGTGTTTGGCGGAGTACAACTGGCGGAGACGTATGAATCACGAGCTACAGATACTGCTGGGAAATTCCCATCTACACCCGGCGAAAGTTGGGAGACTGTGTGGTGGGCCGGCCACGTCGCAAGGATGCTGGACGACTGTGCAGTGAAATTCGTTCTCTTCAAGAACTCCACCGGCACCAGGAATAGAGGGGCCTCACGTGCTAGATGGCTCGACCAGGTTGAAGCCGGCTTGCGTGTGTCGAGACGCGCAACGCATTAGCGACGGATAACCCAGGACCGAGTACAATGGAGAGGAATTCTTGATACGGAAATAGCCACCCCGGCTCTTGGGTGGTAAAGTAAGTAAGTAATGAAGATGCTTCCAACATAGCTCTAATCATCCCATTGGCGGAACTAGCGCTCATTTCTAGGGGAGGCTCTGACTCCCCCGCCTCCTCCCTAGTTCCACCAATGGTCATCCCAAGTTCCTACCTAGCGCCTCCACGTGGTCATACCCAGTAATGCTCTATCCTTAAGATTGAGTAGCTAAGCTAAGCTGCGCGGCTCTCGGCTAACTAATATCAATTGTGGTATTGGGTAGACGGCTGATCCACTTGGCCTTGTTGATAGGTAAGCCATAACATAAATTATTTTAATTTTTTTTTTCGTTCAAGCCTTTGCAACACCTACTATACAGTGAAAATAATGACCGTAAGGATTTTTAAATAGTGTACATGGACATTAGATGTACTGATAGAAACTCCATGATGCAACTATATTTGATTCAGAGGACTGCTGGTGAGCTCGCTCTATTTTTATCCATATTTATTTCATTTCATTATATATCATGTGATAAATTCATTAAATGCATTATATGACTAATTCAAGAGAGGGTCAAAATACAAGGGCACCATATGAGTGAGGGGTCAACCGGGATTACTAGGACGATACTCCTGAAGGTCTGAAACAATATTTATGTTGCACTCTTCGAACAATCAAAACATTACGTGGGTTAAAGCTGGTGCAGCGAAGGAAAGTGGAAGAAAACTTACATTCTCGGAATGCGCACAAGTGTTTCTGCTTGAGGGTCCGCCCAACCCCTTTTGGTTCTACTGCAACAGCGTTCGTTAGTGTGAAATTAATTTCACAATCAAATTTGGATCTACTGAAGTTTACATACCCTTAAACCATAACTGATGGTGGCTCCTCCCATACATACCAAGGGCATGGTGTGTTGCTATCTCTTTTTCATGTAGGAGTGTAGAGAGCAACTTTCAAATGGTTCTCGGTAAAGGGGAATTCAAGGCAATTTTTTTGATACCTGTCAAAATTAACAGTTTGGTACCTATGCATAGGACATCGAAAATGTATGAATTTGACAGCCACTCCACCCCGTAGATACATACATGCATTCAGGGATGGCACAATCACTTTGACTCGATTCACATTCATTTGACAGTACCGCCTCGGTCATAAGTGAACGTTCATTTAGTCCCTAATGAGCTACTAGCATTGTAGCGCCGTAACTACAAAATATACAGCAAAAGTTCATACAGCAAAATTATAGATAATAATTAATTCTACAAATGTCCCATATAAAACTTTGCCAAATTTTGCTTGGCTGTGACGGTACTGTCAAATGAATGTGAATTGAATCAAAGTGATCGCGCATCCCTGCATGCATTCATAATTTTAAGTCGCAATGCTACCTGATGATTTAACGTAACGGGAAACCGAAAGTGGGTAGAAAATGGCTGGATAAATGGTCAAGCTGTGGAGCCACCAACACGAGAGTTAGTTAAGAAGGCAATCAGTGAGCTGAAAAACGGTAAGGCTGTTAGTAGGGTAGGTATTCCAGCTGAACCTTAGAAGTAGGGAGCGAACGGCTGTACGTAGCAATCCATCCAGATCATTGTCAGGATCTAGGCTGAGCGGAAGAACAAAAGCCGGTGGAGTGGTTAGATGGCCGCATTTGCCCTATTTTTAAAAGAGAACATCGTCTCCAGTACAAAAACTATCGAGGCATTACATTTCTCAATCCTGTCTATGAGCAGTATCCTTTTCTGTAAACTGAGACCTGCAATTGAGTCCTTCGTAGGCGAGTGCCAAACTGGCTTTAGTGAGGGTCGCTCCACGACGGATCACATGTTTACCCTGCATCAGTTACTAGACAAGTTTTGGGAGTGCAGACTCATCTATCTGTTTGTGGACTTTAAGGCGGCATACGATTCAATGAGCTGTAGTAAAGAAAGCTAGAACACGGTTTTCCGACGAAACTAGTTACGTTGATTCGTACGACGCTGGATAGGTCAAAATCATGCGTCGGAATAGCGGATGAGATTTCAGCCGCTTTCGTGACGTTGCACTCGATGATCTATACTGCTATTCAATATTGCCTTGGAAGGTGCACTACGAAGAGCCAACGTGGAAAGGAACGGGACTATCAACACGAATCATCACCTCAGAGCTGAGAGGGCTGTCAACAACGGTGACTGCAATTAAAGGTTGCCCACAAGGAGGGGTTCTTTCACCCCTGCTTTGGTCATTGGTACTTGATGATCTTCTGAGAAACTTAGAGGCAAAAGGTTCCGAAATTGTCTGATGATTTAGTCATCATGGTTCGTGGAAAATTCGACGACGTGATATCGGATAGAATGCAAAGGGCCTTAAACCTCACACTATCTTGGTGTAGTAAAGAAGGCCTAGGCATTAATCCTTCAAAAACTGAAGTTACAGTCTTCCACCTTGGGGAAGAAGGTAAATGTAGCGTCTCACTTAAATATCTTTGAGTAATCCTAGACGCTAAATTATCTTGGAACGCACACTTAGATTCAATAATTAGCCAGGCAAACACTGCCCTATGGGTTTGTTCAAAAATGGTGAAAAAATCATGGGGCCTCAAACCAAAAATGGTGTTGTGGGTCTACACCGCCATTGTGAGACCTTAGGATAGCTTATGTTTCGTTGGTAGGGTGGCCAAAAACTAAAGAAACCACGGCTATTAAAAAGTTGAACAAACTTCAACGTCTAGCATGCTTGGGTATAACCGGAACAATGAAAAGCACACCTTCGAAGGCTCTAGAAGCTATTCTCCACCTGGTACCTCTGAATCAACACGTTCAGTTAGAGGCTAAGAAAAGCGCCCTAACACTTAAACGATGGAAAACAATACTCGACGGGGATAAAATCGGACCCCTGAGTATCCTGAAACTTCTACCTGTTGGCCCAGTTGCGGAAATGAACAGTGATTCGATGGAAACTAGAACCAACCACGACATCCCATACACGGTAAACGAACCCTCACGTTCGGTTTGGGATGAGGGGGACCTAGCATCCGCAGGGGTTCAATTAAGTTCTATACCGACGGGTCAAAAATGGGAGTCAAAACGGGTGCTGGTGTGTACGGCCCTAGAACTAGAATATCTGTAGCAATGGGAGATTGGCCAACAGTTTTCCAGGCAGAGATAGCTGCTATAATAGAATGTACAAACGTCTGTCTCAAAAGGAAATTCAGACATGCTAATATCTGCATTTTCTCTGACAGCCAAGCGGCACTAAAAGCGCTTAAAGCTTTTAAGTGTTTCTCAAAAATTGTCTGGGATTGCATTTGGCTCTTACGGCAACTGAGCCAGGTAAACTCGGTAAACCTGCACTGGGTCCCTGGTCATTACGGAATAGATGGAAATGAACTTTCAGACGAACTAGCCAGATGTGGTTCTAACTCTCCATTCACAGGTCCGGATCCATTCTGCGGTATCTCGAACTGCTACCTTCATCTCCGACATCTTAACATCGTTTGTTGATTGTTCCGATATTCTACAACTCCTAAACATAAACATTCGCCGTAGAAATCTTCGATCCCATGCCTTTTTTACCTTCCCGTCTCACGTACTAATTATGGTAGTAATGAGCCTCTCAGTAGCATGTGTCGCGTTTTTAAGAAATGTTATAATGTTTTTGATTTTAATGTATCTCGAACCGTTCTAAAAACTCGTTTTCGTAGGACTCTGAAACAAATGTAGTTTGTCCTTTATAATATCAATAGTATCGTGTTAGTCCTAAGCTCCTATTTTTTGTATACATCTAGTTCTTGTAAGTTATTTGTTAAGAAAACTATGTGCTCTTTGTTTTAAGTTAAAAAATGTATCATTTGGTGTAAATCTGTTGGTACTAAAAGATAGGAGGTTTTGTGCCTACTGGAGAAGGAACGTTATAACTGTTCCACTCCAGCGGGCTTTTCCCTTCTCAAATAAACAAATAAACAAACTGTGTGATGATGAGTGAGCTGAAACAATGGGAGTGCCAAACAATTATGAAGGTACAATCGCTCAAAGAATCAAAAAAATATAATTCCGAGTATTAAGGTTACTCAAAAGCGGCTGAGTCTCAATAAGAGAGATCTCAGCATGTTTACCGGTCTGGTGACAGGACATTGCCCGAGTAAACATCATCTTCGGAATCTCGGTCTCGTGCAAGATGGTATTTGTCGCCTGTGTAATGCCGAGAGCGAAACCTCGGAACACTTGCCCTGCAATTGTGGAGCACTAATAGGACGCAGACTGCAGTATCTCAAAAAGGGCCTATTACTGCCTAGGGAAATCTGGTTTGCGTCGCCGATCAGAATTACAAGGTTTATAAACCAAGTCATCCCTGATTGGCACCTGTCTCGCTCCAGCTACCAGCCTACCATTTCCTCAATAGGTGATATGTAAACCTGAAGCGTACAGCAAAAGAAACAACGGGGCATAACACAATAGTTCAAAATAATGGACGCAGTGGTAAGAGTACCCAACATAAGAGGATCAGCACGAAATCACACATGCTTCTTGGTTTTGCGAATGCCAGCGATATTATTGATCATGATATCAACCTTAGAGCAGTGAAAGAGGCCTTTAGATCTTTTAAATTGGAAATAGTGAGATTTGTACTTGCTGGCAGGGATCGTGGGAGTTCAAATGGTGTTGGTGCCGATATGGAGCTGGATGGGGAACGATATGCAACAGTGGAGGAAATAATATACCTTGGTACGCTCGTGAATTGCAGCTACGAATCGGGCTTTCTACGTACGTCTACGGGATTACGTACGTACCCTTACGAACATGAATCATGGACGTGGACGCTAAAGGAAGCTGATCGACAAGTACTTGGGCCTTTCGAGCGTAAAATTCTGCAATCTATACTTGGTTGCAAAACGCATGAACCACGAGCTGTATCAAGTATACAAATATGGTGATATGGTGAATGCAGTACAATATGGCAGACTGCGGTTGGCTGGGCATGTGGCCAAAATGCCCGACGAAACTATTTATAGCCAAAACTATTTTCAGCTAAGAACAAGGATGAGGCTTCAAGCACCCGAAGGATGTGCACTGTCAAGGACTGTACTGTACTGTCGACAGTACTGGAGGATAATAATTCGTTCGGCGCAATCAAAGTAAAAAAATGCAATCTTGAAAAAAGGATGCATAATTTTATAAGCTTTGAAACAAAAATAGAAACAAGCAAATTGCTTCAGTCGTCCTGGGATATTTATAGTACCGACTTTGAAAACCTTGTTTCAAGAACGTTGAAGTTTTTATTTGCTGTGTTAATTTTTGGCATTCATCCAGACGCATGCTTAAAATGCTAATCGTTTTAAATTATCAATAAATAAAATTAGATTTTAGAATTGGAAAAGTCAATTTTTATTTTAGACAGCTCAGCCTAACTGATGAAAGTATTCAACTAAGTGGGTTGTGGGCTTAGTGTGACCGAAAGTTAACCATACACTTAGTGGAAGGATCTTACTAGAAAAAAATAAACATAACAAGTATTAGCTTCATATGAGTGTGGTATACATGCACACAAACAAGTTGGTGAACAACAAAATTGCACACCCCAGTCCATTTGCATATCTACCTTGTCTGACCGGGATCGGGACAACCAAGTAAATATTATTGAGTAAATAGGTGGATTCCTGCAAATATATGTACCCGTTTAGCAAAGCGGTAAACATGACGGCATCAGTTTGTTTACAACTGAAATTCGTGGATTTATTGCTTCGTCATTATTTACGCGAATTTAAAATTAGTTACAATCTGCTATTTGTATGTTTTAAAGATTGCACGCAAGCTTTTCTATAAATTCTGAAGGATTTTTCACAAACCTATTCTCAGTAAACAATTCAAAGGCACAAAGCTCGCTATTAATGAGAACATTATTAGGTACAACGCGGACGCACCAAGTACTTTCGCGAGCCCATCTTGTCATTACCATGAATTTTCCTTTTCACGGCAAGAATTTCCATACCTTTGTCTCCTAACCAGGACGTTTTTTGTCCTTGATGACAGAGCATCATAGCCATAATCTATTCGGAACAACACAATACCCACTTACCTGTGAGTTCCGTGAATTAGAGAATTGATCGAAGAAAAAGTGGTTGATAGCTTTTCTAAAATTAGCAAAAGTAGTAAAATAGTCTGTAAAAACTGGTCTCATATCCTTAGTTAATATTTTTATACAAAAATTTCATAAAATGTCCCGTAAACAATGTGAAAAATGCAACACACGTAAAATACTGACATTTTTTGGTCTGACAACACGTGTGCATTTATTAGAATATATTAGGCTGTATATAAGAATATTTAGATTAGAAGAATTTCAATCGTATCGTTTAGTTTAAGGAATGGTTGACATGGTAACGAGTCCTGTTTGCTGAAATTTGTACCATCACCACGTTACATAAAAATGATGCAGAGCTGGTCCATCAATTGACCGGTGCGCAAAAGCTTTTGTTTTTCTCATACCTGCCCCCGCAAAGCTTTGTCGTCAGGTGAAGCTCACGAATGCAAATATGAACAACAACACTATCAGAAGTGGAAAACGCAAAGCAGAAATTCCACTAGCTCCGACACCTTTATAAAAGCGATCCGAATGTCGGATCTACGGATTAGTTCAAAACTGGAACCCATCACAGAAACACGTTGATTTTAACGCATACCCCTGGGGGAATGCCTCTCTCTCGCTTCGAGAAACTACTGGTGCTTAGAAGGACCAACCGGAGAATATCGTAGATCACGACAGTTCATGAGCAGCTAATAGTGCACTTAAAAAGGATCAATAAAATGCTCAAAGCCTTCTCTACTAGTCGAGAAGCCGTTGAAGGACATTGTTATAAATTGTTTGTAAAAATAATATTCGTATAGTGTTTTAAGAAAGTGGCCGTATTCCCACCAATAAACATTCGAAGTTACTAGAACCTTCCCAGTGGACATTTGGTGTTTATAGCGCAACACGACACGTGAAAAGATCTAACGGATTCTTTGTATATTTTACGATCGGTGAAGAAGCAATACTTAAATACCGCGTTGGTGACTATGAAAGATTTGGAAGACTTTGCAGCTATCCATTTGAAATCTCACGCCTTAGTCAAAAGTAGCAGAACCAAATGGAACGTGCCCGTAACGGACTTTGCCCGGCTCACTCATAATCCGATCCGTGCTATTGTTGAGGGACTCAAGATAGTACCGAATCCGGACAAGCAATTGATTGCCCTTTCAATTGGTAAGTACAACTAGCAGTCCCAAAATAACCTCCATTAATATGAAAGTCATCATTGTTTCATCGGGGGAGGTAGCCGAAACCGTGTGCACACACAATATTCCAGTATGCAGATGTGCCTCCCTCGACCGGTTTCACATTTTTTGATACAGGTAAGCATGCTGGATTTGTTTCTATGTCAGGACAGGTTTTGTCAACGGCTCGTACCGTCTTCCATATGAGGTTCAAATATTTGTCGTTTGGGTGGAATTTTGACTTTCAGAATTCTGGATGACTTTGGGGTTCTTATTCCGTACTTCATGAGTTGAAACTTGTTGCGGAAAATTAACATTTTACAATTTTATGTAGGTATTTGAATTTTCGGAAAAGTTTTCCAAATTTTACTAGAATTGAAAGAAAAATATTTTTGAGCTCTCTTTGCAAATATAGTTAGTGTGCTCGACGATTATTGACAAATGTAGGAACGTGTATGTGTGCTGGTTTTCAAATTTCATCAATTGTTGAAATTTACATTTTCATCAGACCGGTTATTTTTGCTGCTTCGCCATTTCACAAAACGTCTGGAGGACGAATGCAAAGTTTAAATCTCTGTTATTTTTAAACGTCAATAAAAATGTAATATAAACCTCTCCTAGTTTCTCATGCGATCCACTTCAAAAGTCAATTCGAACATTAAAATCATATAACAAATATGTGCCATCGTTATCAATAATTATATTATTATTTTCAAAAACTATTCTCTTCAACGAGTTTTTGTACAAATTTTAAATTGCACCTTGTTTGAATGTTTTCGACAAGAATTTGTCGGTATTTACATTGAATCACGATGGTACCAGATAATGTAATACCTTCTAGTATTACTTTAACCGTTCATCGAGCTGTCACGGGTTCATCTTGAGCTTCAAGTGTGGATTAAAGATTATTTAATACGACAGTGATGAAGCTAGTGTTTCCAAGTTACCGAGGAATTTCAACTAATAAAATGCCTAACATCATCGCCGCAATTTCTACTTATTTCTCAAAACATTTTCAATGATTCGCGAAAAATGCTGGTTAAAGATACTTGCTTTTTCAATGCTGTTCATAGTTCATAGTTATTTATATGTGTGGAAAGTGGCACAGAACGCACCACTTAAGCAAAGCATCATTTTGCAAAGCTTACATACTTAGTTGACTTGCCGACATAGCCTGATGAACAGTTTACATTTAACAGTTTCGTTTTACAGCTCAAAAGTTATAAACGTCTTTGCCAAGCTACTACCAACGAAACAAAAAAAAAGTTCCAATACGTTGTGTAGTTTATGGAAAAAACGTTAAAAAAGTTTGAAAATCGTGGTTTTACAGGAGCGGCGTTTTTTCCGGCGAGATTGTTCCACACCGCACTGAAATGCTTTTGTGTATGGTCGTTTTTCGCCCACTTCCCGTAATCCGATCATTACAAATTTAGTATCGAAATAACCGGAAACGACTGCAGACTGAAAATCGGAAATAAAAACTTTGTTTTAGACGTATTTATCTTCAACCCAATGGTGTACTGATCTACCACCGCCTTAAATGTTCTGCCGACAGCATCCACGTTGTCAGCAAAGCAGATAAATTGACTGGATTTATTGAAAATCGTGTCCCTATTTTCGATCACCGCTCGCCTTATAACATCTTCAAGCGCAATGTTGAATAGCAGGTAGGAAAAACCTTCTCCTTGTCGGAGTCTTTTGGGAGATTCGAACGGGTCCGACAATCCACCCGAGAGTCTCACACAGCACTGGATTCCATCCATCGTAGCCATGATATGTCTAGTAAGCTTACCTGGAAAGTCGTTTCCGTCCAGAATTTTCCATAACTCTTGTCAGCTTGCGCTATTATATGCGGCTTTGAAATCGATGAACAGGCGATGCATGGGGACTCGGAATTCGCGGCACTTCTGGAGGATCTGGAGGTGTGTCGTCAAACCGTTCGTTTCGTCGATTCAGTGCCACACGGCTTAGGACGTTCTCCGCTACGCTGTTAATGGCTGTTTACACGGCATTCCAACAGTCCTCAAGAGAACCTTCATCCGTCTCACCATCTTCTGGCAGCGCGGTTTCAAGGAATAACGCGTAGCTTTCAGCGACATCCGGATGCTTCAGTCGCTTTAGATTATACCGGGGTGGGTGCCGGTATCGTATGTTGTTCACAACAGGTAGTTTTTTCGTATCTTTACTATCGCTAGGTAGTGATCCGAGTCAATGTTAGCGCCCGAATAGGTTCTCACGTCGATAATGTCTGAAAAGTGCTGACCATCTATCAAAATGTGGTCGATTTGTAATTCCATCTGCTTGGGTGATATCCAGGTGTACCGATGGTAGAGGCTATGTTGGAAACAGGTTCCTACTACGTATGATCATGTTCTTGGAGGCGGCAAAGTCGACAAGTCTTAGCCCGTTTTCATTCGTTCTCAGCGGGTATGCGCTGAACCGTCCAATCACCGGTTTAAATTCCTCCTCCTGACCAGCCTGAGCATTGATGATTTTGATATCATGTCTTGGGCAGCGGTCGTATTCGCGCTCCACTTACTTACTTGATTACTATTTGATTCGCGCTCCAGCTGCGCGTAAAATTTGTCCTTTTCGTCATCGGTACTTCCGAGGTGAAGACTGTGCACGTTAATTAGGCTAATATTGAAGAATCGGCCATCAGCCGATCATCCGCTTCTGCATCTCGCCAATCACTATAAAAGCTGAGCCCAACTCGTGTGTATTGTCGCAGCTCTGGTAGATGGTACGACCATTCCTATACGTACGTACCATCGTTTCTTTCCAACATATCTCCTGCTGCGCTACGATGTTGAATTTGCGGCTCTTCACTCTTTTAGAGAGCACGTGAGTACTTCCGTGGAAATTTAGAGACCGACAGTTCCATGTTCCTAATCTTCAATCGTTAGTCGGTTTTCGTCACCTGGATCTTTGCCGATTGTTGCGATTAGAGTTATTATTACTTCTGATGGAGTTCATTGCTTTGGTTTTTTAGTGGTTCAGGCTTGCAAAGCCCGCAACCAACTCCACAGTATCGCCGGATGGCTAACGTAGCTCGAAGGAGCCCTCCTTCCTTGTCGACCTTGGGTTTTCCCATCTCCAAGCTCGTATCCCGGCTGGTACCGCGAGAAGGTAGGGATGGGAGTTGCTGGGTAAGAGGCTGTGGACCACTGTGGGATCTATTTTATGCCCAGTGCGCAAGGCATCGATGGAACGCATCACCCAGCCGTTTACCAACCAAGTAAAATGTTAGAAGATATTTTAATTTTATCTTATTAGGCAGTTCACCAGCTTCAAAGTTTATTCATTTTCACAGAAAAATGTTAAAAATGACGATAAAACCATGTTTTACACGAAAAATATTAATCATGTGTAGTTCGGTTTTGATTCAAACAACTAACATTTCTAGCATTTCATACGCTTAATGTATTGATGAAAATTAATTTTTGGTGCAAAATAATTTAATTCAGTGAGTTTATATATTTTTTATGAAACACTTGGCTTATCAATCCGCCTAGCAGTATGATTTAGCTTGTCACACGTAAAAACAATTAAATCGCCACTTACATAGTTTGTTACCAATATTTTTGAACTGAATGAATCGCATTGTAAGTAAGTTGATTTTGCGTTGCTGTACAATAAAGACAACTCATTTTGCAAAAGTATAACCTAAAAAATCTGATATTTTTCGTAGCTGTCCGAAGTTTGAATTGCTCGTGTAGAATGTGATTCAAATTTCGGACACGCCAATTTCACTAATATCCTTAAAATAAAGCATTTACCACTGTATTTCAACTTTGTTTCAGTTAATACATACCTACCACGTACCTAATAATCATAGCAAGCAAAGAAAATCGCTTAAAAATTGATCAAAAAATGCAAACGAAAAAACAACAACTTTTACGCAAAACGCTAAGAGCAAGTTAATCAAGTGAAATTCGGAGTTTTCACTTTTTTCCAACGCCTACTGCTTTCCAACAAGGAGTCTTACAGCCTAATGTTGTACCTCATCGGATAGAGGACATCCTAATGAACACGATAATGCAGAATGTGCCAATGATTTTGTCGTATTACCAATGTTAATATGCATTTCATGCTCAAGTATCGGAAATTTAAAATCGTCCGAAATATGTATCAGAACGGTATGCTCTGTCTAATCTGAATTTTGTTTTGATATTATTTCGTTTTATGGAAATTTTAATTCATTTATACACTGCATCAGTTTTCATCGAGTATTAAACAAGAAAATTTTTTTCCAATATTTTTTTATTTTTAATCTCCATTTATGTAATGTACGTTAACGATGACCCTGCGATGATTCTTATAGTTGCGGAGTGCTTACAATAACAAACCCATTATCCTTAAGCGCGCAATATTAAAAAGCTGTATACGTTTATTTTTAAAACTAGTTTTATACCCGAATGTGTCAACAAGATCACGCCATATAGGCAGACAGGAGGCTTGGCCCGCAAGAACACGCTTGCGTCACTCGCCAAAAGACATGCCAAATATGTTTAGTTATGATTTGCATAATTTTGCATGGTTTTATTTGCTACCAAGCTACATCCTTATCATACCCGAAACACCACTTCTTGATGGTTTAGAAATTTACCACCTCTTCTGCTAAATATATTTATTTATTTATTTATTTACGCAGACTAGACAAGCCAAAGCCCTGTGCGAAAAATAAACAGTAACTCGTCTGCCGCCATGATAGCGTGACGATCAACGCGGAACGTGTCTTTTTTAAGGTGATTTCGGGTAGGCATTTCGTAAGGATTGGTAGAAATCACAGACCAATCGCAAACAAGCAGATACCAGATCAAAGCAGAATTGAAAAATTAAATAACGCAACTGTCGAAAAAACGAAATAGCCAATAAAACGCAACGGAATATCAGTTTGATGGTGCTTATTTAATTTTATTTATGAGACTAAATTGAAGCTTTTTAATGCGGGAGCTTTCTCAAGCCTTTCCGCGGGAAGCTCTGTTTTGAATCTTGAGGATCGAACAAACATTTGGTCTTTTTAGAACACTTGAAGCTAACCATGGAATCTTATTCATTAGAAAGATATTTTTATTCTTTAACATTCATATCAAAACTATGAGGAATGTTGTTTGTTTTCCACCAGATTTGTTAGATACCTGGCCTATGAACGGAAGTATATTACATGTCCGAGAAGCAACAAGTTGTTTTTGTCGAAGGGGTAACATATTACCTTGTATTCCAGTTAGAAACTGCTGCCGACCGCTGGCGTGCAATGTTATAGAATTGTACGTCAGATCGAGTTATGGAAATGAATCTGAGCAAATCTGAATAGAAATGCTAATACCTCAGGGATAGATGTTTCTTCATTGCTGTAATGAATTACTCACAGTCAAGCAATACTATATGGATAAACAAAAAAACGTATAAACAAAAACATTGGACTCAAATTAAAAAACAATCTAAAACGGTCGGTACCAGGGGGGTTCATCGATAATCCTCCAATTTTCGTCTCAAATCCTTTTACTCCGGCCCTTGGGCACTCCGTCGAGAGTTCCATCACTCGTTGTGACAAAGGTGTTTTTGATGCCGGTTGCTTTTCAACAATTCGACCAAACGGCAGCTTTGAGGCTTGGAATGCTAGCTTTTCGACGATGCCTATTTGTACCTCAGTCAGAAGTTTCCAGTCGCGTACGTCGTACCGGCACCTGGCTTTCTCTTCCCGTCGTTGAACGCGAGTGACGCGCTGCCGTATTTCATCATTGACAATATAACGTTTCATGACGCGTTCGAAGTCCGCGTTGTTCGAGCCAATCTTGGATCGCCCAAATGGATTGAGATGTCAGGACGATAACATTTGGGACATTTTCAATCACACTATGCTGTCGGCTGTAGAAACTTTTTTATCTTGCCAATAGGCAGCATATATTGACGTGTAACGCTGTACGATCACAAGATCTCCCGCCCGTGCTAGGAACGATTATTGTATCGTTTACTGGTTTCCATCTCACCAAGGCCGCGTGAGCCACGGGACTCAACAGGAATCCAACTCTTTGTTCCCGAGTGGCATCATCACTTCATGTACACCAGAATTAAAATATAATAAGATTTGTCCAGATAATGAATTCACCATTGTTTGGGCAATGGACCTCCTCAGTACCTGTATTTCGAGCTTAAGGCGAATAACTACTGTCATAAGTACAAAATAACCTCACTTTCGCTTAATCAATATTTTTAGTCTAAGATCAACATTTTCCAGTTCTTCAAATTTTTCATTTCATTTGAGCATTTACTGTTCCCAAAAAAGTTATAATAGTCACGATCCAATAATTTTCCCTATTCACTATCGTCACTCTTTTACAGGTGATCCCACGACATTTGGCAATCTCAAACCGGCCCCGGAAATAATTGACGCCGTCCGCCGAGTGATCGAAGACGGTTCTAGCAACGGATACGGTCCCAGTACTGGTTTCCCGGAAGCCCGTCAAGCAGTTGCCGAGTACGTAGCCCATCAAGGTACGGTCACAGCCAACGATGTCATCCTTTGCAGTGGCTGCAGTTGCTCCTTGGATCTCTGCATTTCGGTCCTAGCGGGACCCGGTCAGAATATCCTGATTCCAAAACCCGGATTCTCTATCTACCGCACGCTAGCTGAAGGATTTGGCGTCGAGTGTCGTTACTATGACCTACTGCCTGACAAGAATTGGGAAGTAGATCTTCTGCAACTAGAATCGTTAATTGATGGAAATACGGCCGCTTTAATTGTGACAAATCCGAGTAACCCGTGTGGAAGTGTGTTTAGCAAGAGTCACTTGAAGGCAATTTTGGATATTGCCGAGAAACATTACCTACCAATCATTGCGGACGAAATCTATGAACACTTCGTATTCCCGGGTCACGAGTTCCACTCGGTCAGCTCGTTATCCGAGAAAGTACCCGTGCTGTCGTGCGGTGGACTGACGAAACGATTCCTCGTTCCTGGTTGGCGCATGGGCTGGATTGTGATACATGATAGAGATAATGTCTTCCGCGAAGTGCGTAAAGGATTGGCGAATCTCTCGGCTCGCATTTTGGGAGCCAACACAATGGTTCAAGGTGCGCTTCCCGATATTTTGAACAACACACCATCCGCATTCTACGATGATTTGGTTTCAACTCTATATGTAAGTTTTAATGTCACAACCCACAAAACTTGGATCCTAATGTTTTGCGTTATTTTATGGTTTCCATTTTTTCCTTTAGCGACATGCTGAGATGGCTTATAAAGCGATCAAGCCGATTCGAGGACTGCGTCCCATAATGCCGGGTGGAGCAATGTACATGATGATCGGCATTGAAATCGACCGTTTTCCGGAATTCGAAACGGATCTCGAATTTGTCCAAGCATTGGTAGCCGAGCAAAGCGTGTTTTGCCTACCCGGCCAGTGCTTCGAGTATCCCAATTTTATACGTATTGTATTGACCGTACCGGAAAACATGATCGCTGAAGCTTGCAAGCGTCTGGATGAGTTTTGTGAGAAGCATTACAAACTAGATAATAACATCATCGAGGCGTGTCAAAATGGACTATTAGTTCAAATGAATAAATATTAAACCGGCGCACAATACATATGGTGGATGGGTCTTGCATAGTAAATTTCTGTAACGAATTTTCCTAGGCGAGTTTAATAAATGTTATTATGCAAAAACTATGTTTAAACCTGATTTTGGATCTGTCATTATACGAAGTGTAGTGAAATATCTCTCATAAGTGCTGTACAGGACGTGACCCTTCTACAAACTTCGCAGCCGAATTACAGAAAGTTTCCCGACAAAATTTGCTCTGGTTCTTTTTCTAAAAATGCATAAATTTATACATCTTAAATCTAATATTCGATTTGTGTTGTAATTAGACCTACATGTTTTGTTAAATTTATGTATGCATGTATGCATTAAATTGCATAAATAAATGATAGTTTTAATATTTTGAATGAATCGGACCAAACAGAGAACGAAGCAACAGTTAATCAAGAACACACACAAAATAAAATACCACCCTTTGGTTTTTATAGTCTTGCGGATGATTCCGTCGAAAACAGAGAAAATATTGTGAAAAGTGGTATTAACATTGATCACACCAATCGAGAAAGCCTATTCAATCCCTCGGACACCGAGTACTCTCCGCCAGATTTCGCTCTACCTGGTCTAACCATCTTCCTCGCTGCGCTCCTGCTTTTCTTGTTCCTACCGGATTTGAGTCAAATACCATCTTTGCAAGGTAGTTGTCCGGCATTTTTGCAACATGCCCTGCCGATCGCATCCGTCCAGCTTTAGCCACCTTCTGGATGCTGGGTTCGCCATAGAGCTGTGCGACTTCATGGTTCATCCACCGCCTCCATACTCCGTTCTCCTGTATATCGCCGAAAAGCGTTCTTGGCACTCATCGTTCGTAAACTCCGAGCACTCGCAAGTCCTCCTCGATTGTCCATGTTTCATGTCCGTAGAGAATAACCGGTCTAATAAGTGCCTTGTACAGGGTACATTTTGTACGGGTGCTTAGTCTGCCCGACCGCAATTGCTCGTGAAACGCACGGTAAGCACGACTTCCGCTGATAATACGCCTCCGAATCTCACGACTGGTATCATTACCCGCCGTTACCAGTGAGTCAAGGTAAACAAATTCGTCGACTACCTCAAACTCATCGCTGTCGATCATTATACTGCTGCCCAATCGGCATCGGTCAACCTCGTTTCTGCTGGCCAGCATGTACTTCGTTTTAGACGTATTTACCTTCAACCCAACCTTTGCTTTGATGTTCTACCGATGATAATATCTATGTCATCGGCAAAACAGACGAATAGGCTAGATTTGTTGAAGATCGTGCCCCGCGTGTTGATATCCGCTCGGTTCATTACACCTTATAGTACTATATTGACCGGCAGGCCTGAGAGACCATCACCTTGACGAAGCCCTCTGTGTGATTCGAATGAACTCGACAAACCATCCGAAATCCGAACACAGTACTATCAGAGAGAACAGATTAACAGGCTCAAAGGAAGTAATCGAATTTTTGTGTGTAAAATCTGTCGGTAGCGCCCTCCAGAAATAGTTTGCCAAATGCATCAAAAAACATCCATGTACCTTTATCAATATTTCTTTGTGCTGGAGTTACATAGCAGCGATGGCAGTGACATCATGATTTAGTTTGCCACTTACTGCTCGAGGGGTGCTCTATTGAAGGATTACTCGTAGATTACATAAAAACCTTTTACACACTTTTTGTCAATTACCTGGTAGTCTGTTCTCTGTGGTACTATGTACCATCCATCATAGATTGAATCAGTTTGGTGAGCTTTCTGGGGAAGTTATTTTCGTCCATGATTTTCCAAGGCTCTTTCCGGTCGAGGGTAATATATGCGGCTTTGAAGACAACGAACAAATGATGCGTGGCAACTCTGTATTCACGGCCCTTTTGGAGAGTCTGCCACAGTGTAAATATTTGATATATTGTAGACCGACCTTCGGTGAAGCCGGCTTGATAAGTTTCCAACCCACAAATTTGTTCGCAATTGGTGTTAATCGGCGGAAAATGATTTTGGGACTGCACTTTGTAGGCGGCATTGGGAACGGTCATCGCTCGATAGTTCTCACAGTCCAACTTATCGACCTTTTTGTAGATCGAGCAGATAACTCCATTATTCCACTCCTCCGGGAGCTGTTTCGTATCCCAAATTCTAACAATTAGCCGGTGCATACAAGCGGCAAGCTTTTCTTGTCCCATTTTAATAAGCTCCGCTCCGATGCCATCTTTCCCAGCTGACTTGTTGTTCTTTAGCAGCATGATAGCCTCCTTAACTTCACCTATCGTTGGAGCTGGCCCCTCTTCCCGGTCGTTGCACCCTTGAAATCGCTTTCCCTGCCGCCATAGTTCCCCGCCTGGGCTCCATGCAGGTGTTCATCGAAGTGCTGCTTCCAACTATCGGTGATTTGAGTACTTTTAGCGGTGTGGTTACTGGTCATTGTCCATGCAAATATCACCTGAAGTAGGAAAGCTTAATGATGATAGATGTCGTTTCTGCAATCTAGAGTGTGAAAGTGCTCATCATATACTGTGCGAATGCACGGCATTATTCAATAAAAGGCGCAAATTTCTTGATAAAGGACTGTTGGAGCCTTCGGAAATATGGGCTAGCTCTCCTCAGAAAGTAGTACAATTTATTCTCGACATATTACTGTTAATCTGTCCTCTGTGATATTACCATGTTGGGATAATGCCTTCGATTAAGATAACAATTACACCACACCACAATAGATCAAAGAACTGGTCGCAGTGGTCCAAGGTCCCCAACAAGGAAAAAAACTGCAAGGTATACAGCCCTAAGGGTAACGTAGGACTATATCAGATCATTAGATCAAAGACTAATGTAAACTGCATTTCAGGCATATGCATGTTTATAAGAATCTGTGAGTGTGAATGTGAAATATTCAAGTTCAATTCTTCATTGAATGCAATGGTGGCCTTAACAATACGTGGACGGGGGTTCATAAGTACAACGCCTTTTAACATGAATGGCAATAGGCACGTAAGGTAACGGTGTCGATTCACTATCTTTTGCTTCGAGAAGGTTTAACTAGTTTACCTAGTAACTAGTTTAGTTACTAGTAGTGCTACCCAGTCCCAGTATAGTAAACAAAAACGTAGTCCTACGTCAAAAAATCGTTCCATTGATTTCGTGCCACATGTCCGATGGAGTGCTCCGCTATGCTGCAAATAGCTGTTTTGATGGTGTTCCAACAGAGAGGCTTCGTCCAGCTTGTCCTCTTCCGGCAGTGCAGCTTCGAGTGAGTGTGCCTAGTTTGCGGTGACGTCTGACTACTTCAGCCGCGCGAGCAGCAACGTAGCCAGAAGGGCGGGGGGGGGGCAGTTTTGATTTTAACTGTTTTATATGCATATTTTTTCGTTTAGAACTACAATACATTAAATGTATTGCACTGTATTATATTTATAAGGAGTAAGATATGCACATACTGTATTAGAAGCCAAAATAGGGCTCCTGGCCCCCACCTCTGGCTACGTGGCTGCGCGCGAGATCTAAATGAGGCTGGCATCGGTACCGAATATTGTTAGCAACGGATAGTTTTGGGCGTATCTTAACCATCACTAGGTCGTGGTTCGAGTCAACGTTAGCGCTTCGATAGGATCTGACGTCGGTAATGTCTGAGAAGAGCCGACAGTAGATCAAAACGTGGTCGATCATCGATTTTGTCTGATTTGGTGACCTCCAGGTGCCGTGTTCTTGGAGGCAGGAAATTCGATAAGTGTTTCATTGGCCCATTTCATTGGTCAGCTGGTGTGCGCTGAACCATCCAGTCACCGGTTCATGTTCCTCCTCCTGAAATCCCCAATGACGATCTTGATTGCATGTTTTGGTCAGGGGTTATATTCACTCTCCAACTGCGCGTAGAATTCATCCTTGTCATCACTGGTACTTCTGAAGTGAGGGCTGTGCGCGTTGATGATGCTTATGTTGAAGAACCGGCCCTTAATTATCAACCTGCACATTCGAGGATTGATTGGCCACCATCTAATCACCCGTTTCCGTATCTCGCCCATCACTATGAAAGCTGTACCCACCTCATGTGTGTTGCTGCAGCTCTGGTAGATGGAATGTCCATCTCTGGACATACGTACCGTTGAGCTCTTCCAGCACAACTCGTGCAGCGCTACGACGTCGAACTTGCGGCTCTTCAATACATCGGAGAGCACTCGAGTGCTCCCTTGGAAGTTGAGAGATCGGCAGCTCCACGTCCCGTGTTTTCAATTCATAGTTCTTTTTCGCCATATGGGTCTATTCCGATTGATTTAGTTCGATTTTCTTCGTTTTTCGCTCATTGCTCATTAGTTTTTCGTGGTGACTGCTTACAAGGCCTGCAGCACCAACCCATACGACGTCAGCATACGACCTTGGGTTCCACCGGGGTTGGTTACCCGATCTCCACCAAGGTTGCTCGTACGCTCCCGGAAAAAAATAATCATAACACGAATATAAAAATTATTGTTACAGTAGGATACAAAATACAGTAAAAACAAAAAAATTTATCGTCAGAAAAGATAACCAAACCATTAAGATTATTATTGTACTGTATAATCGGCGTGCGACATTCGGTGTTATTCTTGTTCTGTGTGTCACAACTACGTCACACGTGGTGCGCTGTGATCGAACATTGATGCGCTATACAGCGCACCACGTGCGAAGAAGATGCATCCCTTTGTCACTAAGTTACAGAATGAATTACGTCTTCCGCTGGCTTAAATACCAGCAAATTTTCAAAATATGTGCTTAAATTTGGAACAGGATGGAAAATTCGACCGAAATATGTGCTCTGCAGTGCTCTCCAGCATCAGCTGCTCCCCAAAATGAGGTAAACATCATGTATATATACACGGCGTATTTATAGTTACTATATATATAGTTCGGCGGATAGAAAATCGGGAGCCAAATAAACGTCAAAAGCGGAGCCAAAAGCTTTTCAAAATCCAAAATGCAGGAGTAATGTTAAAAAAACACACTTTATTTTCATAGAACTAGTCATTTTCAACACCCGCCAGTGATTATTTTTCGTAAAAACCTGCACATTTCACCATAATTTCAAATTTAATTTCATAAATCAGGGATGCCAATTCGCCTGGTTTTCTATCCGCCGAACTATATATATAGTAACTATAGGCGTATTTCGTGTTCGCCAGTGTGGATGCTTGAGCTGTCAGAAAGCTCTATTAAGAACACTTACGTAAATTTCAAAAAAACCCTAAAAACACGTGAACACAAGAAAAAATATTTTCTTTCCGTGTTAAAATAAAATCTATAAAACAGATTTGTCTGTACATCTGGCATCTCTGCTCTCCTACCGGTCAACGAACCACAGATCAAAACAAATAAGTGAAAAACTAATGCATTGAAATCTGTATCTTCGTTTTGTATAAAAGTGTGTTATTCCTGTAATTCATAATTCTCTAATATTACAAAAGTAGGTAATAGTTTTAAAGAAATGCTAAAAAGCTGCACAAGAATTACCAAAGCAGAAAAATATGTGCACTTTTTTAAACGAAGTGCCTCCAGTTCGGCACAATCAAGTGATTCTGATGCAGTAGCACAGAATTATTGCCTTGGGTTGGTTAGGTAAGTTTTATTTTCACAGGAAGATTGAAATTGTATAACTTTAACATTTATTTGTAGACAACACGATAAAGAAAACTTTCTCTGTTCTTTACTTTTGAAAAATCCTGAACGTCGCCAAGCCCTGGCCATAAGAGCTTTCAACGTGGAGATTGCTCGTATAACCAGCACTGTCAGCGATGACAAAATAGGTCAAATGCGGCTTAAATTCTGGGACGATGCAGTAAATAGTCTTTATAAGACAGATTCAAAGCAGGTTCCAGAACAACCAGTAATAAGGGAAATCAAAAAAGTCATCGACGATCGTAAGCTTACAAAGCGGTACTTTCAACGCATCATTAGTGCGCGACTAAACGCCAATTTACGCTTCCTCACCGCCAAACAGCTCGAGGACTATGTTGAGGATTCTGTTTCAACAGTATTGTACTTGTTATTAGAAACTCATGGTATCAAGAATGTGCAAGCGGATCACTTAGCATCTCATCTCGGCAAAGCCCAGGGAATAGTAAATTTGCTGCGATCTATCCCTCGTCAAGAGCGAAGAAATGTTGTACCAATACCACAGGACATACTCATGCAGCATGGCGTTAGTCAGGAACGCATGTTACGAAATCAGAAGGGCGATAAAGGAGTCGAGGAAGTCGTTTTTCATATGGCAGGAACAGCACACCAGCACCTTGAGAAGGCGCGAAATTTGCTAGTTTCCGTGCCCAAGGCGGCGAAACCTGTCTTTCTACCCGGCGTAGCAGTCGGAAGATTTTTAGAGCGACTGCGACGAGCCGACTTTCACCTGACTGATCCAAACTTGCTGCGAAGCGATTCTTTGCTACCCTGGTCGTTATATTGGAACTATTTTCGAGGAAGATTTTAGTTTGTTGTATTACCTACTGACTGAGCGTATTTCGTACGGAAATAGTGTCATTTAATATAATAGGCTAGATCAAAAGAATAATTTTAAATTATTTTCGAGTATTCTTAAATTAACTAGAAAGTGAGGAAAATATTCCAAATAAAATCTAAAAATACCAACCGTACATGTCTTACTCGAATAGTTCGTGGTTTGTCATCATATCTTATGAGGCTGACAAAAATGTGTTTACTTCATAAAACGAAACTTTGTTATAAATTTTTATATAACCAGTAAAATTACAGGATCTAGTAGCAATGGCAATTTGTGTACTTACGTATCCTCCCTTTTCTGCAGAATAGAAACGTGCGCTGGCAAGCACACGGAATGAGCTTTTCGTAAATGTGTCCTTAAATTGGTAACGTACTGAGACTGGAAGTCACACAGTGAACAACGAAATAATTTATGTTCATCACGAATGTGCTTATTTCTTGCTGATACGTTGGAAAAAAGTTGCAAACAGTGTTGACAGAGATGACTACTCCTGGTATGAACCAAGAGGTGGTAAGGTGCCGAAAATGCTTTCGGACAATGCTTACAGTAGAATATCGTATTGCTAGACTGCTTCCGATCAACGTCTTTGTCACTAGGAATTTGACATGACGCAGAAATTGAAGTACCTTCCACGCGAAGCACATGCTTTTCATGTGCATCTTCTATTTCGCTTGTGAAAACGTAACTTGGAATAACTAAAGTTTTCTCCAGTGGGTCGCTTGCGGAAGTATGTATCTTCTTCATCTTTTTTGGTGTAGAGGAAACTATACTTGATTCTTTACGTTTTTCATTCAAAGAATTCAAACGACTTTTGCTGGCAGTTACATGGCGCAAAATGTTGCTTACTTGATTTGTTAACTGGAAGCGTGGTTTAGCATGGTGGACCTTATTATACGTGTGTTTTATAACTACGTCTTGTTTTTCTTGTTCTGCATCGTTGGACGGTATTTCTTCTAAATTCATATCATGACTCAAATATGGATTAATATCTTCAAACTGCTGCGTAAGTCCTGAGCTACCTTCATCCTCTTGTTTGAATTCTTCATTTTTACCAGTGTCAACCTCTATAAAATCTCTGCGCAGCAGGCATTCGGCATCTTGAACTTTCTTACGAAAAAGATAGCACTGCAACAACTGACTGCTGCAATTTTCACACAACATCATCGGTTCATTTTCGATTTCCGATTGAGAAACCTAAAAGTAACCTATATGTTATGTTGTCTTTGAGCAAGCAGCTTTTACATTACCTGAAACTGACTGAAGCAATTGAGTGCATCGATTATCGGAACGGAATTGGCGCTGGACTGTTGACAAGGTTGTCCTTGACAAACCGTTGTAAGCGAAAGTGAAAGTGGATGCGATGATCCGAGCCAATCTTTAAAGATGTTGTAACTGCCCTCCTTTTCCAAGCAAATCCTACACATCCACGGCTCTAACGTTATTGTTTCGATTTCCATGCTGCAATTGTTACGCCTAGATTCGTCTTATTTTCAAATAATCACATATTTTCGAAATGAAAACTTCAAAATAAACAGAAGCGAAGGAGTATCTGACAAAAATTATGTCGCACTTTGCCCTTGACGTTATAATATTTAAAAACAGGGTTGGAATATATACGGGTAAATAATCGATATTCTTCGGTATGATCGATAAATGAGTAGGTGCACTCTTAAATGATTCTACCCGTAAATAGGTCAGATTTAGTTAAAGCTAGGTTGAAATTACTCAAAATGCCCTTAAAGACACCCCATCGGCAGGCAACTATGTTCTCGCTGCCATCATCTCGTGTGTGCGAAAATGAGATAACATGTCAGCACTGTGTTTCACTCAACAGCCAGCAGTCCTGATTTGGGCCCGCTGTCAAATTTTGAGCCCAGTCGCTGATGTTCACTGCAGCTCGTTATAGGGATGTCGATGGGCTGCTTAAAGAGTACAGGCACAGGCCGACGATTACAGTCGTTTTCTGAAGTATAATCAATATATATAGAATGCCAGTGTCGCTGCAATGCGCGTGGTAAACATCACACTTGTTCAGATAATGTATTTACAGTATATATGCATATGTGTGTGTGCTTGAGATTCATCAAAAAAGAATCTCATTGTCAAACTTTGACAACCAGTTTAAAATTTCAAATATAGTTGCCAAGTAATGTGATTGGAAACTACGCTTGCTGCAAATTTCTGAAAAAATCGGTGCAAAAGGGCGCAGTTGTGGGATCCGGACGAAAAGAAAAAGAACGTTTAAAAACATTTCGCTGGCATGAAAACACAGCGATGAGCGCCCTGATGACATCACCAACGAGCGCACAGATAAAGAACAGATAAATAACAATGAGCAACTTTGACAATGAAGTTCCCGATTCACAGACTTGATACAGATTGTTAGCATCATGTTTACCACAATGAGTCCCGATAGTAAAACAGCGACACTGGCATTCTATACATATTCATTCTACTTTTTCTGATTTTTCCGGCACCTTTATCTCGTTTGCTTTGCGTTGACGAGAGCTAACATCAGGCGGGCTCAGGAGTCGTGGGCCTGACAGCTGAAGAGCTAACTTGTGTGAAGAGTGGCGAATATATGATTTCTCGATTACGCTAACGCTAACATGTTGGCATCGAAAACATGGCTGCCTGCCAGCTACTTGAATTTTTCGCTACATGCCATCAAATGTCTTCATCTGCCACACCTTTTTAAACCTCATTGGACCGGGATGACAAATTGAACAAACGTCAATCAGGATTCGGGTGTTTTTTGATTGAATAACACATTCATGTTCATGTTTGCGGATTTTTAAGATTTTGTGTTACTGAAAAACCTAAGTGTAGAATAGTGCTTTTAGGGTTTAAAAAGTACCTATTACAGCCGCAATGTTATTTATAAACAGAGGTAGTATCGTGTCCCGGTTCCAGAGCTATAGTCTACTAAGGCTCTTTTCACTTGCATCAACCGGAAGGAAAAGTACATCAGTACCATCTCCTAAACAGAGTGGAGAATTTCATGAAGACCATGAGGGAGAAATTAAAATTAACACAAAACCAACACACAAACGGTTGGAAAAACGAAAGCCTTTCATGAAGAACATGTTCGTTGGAATCGTAGATACTGACCTGCTAGTGTATCCGGAATCGCTAAATCGGGATGAGCAGAGCCGGCTAGAATCAGAGCGTAAAAGTTTTGAAAAACTTAACGCCACGAATAAAAATAAAGAAGAAGCTTTCGGCCTACGATCGCCACTTAATTACGGCGGCAAGCAGCTCATTGAAACAGAACTAGCCTATTTCAATGAGATATTATGTACAAATATCACTACTGCTGTAGTTACTATGCAACACAATGCCGTAGTAGAACTATTGAATCAATTTGCATCTGATCGGTTGAAAGCTAAATGTTTAGAAGAGTTGAGCACCGGTCAGAAAATTGCCAGCTGCGCCTTGTTTGAAGAAAAAGCTCCTAGTGGTACTATGTTTAGTACACTAGCGAATTTAAGTTTAACTACCGACAGATGGTTGCTTAACGGAAGTAAATCATTCATACTTAATGGCGATAAGTGCGATTACCTGTTGGTGCTGGCTTCAACAAAACCAGTAGAGGCAATAAGTGAACACGATTCGTCAATAACTGCATTTCTAGTGGCTGTAAATGCCACAGGCGTGCACCGAGGCACGACAGACGAAACGCTTGGGTTAAATAACGTTAAACAAACAACGTTCAAATTTGAAAACGTTGAGCTTAGTGCTGGTAAGCATTTTTTTTTTTGTTCTGGTCTGGTAAAGGTAATTAAAAAATTTTTGGTGTTCTTTCAGACGATGTAGTCGGAGCAGAAGGAAAGGGAGCCGAAATATTGGTGTCGCTTCTGAAGACCACACGAATCCAAACAAGTGTAATGGGTGTCCAGTTAATGAAACAGATTCTAAATCAAGTGACAAAGCATTGTATTGAGACAAAAACAGGAGCTGGACATGTATTGTATGTAATTTGTCTATTGCTTCATGTTCTACAAATACCATTCAAATCTCTTATAATATTTTGCAGAGACATTGAAAACGTTCGTGAAGAACTGTCGCGTTCATTGTGTTCTATTTATGCTGCTGAAAGTATGATCTACCTGACAACAGGATTGCTGGACGACTTCACTGGCCAAGATGCTGAAATGGAAGTAGCCTTAACAAAAATTTTCACAAACGAAAGATTGCTACAGCTAGCGCTAATGCCACTGCGATTTATCGGACCACAAGCCTTGGTAAAGAGAAACATATTTGAATCTACGCTTCGAGATGCAATACAGTTTTTCGGCCATGGAGAAACAATGGATTCCGTAAAGTTTTTCGTGTCTTTGTCAGGAGTGCAACATGCTGGGGTAAGCTTCTGACGAATTCTATAATTTCTCTTTTCGAAAATGTTTTTTTTTTTCGTTAGATGTCCACTTATGAAACTGTAAAGAAAGACCGAAATCCAGCCATGAATCCATCGCATGTACTGTCAAGATTTTTCGATAAAAATACAATTGACACACCAAAAAAATTTGCCAACCTGGAGCACTACTTTCATCCGTCACTAGACACAGCTGCAAATCTAATTGAACTATCAATTGCACGACTAAAGTTGGCCACTGAGTGTACGTTATCCAGGCATGGTCTTGAAGTAATAAACCGCCACATCGAACTGGTGCGTTTAGCCGATATGGCGGTTCTAATTTACGCAATGATAGCTGCATCCAGCCGTGCATCTCGATCGTATTGCATAGGCTTGGCGCATGGAGACCAGGAGATTCATCTGGCCAATACGTTCTGTTTCGAAACCAGTGAAACGGTGCGACGACTCGCTAAGGATCTCGAAGTGGGTCAGTTCATCACAAACGATGCGAACTATGACGGTTTAGCACGTTATTTGTTTCGACAAAAACAGTACTATTTTGAACACCCGTTGAATAAAAATTTCTAATAGCAGGTAAACGAATGTTTGCTTTATGTATAAAACTGTTACATTGTATTCCATCGTGCAAAAAAGAGCTATTATTTAAAACAAAAACGGAGGAAGAGTTACCTTGTTCTATTAGCGGGAATTCCATTTACTTAGTATTTCTAAGGAACTTAATTACCGTATGGTCGCCATCTACCGCTCATTTAAAAATGATTCTAAGTTAGTTTGTCCATAGTAAACATAAATTGAGATCCATCGTAACCAAATTTGCGTCATAAGATAGAGAAAACAATTGTGTTTACAAGAAAAATTTCCTTGGTTTCTAAATATTTAATAATAGTGACTTTTTAAAAAAAGTAATGCAATCTCATGACCTCTTTTACCGCTCACTTGAAATATGATGATCCATTTACCGCCCATATGGGTGCCATTTACCCCCCTTATTTTTTACTGTTACCAAATAAATAAAACCCGCGTTTTGACCGTTGATTTTGGGTATGGCATTTATAGCAGAATAGAACGCTAATATAAATACTGGTGACTTATTTCACGTTATTTAGTAGAATAGTTTCTAAATAACCAAAGCAACAAGTTCGCTTGAGCTAATAATTAATTTAGTCATTTGCACTCGCTCTTAATAAAGACGCGATCAAAATGTCGTTTTCTATAAAGATTATTTATTTTGGAAATGAGCCTTTATGAATGTAGTAGAAATTTATGTTTAATTCGTATCATTAAACATACAAAATTATTGTTTGTCAAAAGTTTTTATAATTATGAACCATTTTAAAGAGATGTTAACATTTTTTGTTTGAAATGAGCGGTAAATGGAGCTGAGCGGTGAATATCGACCTTATGGTAGTTTCGTTTCTGCGATCTTCTCGTTGCCTTCTTCTAACATACCGCTTTAACCACACTCTGAGCGGTGTGTATCATATGCTATGCAATTGACAAGGATATGTGGAACAGTTAACCCATTATGACCCGGGTATACCTAAATTTGGACCAAATGAAGTGAAACTGTGTAATCCATTATAAATATTATGGCTCAAACGTGTAGGGAAACTCAAAATCGTCATTAGGAATGGTTTCAAGGCCAAAATATCGCAGGTTTCATATTTCATACGCTCAGTTTCAAACAAAAAAATTTCAAAGTAATTTCAAAGTAATCGGCTGAGTGCTCTTCGCTCTGTTGGTCCCCATTGGTCAGGCCATGGTAAGGTTATATGTTTTATTATTTTAAGAAGCTAGAACTATTATACCACTGTTTTTCCCATTGTTGACGGATTGTTGTTTTGCATGTGCGGATTAAGTTTTCTTTGGGTATCTGGCATGGTATCTCATCGTTGTTGCTTCCTGCTTTGGCAAGTTGGTCAGCCAGAATTGAATCAATTGTATGAAGAAACATCTGCAATATGCTTAAAATGTACGTTGGTTGGTTGGTTGGCATTTTAGTAGCAGTTCATCGACAACCCAAGCCCTCCATCTTTGAACACTACGATTGGTTACCTGTTTGGTGAACAAGTTGAGTGACTATAAAATTATTCGATCGCCCTTTATACCTGTACTTCTTCTATTTCCCACCGGATCGAGTAAAGGACGCCGTGCTCCTCATAGGCATAGGCATAGGTTTCCACAATTTCTTCGGTAGTCTCCGCCTCTGATAAATGCTTGGTGATCTCAACATTCTCGGGATTAATTGGTGTGAACGAGGGAAAGGCTGCCTTGAGGAGGTACTCAAGGTATAAAACTCAATCACTGCGAAACCACTATCAGGCTCTCAACAAGCGCTACAAAAAGTTTAGCCGACACTGCTTCCGCAAGCACTCAAACAACGTTGAGCGCAGACTGAAGCGCAATTCCAAGTCGTTCTGGAAATATGTTAGTGTTCAGCCGAATGACGACGGTCTTCCATCAGCCATGTTCGTTGGAAATGACACTGCGACCAAATTGGATATGGTTAATCTATTGTTTTGGTGGAAATTCTCCAGCGTCTTTGTCTATAAAGGCTGTTCGAAATAGAAGTATCGACTGCACTAGACAGCATTCCAAATTTCGGCGATTGTCTCACTAACCTGACTATTGACGATTTTATAATCAAGAAACCGCTTGGTTGGTTACTCCAATCTGACGTATATTTAACTCCTCGATTATCTCAGGTATATTTCCTTCTGCTTGGAAATCCGCTTACATATTTCTAGTACATAATAAGGGGACCAAATTAACATTGACAACTACAGAGGGATTTCTGTGGGACCTCATTGTAATCGTGCCAATTTGCTCGCTTGTCCAGCAATACATCGCCGACGAGCAACACGGATTCATGCCCAAGCGCTTTACGTCTATCAATCTAGTAACACTCACTACGCACGTAACGGATTGCTTTGACGACCATTCTTAGACAGACGTCATCTACACGGACCTCTCCGCCGCTTTCGATAAGCTAAATCATCAAATCGCCATCGTGAAACTGGGCATTAGAGGGCCGTTGCTCCAGTGGTAACAATCATGGGCCACAGTCACCTCACTTCTCTCACGCGCCCTATTCTCACAGTCACCCTCACCTCACCTTACCGGCCCCATTTGATTTGTACAGTCACCCAGGTGAGCGGAGTCACCTTGGTGACTCTGAGAATCACAAATTGTGCTCTCGCCTAAAAATTAGGTTTAGGTTTAGGATTTAGGTGGGGTGACTGTGAGAATAGGGCCCCATATCTATCGAATCGTCGTATTAATGTATTTATCAATGAGTTCAGCTCACCGGCTTCCGCCGCTTTTTCCAGAGTCCAACAAGGTTGTCATCTCGGACCATTGTTTTTTCTTATTTATTTCAATGACGTCGATTTAATGCTCAAAGGTGTGTTCGCAAACGACCTGAAACTGTTCCCGAAAATCAACGACTCATCGGACACTCTCGCACTCCAGGAGTAACAATTGATATTCGCTGGGTGGTGCAAACACAGTCGTTTGACACTAAGCCCCTACAAATGTGAAGTGATTACGTTCTCGAGAAAACTTCGTTTCATTCGTTGTCGACAAGGCCTGCAGTCTCGACACACGCAATTCAACTTCAACCTGCCATGTAGCACGTTGGGCTACTCAAAAGGGTGTCCCATATCAAATTACATCACGGAAAACGCTGTAAAAAATTACCTAATTGACCGATCCTTTTCAAACTTTCAGGCAAAATATAACCCATTAGTAAGCTTTGGAGTAACCTAGAGGGTCATTCACCGCCATTAGTAGGCTTTTGGTATAAATATTTATTCCATTCAACTATAATATCATAACCGTATACTCGCATCTTAGGGTACCGCCAGAGTGCAAGCGACATGCGACGCTACGCGACAATTCTTGCTGTAGTTATACGCGCAGCCCTTTTTCGCCCGAAGCAGGACTGTGCATTCAGCAACATGAGAGCGAAGTCGTGTCGCGTCGCTGTCGCGTTTACTCTGTACGGGGCCTTACGCTTAACTCCACTCATTAGGTTCTGTATAACATCTGGCTGCAGCTTCTTCTGTACGGAAACGCACTTTTTCTTCATGTCTTTCTGACCTTCTTGGGATGCTTCCGTAGCCCAGTATTTAGGCCTTAGTTCCGGTGTGTTGCGGGCTTCATGTCCTTGGGAATGAAAGTGACCCTGTTGGCTTCGTACCTCTCCAGGACATCCTTTGAATAGTGGCACGAAGACGCTTCTGTAAACACTCCTTGAGGTAGATCTGCCCGTTTACAGTCCCGGTAGTCACGAACGGTGCACTCCGTTTACCACATGAGCAGATCGCTTGCCAAAGCATTTAATTTTTTGGTAAACTTTGAAAGTTTCTGTTTCCTTACTTCCTCCGAAACATCAAACTTGTACTGGGCGGTGAAGAACAGTAACCCCGGTTTTCCCCCTTATCTAAGTCTCATCATTCATGAGACAAAGAGGCTTCGTCAGCATCAAGGTATCGTTTCCATGCCCGTGACTTTCTCACCGCATTTTGCCGTTCGTCACGATTTGAAGCCTTCTGCACTTTGTACGTATGCAGTCCATCCCGGTTCTTAGCTCTCTAAACGTAAAACTTGGACAGATTGAACTTTTTGGCAACATCCTTGACCGAAGCATTGGGATTCCGCTTAAACGCTTTCACGAAACGGTTGTGATCCTGGTTACTAATAGAACATCCATTCTGACTGCATTTCTCTTTCCGTTCGATGCTCTGTTTGCTCTGTTTGCTATTGAAAGTACCATGAAAAAACTAAATAGATTTACTATTTACAATTTTACAACTTTTCATGGTAATGTCTAGAAATTTTTACTACGAATCTGTTATTTTTGTTATACATTGAAATAACGCCGAAAGTAACGAATAATAATTTTGACTAAACAACGCTAGGGCTAAACAGAAATCTTTTTAGCCAATATTTACTGGTGCGTGCTTTCATTTTTTACGTTCTACTATAGTGTACCCTACCATGAATGACCAGCCCACAGATTGCATTAAATACGATTATGCGTAGCTTGACATGTTTCAATAATCTTACTTTTACTCGCTTGTGACCTTTAAACGGGCCATTGGTTACAAATAACATTATAGCCGAAGCACGTTTATCGCAATTATGACGTGCCATTCGAATGTCCTTCTCTTTTGACATGATTGGCAACAGGTACGGCGTTAACGGCGTCGATTCACTGTCTTTTGCTCCGAGAAGGTTTTACTAGTTTACTTTCACAGCTTACCGCTTGTTACATAGCAGAAAATATGGCACGTACGCAAAAATTTCTGATTTATTTGTATGAGGGTCTTTATCCTCCTACCACAGGGGTGAGGGGTCTCAAACCATCATAAAATAAATTGGTTCCATTTGGTTAATTAGTTCTCGAATTATGAAAAAAATTGTGTTTCATTTGTATAGGGGCCCCCCTCCCCTCTTAGAAGGGGTAGAGGTCTCAGTACACCATAGAAAAAATTCTTACCTCCAAAAAACACCACATGCCCAATTTGGTTCTTTTAGATCTATTAGTTCTCGAGTTATGAGGAAATTTGTATATTATTTGTATGGGAGCCCCCCCCCCCCTGAAATCCCCACATGCCAAATTTGGTTCCGTTTGCTTGATTAGTTCTCGAGTTATGATGAAATATGTTTCATTTGTATAAAGCTCCCCCCCCCCTCTTACGCCGTCCATAAAATTGCTCTCTCGCATCCTCCTTAAAATTGCTGATCATTTTATCTTTCCAACGACATATAAATTGTTTAGTTTCGTTCAGTAGTTTAGTAGTTACTAGCATTTGAAATCTTTCATTCCAACGTTACACTTCTATTTTCGTTTTCACAAAATGCTACCCAGTCTTAGATAGTAAACAAAGACGTAGTCCTACGTCAAAAATATGTACAACTCTTTTTGACATGATAGGCTCATTGCTATGAACGGATGTTCTGCTAGGCGGTGGTAGTACCATATATTCATATATATTCATTAATTTTGTTAAATTGTTTCCAAATATGTGCACATGTGCGTAACTGTAGAATATATTGAGGATCGCACGTATACGATGTTACTATTTTGATAAATGATACATACAACGCATGTAGCATGTAGCATCGTTTCGTTCACAAGTATCGTCCAACTACTTGGATATTGATTACTACCAAATCTTCCAAAACCAAATATTCGCGTGGCAAAGCCTTCATTCCATTCAACCGTTCGCTACACCCTACTCTTTTGAATGAGAACCCATGAGAATGAGTGATACTCTCTATGTTTCTTATTCTGTAATGTACACTGATACAAATATTATATTTGAACTGACGGTGGTTCCCACACTCTCCCTTTACTTATTGCAAAACTCTGTTAGCCTATAACTGCTCAGCGGTTGGGGAGGTGAAATGCAGATGGGAAATAGGGTGTGAGTCTCTGGGCTAAATTAATACACGCACGTAACTTCACTCGGGAACAGCAATAGCCGAAGCAAACCAATTTTCGCGGATAACTGTAACCAAAGGAATAATCTTACCATGTACCTAGATGCTGTAAAGCAGACTTGCCATTTCCTCACTCATTGTGCAAAAATGAGAAATACTTATATACTTTCGCTTGATATACGATGGGAATCTCTCTTAGTAGTGCCTGCAACTCGCGGCTCATATGCCTACGCCATTCTCCTCTGTTTTTTAGTTCAAATACGGTAACTGCCATGTATGTTTTCCGTAAGCAAAGTTAGACTCAAGTCCGTAGAGGACTATCGGTCTGATTAGCGATTTGAACATCGTCAGCTTTGTGCGGTGGCGTATGCTTGCCTTGATCGAGGCGTCTTGCGGAGAAAAAAGTAGGCTCGATTTCCAACTTGAAAGCGTCGTTGATCTTCTTACTCGTATTATTTTTTCTCCGGAACAACAAGAATTTATGCTAGGCCACTCAGCTACCACCTACCACCAACTTGCTGGAGTTTACGTCGGCTTGCATTACACACCTTGAGAACAAAGCCCAAGTTGACATCTATACATAAATCTGAACGCAGCGTTCGACCGAATTGAACATGTAATGCCATGTTATGTAAATTAAAACCTCTAGGTGTATTTGATGTTAGGGTAGAACGAGGCAAGATGCCCACCTTAAGCTCACTATCAATATATACGAAGAAATCTACACCAAAGGGCTCAAAACCCCTTTTTTACAGTCTTTTCTATAACCTGTATGCATATTGGGTGCTAAAAGTCATAACGCATATAAAATATCCACGAACAAAAATTCATCGAATTTTACTAACCTGCGGGGCAAGATGACCATCCTTTCTAAAAGCTATTAAACCTTCATTGTATTTCACGTATAATCTAAATAATAAATATTATGGAATCAAGCTGCTGATAAACTATTTTAAACATTATTTCAATAATTAGGAGTGTTAAGGTTATAAAAAGTTGTACAAACTCCTCTATGGTCATTATTAGACAGAAATATGTTAAACAATGTATTTTTATCGAAAACAAATAAGTATGCATGTTTATTATTGTTTCTACGCAGCTATTGTTGCTGATTCAAGGTTATTGTTATGCAATTGCAGGGTGGCGATCTTGGTCTATAAAGCGCTGCGCATTTTGCCCCGCAAGTAGACGTATTTTTTAAAAGTAATTTGTGGTAAATACATTATATAATTGCTGCAATATCAACATCTGATTCACAACTAAAATCAATGCCACCATAACTCATTTGATAGATGAAATTTTTTTTAAATCATTAAAACCTTATTTTATGGCTGCGTAATCTTATAATAAATGCAGTATTTTTAAACGTCGATCTATTTTTTATGTTATCGAAGAGTTCAATGATTTTATTTTTCTAATTGTTTGAATTTTTGTTAGGTGTAGTGTTTATTTACGCCTACGGTTACTAATAATATACCTTTATAGCATATATAACGATTTTTGGAAGGATGGTCATCTTGCCCCTTCCTACCCTATGACTCGATGACTGCGAACTTATCTGCTTGGTAGAACACTTAGTTTACGATTGGATTTACATCATCGGAACCATTCCTTAATGTATTTGATGTCCCGCAGGGTGGCAACTAAAATCCGATTTGAAGATGTTCTATGATGTCCATTCACCAGATGATTGCAGGCACAAGGACTCCTTGTCCTTGATCACTTCGTTACCTGGGGACATTAGTTGTGCTGCTCACTATTGAATTTTCGAGCACAGCATAGATCGACGCAATCAACGGCGTTAAAAAAGCAAACCTTTCATGACACACCCCAATATTCGAGTTCAGCGAATCAGCATCCTGTATTCTGCAAGTTCAGCGAATCAGCAAAGCAATTTTATCAATAGACTCAACCGATGTTCTGTTTTTAATACTTTTTGTCTAAACTAAATGTACAAAGGTTTTAATACATTTGCTCAATTTTATCTAAAAAAAAAAGAAATTAGTAAGAGGAGAGTGAAGCCAAGAAATTCCACTAATTCGTTACTCCCATCTGTATGGGGGAGAAATGAAAAAGAGAGCAAGATAATAATTCCAAAAATTATTTTGAGTAGATGAGCAAAGATTTTATTATATATCTACTCATTTTATTTCCATCTCTAGTTGATACAAGTTCGATTACTAATAAGTTATACCATAAATAAATAAGCTGTGATGTATTTTATTTGCAATTAGTCGCCCTTTCTCCTGCATTCCGACAGATCAGCACAATGAAATGGGCAAACAGCTTGATCGAAATAGTTTTGTTCGAAACTAAAATCCATCGGAATACAGCGTAAGGGTAAATGTGTCGGCCAGTAAAAACGGTTATTTTTCTGGGTTTAATATCGTCAATATATAACGTAGCGCAATTGCTAAGGGAAGCTTAAGCCAACACACTGCTTTTTTAATCTACCAACTCTCGAGTGCAAACTGTATTCTCTCGACTGGTACTAGGTTGCGGATCTGCGGTTTCGGAATTCAAGTTGGCTGAAACTGCTGACAAAGAAAGCCCGCTGTTTGATGGCGATTGTAGAGAATTTCCCGCTAGGCCTAAAAGCAGCATTCCATCACGTAACTCATTCTTCACGTACTTGGGATCTTGTGAGGGACACTCGAAGTGAACGCAGTGAAATATCTAAAATTTTACAAAAATGCCTTCCAACCTGTGAATACCAAATAATGTCGGTTAAGCTTACCTCATTTGCCGTGTTGTGAGTTCCCACTATTTTGATGTAAACCACAACCTTGGGATCAAATGTAAAATGCTGCCAAGATTTCAGCAGCTCGTTACGTTTATCTACGACCATATCCCACTGCTTTAAATTAGTAGATGTTTCAATATAAAAGCTGTATGATCGGTCATCGCAGTCCCACAGCAGCAATCGCAAGGAACCAACCCAATAAGGTTGTCCGAGTTGGATCAAAATTACACCGCTACCAAGCTGATGGCAGGTATATCCAGAATCCCAGTCATAGTTCTTTACATCGCCATTTAGCAACACATTTCGGGTTCGGCTTACACCTTCTACCACGGTTGCACTTCGTTCTACTGTAGCCACGTTGAAATTAGGCGCTAAGATACCATTTACAACTGGAGTAGTTTTTTCGGTGAACATTGCCTCAAGAGCAACCACATGAAATATCTTGTTAACAGTATTGTGTGTACCAACCAATCTTATGTAGCGCACGGCACGTGATGGAAAATACAGAAATTGCCATGATCTACAATAGTAATCCGTATGATCTACTACCCGATCCCAGTTAGCCTGATCGACCGATACATCCACGTAATAGGAATACGATCGAGAATCTCGATCCCAAAGGAGTATTTTTATGTGATTGATAATAAACATTTTGCCCAGCTCGACAATAATCCCTTGTGCATTTGGCGTATCGCTTATTGAATGGCGCGTATAACCTTTGTCCATATCGTACGAATTAGTATCACCATCCAGTAGAGCAGGTCTATATTCGCCTTGTATAGTGCGTGAATTGAATTCCTTACAAGCGACATTCTCCTCTGGCCCTGCAATGTGATAAATTATTAAAACCAATGCTAAGTGCATTCAATGGACATCATTATTGACAATAGTTCCGTGGTATGTACGGTAGGGAGTCAATTTGGCGTTACTTACAAAGGGCACCTCTGTACGGCAATTGCGTAGATGCCGTTTTTTCAGCTATTGCATCCAGCAGAAGATCCGGATTCAAGATACCAGACGGCCGTACAACGTGAAGCAGTTGTTCCAATGTCATCAGCGAAAAACGTACCTGCGAAACAACATCCCCAACATTGGCCCCGTCACCATTGCACTTGCACCAGTCATTTACGGCTTGAAATATCTGAACTTCAGGTGCGAAAAACGAGTCTCGTGCAAGCAAACTGCAGATCGAATCTTGTGAAAGATTCTTAAACGTTTCATGTTGCAAAATTTCTCCCGCGTTGCGATCCAAAAATGAATGACAAACATTGGTAAGACCTTCCAAGCCAAACAATTTGGCAGCATCCAGAATTGCACAAACGTTGTTCAAAGACAAAACTTGCCGTAGGTAATCCGAAATAGCGATTTCCAAGTCAGTGAATCCGTATTGGTTTGCTAAACCAAGCGTATCCAGTATATTTTCTTCTTTCATTTGCGCTAAAGACATATTACCAGAGTAGATATACTTCAATAGTGCTTTGAAAGCTTTCAGGGGTATTTCCAAATGTATTTCATTTTGGTTTGTTTCGGACAGTCCACCGTAGAGCAGAGCTCGGAAGTATTCACTGCGAGCTGCCAGTATTACACGATGCGCCGGTAATTTTTCGTTTTCAACAATGAACGTTACGTCGGAATAATCGTGGGACATGCAGAGTTGCGCCATTTGTTCACTGAAACGTGCCGTCAAGGCTACTTCTTCAATTCCTGGTTTATTTGCGGATGACAAAAGGGGACCAGCCATCTTATGACTCTGGCTGCTCATCGCTGGTGCTGGTGGCTCGTTGGCACAGCACAACGAACAGCACAGCACATCCAAAGGCTTAGTCGCAGCTATGTCGTATGGGAAATAAGTCAGCGTGCTCGAATGTTAAATAGCTATTCCTGAAAAGATAATTATTTAAAATCAAGTAAATTAGTTACAGTCATCCGATTTTGGCCGATATTCGTATTTTTTCTTCTAATTTTCATGATAGCGACACTGAACCGAGAGATGACTCATAGCAAATTCGTTTCTTGAAAACCAATAAATGCTTCAGACAAAACGAAGCTAAAATTTACGTAAATGGACAAGCGTACCTGGTTTTGAAATGTATATTCGTTGTTTTACTAGTTGTTTGTGCTCTGAAAACGTATTTTTCTTTAAATCAACCGCAAATTACCTTCTACGTAGTTTGATCAAAACAAATCGTGAATCAGAAGCTTTTCTTTTTTATCCATTCGTGACTTTTCTCCCCCTTTTCTTCGAAAACTTGACGAAAGCTTCAACGTAAATAATAGAAAAGGTAAAGGCACGACTTATTCGCGAAAATCTTTATATGTGTGCGTGGTGGAATACTTCATGAGATTCCCCTTTTGATGAATCTCAGGCACACACACATGCATATATAATGTATATACATTATCTGAACATGTGTGATGTTTACCACGCGCACTGCAGCGACACTGGCACTCTATACATATTGTCAATTGCAAGGAAAATTGTACCATCCAAAGTGCGATATCGCTCATAAAAGTGCTATTTTGCATTAAATCGTTTCGGTATCTTCGGCGCACTTTTTCGTTATTTTCCAAGTGATAAGTGCGCCGAAGATACCGAAACGATTTAATGTAAAATAGCACTTTTATGAGCGATATCGCACTTTGGATGGTACAATTTTCTTTGCAATTGACAATATTGGTTATACTGAAAATAGAGACCGCTTAAAGCAGTGGTGCCCAGACATAGGCATGGTGCGGGCCAAATTAGATCGCCCCATGAGTCCGCGGGCTGCAATGACCTCTGGCGATTTCGACGCATAACAAAATGTAACATAGGCGGCAGCAAAAGCCGATTTTTAGGAATCACCACAAGATTTTAACTGGAAAGCAATCAGATCTACAATATGCGATCTACGACTGATCTGAGTGACCTGTGTCACAAAAAAAAATTCATAGGTTCGCCAGCCCTCAAACCAGTCCGCGGGCTGCACGAATCATTACGGAGGGCCGCGATTTGGCCATCACTGGCTTAAAGCATTTCATCATGATGGGCCATCCATAATACGCATAATACCCAATTTACCCTATAACCGCTGCACAGACTTTTTTTTAATAATCTGGCACCTCTGCCGGTAGTAGCCATGTTGAATTTTGATTTGATGGATCGACGTTGTTGATTTGATGATTGATGGGTCGAACGTTTAGTCGGAAAATATAAATTTTTAACGTTTTTGTGCAAAATTTCCCGGTACGCATAGGAAAAGCTAATCTTCTCTAGCTTGATCAAAAAAGATTAGTCGCAGTATATAAAAATCAGGTAAGTTTTACGCTACTTTTCGATCCGGATGTTGTGCAAAATTTAACCTGCTTCAATTGTCTAAATTCACTTTACAAGCATTCTGATAAAACCGCTAAATGTGTATAAAAATCTAAAGTAAAGCTCTAAATAGAACAATTCTTGTTTGTTAACGTATAATTAGTTTAGTATAATAAGATTAGACTAACATTGCGTGAAATGCAATTTCTCAGTAATTGATTGTCCTATTAACGAGACCAGTGTTTGGTGTAGGCTGTAGGGGGAAATGTTAAAATCTTACCATATTCTTGCCACTTACCAAAGATCAGGGCCAAATCGTTCAGAAGAAAGTTGAAATCTTGCGACATCGACGCACCACCTACCTCTTAAGAAAATTTTATTTATCTACGAGCCATGAACCTCTGCGTCCATTAGCTACTTCTATTATGGTGTTCGGGAGATTGTTGTATATTGAAAATTTAATAGCATGTACCTAGTTAGTGCTTGTGAATTCTATTAACATTTAGATCACTTTTATTCGCATTCATTCGATATTCTGATCATTCCTGATAGTAATTCCTATTTTCACTTCTGACCAACATATGATTTAACAGTTGTTTGATCATAATTAGAATCGATCATGTTATCCAGAATGCGATTGTTGTTCGGTATCAAAAGGGAAAAACTAGAGCAGAAAATGAAGAAGTCTATTTTGCATTCACTAGATGAAAAATATGTAGTCATTATTATCTGTAATCTTGTACCGTAGTACGAGATCGTAGGGCATCCAATTTGATTGAGTTGGTTTGATGTTGCATTCTGTTTCAACCCATTCTGACCGGAATGCCTTTCCTGAATTCTCACTGTTTGTTTTATTCCATGTTGATCAGGATTGAGAATAAGAAAGCTCCAGCTGATCAGAAGGGGTTTTATCCAGAACGCAAAATCGAAGCGAATAGTTCCGTTAGTTTAGCTCATCAACATTAGAATGCTAACCATAGTCAATCAAAAATGATACGTCGTATGTAGTTTTTATTTTTTGAAGTATGACGAACCCGATTGTGATTGCATTACATATCAGAAAAAGATCTTGTTTATGAAGAAATAAAATATTTTATGTGAGCTGTGACAAATGAAACATGTATATGAAACGTTGGGTCTCCCAGTTGGCCTCGAGGTATGATGCAGGCCTAATAAGCCAGTTGTCGTATGTTCGAATCTCGACTGAGAGAGGCTGTTGGAATAAATAGGATCGTAGCAAGTGGCCCTGCATTCTAACCTGTATTCCTGTATTCTAACAGCTCGCTGCGAAGTCTGTCGTATAAAAACAGGTCAAGTTTCGATAACGGAATGTAGCACCTAGACTTTGCTTTACTTTTTAAAATGATAGATAGGTAGTTTAAATGATTTAATAAGTAGTTAAATCTTGGCATCTATAACATGCAGATGTTTGACATAGGACTGCGTTAGGCTAGTTTTTATGACTTCGAGCCCAACAAAAAGCGCAAAATAGCACGAAAATAATAATGTAATAATTCTTATTACAGGGTGTCGATTACCTGGAAAATCAGGGAAAACCTGGAAATGTCAGGGAAATTCGTTTCAACCTGGAAAAGTCAGGGAATGTCAGGAAATTTTATTTGAAGTCAGGGATTTTTAACACGGGAAAAAATATACCGAAAAAGCTATGGCTTCGCAAGGATAACATTTATTTCAAGTAGCTGGTACATTTTTATTCAATGCCATCACAAATGCACAAATGAAATGAAAGATGGCACGTTATTTTGACTCACGTGCAACCAATCTGTTCCGTACAAACTTCACAGAGTTTCGAAATTTAGAATTTTATGAATGTGCGACTGACCCGCTCTTTATCAGACCGCGTTTCTCAACAACGGTTGGACCGATTTGATCGATTTTCGGAAGGGCTCACCACCTAATTGATCATTACCAATATTTCAATATTTATTGGATTCTTCGATATTGATCGGATATTTAGCACAAAAGTTTTATGCACAACTTCTGTGCTAAATTTGTTTATTTTGCATGGAAAGTGACATAAAAGTCCGTGCTAGGCTAGGGGATGTTGACACGCACAGTGCATATTTTTAGTCTGTGCATCACTATTGTTGAAGCAATACTTTTTCTGTTTCCTCTGCGGCCAAGATTCTAGCAAGATTCTTACAACACTATTCTACGCTTCGAGAACAACTATTCATTGGATCATGGGAATTGACATTTAGAAAAAGTCCAACTTTTAATACAAAGAAATTTTGCATCTAGATAATTCCAGACTTCCGGACCGAAATCAGACTGTAACCGAAACGAGATCGAATCAAACTGAACCAAAAATCAGCCTTTGAAAACAAGCTACGACATTTAACCCATTTGTGAAGGAACCCGGACTTTAATGTTTATTCCGATGTCGATCACTAGTGAAAACCTACGATTAATTCGTTTTCGGAGGATAGACCATTTCAGCCTCAAAATTTTGATTTAGTCAAACAAATCAGTCACATGTTTGAAACTCGACTGGGAGCACCTAGGGCAGTGATGGCCAAATCGCGGCCCGCGGGCCGCATGCGGCCCTCCGTAATGATTCGTGCGGCCCGCGGACTGGTTTGAGGGCTGGCGAACCTATGAATTTTTTTTTGTGACACAGAGGTCACTCAGATCAGTCGTTATACCTCTTGCATATATTGTAGATCTGATTGCTTTCCAGTTAAAATCTTGTGGTGATTCCTAAAAATCGGCTTTTGCTGCCGCCTATGTTACATTTTGTTATGCGTCGAAATCGCCAGAGGTCATTGCAGCCCGCGGACTCATGGGGCGATCTAATTTGGCCCGCACCACGCCTATGTCTGGGCACCACTGACCTAGGGGAGCACAGAGTCGATAGAATCGCAAACCCGACGTTATTAAAGGTAGATCGAATAAAAATAGAAGATCTGGATTCAAATAATAGAAAGAAGCTGCGTTGCTCAATTCATCATCGCAAAAAAGATGAATTTGAATTGAAAAAGACGAATGAATTCATTAAGAAATAGTAATTAAAGAGTTAACAACCAATTTAGTCTAATAAACATTTTGAAAACAGAAATTAGCGAGATATTTTGCAACTGGACCTGAGTAGTTTTTGGTTGGACATGAGTAGTTTTTTTGTGTAAAATATAACGTGAAAAATTAGTCTATGGAGTTTTAACACTTCTAGCAACAAACAGAATGTGGGTATATATCAAAATGTACTTTTGTGATTTCAAGTGGGGCTCGGGATAAAAATTTACCAAATGTGATTGTTGCGTTGTTCAGAAAGTGCTTTTATTCCGTTTAAGAATACGACTAGTACGGGGATCATTGATAATTAATAAATGAATGTTTCTCGGGTTCATCCCTATTTATCACAGCTATCAAAAATATCTCCGAAAAATGTCGGATTGATTGGGTCGGCCGGGAGCTTAGGGTTAGTAAAGGCAGGCATGTCTAAAAACTGAACCAAACTGCGTGCCGCATTTGAAAACTACCACGAAGTTTATTTGAGACGGTACGCAGTTGCCGTGCCTGATAAAACAACCCGTACGCTGTGAAAAAGCAACCGCTAGCCTTTTCAGTGTTGTTTTTTGCACACCGGGTTTTAACACTTCGGAAACACTCGGGATGGCGTGTATTTCTACTTCGTAAAAGTTTCTCGGATATATGCTGGACGACCAGCGTGAACTCGTGTCTTTTTACTTTTCTATTTCTTTCACTCACACGGCCAATTGGAATAAGTATGAAGCGCCTCCATGCGTGTTTTTGCAAGCTTGAAAGTACTCGCCTACGGTGGATTCCGATATCGGTAACACTCGGAAACCGTGTGTAATTGAAAACAGACTGAACATTTTTTAAACCTAACGCCACCGGTGTAATGCTTCTTACACTCCGTGTTTGTTTGCATGTACGGGAACGGCGTGCAAAACGAAATTAAGTTTGTTGAGTGGTTTTGAGCAATGGTGCCCACGTGTAAGCTCGGTTCGGTGTTTTACCCATGCCTGAGTAAAGGGTTGTAAGCGGGATACCAGACCCGGTTTGGATGCCGAAGGAGCATTTTACAATAATTACGAGCAATGATAGATGTGCTAAGGTAGCAGAAGCGAAAATTAAATCAATTCTTATACTAGGTATGTTACATTTAATCCACAATAAAAATATTTCTAGCGGTCGGTTTTAAGGATTTGGCGACGGATTCCCGTTATAGTCGTTTCGTCTCGAGGGTCTCTATGGTTTAAAGCTTATGTCGACTACCGCGAACGCCCAGGTCGTGTTGCGCTAAATTTACTTTGTAGATGCTGGGACTGTGCATAAATGCCAAGAAATTTGTTCCATGAGTCGAATCCTGATAGGTTGATAACTAATGATGGTCCGAGATGATGCAAAGGTTCACTTAATTCAAAGTATTGTTCAACACGACTAAATTTTCTATTACACGATGCAATTGGTTCATTGCTGCCAAATTAAGTGCGTTGAAACCCGTTGGTCAGCAGTGAGTCCTTTGTCCTGAGCGAAAATTCGATCGGGATACGGAGGTAGATTTTCCGGGTCGCGCTAAGGGAAACTGCGCAGGGCCAATCATGTGAGCCTCGTCTGCGCTCATTTAATACGAAGGTTCCAATAGAGTTGATACGGAGTCCAAATTAAGCTCGCATTTTTGCGAAGGGGACAAATTAAGGCGCAATACAGGGCTTCATTCATTCATTGGGACCATTGCGGGTCTTTAAAATTTCGTCCATCTTTTGCAACAAATCTCAACTGGCTAGTCGCTTTTAAGATTACCGTTGTACGGTGACGATCGAATGTCAGTTTCGGATCGAGAATCAAACCAAGGTCATTCACATACTCAACTCTATAGTACCTGATCGTCAATTTGTTGAAAACTATAGGCGATTTGATTCGGTGCACAACCTCGCAGTCAAAGACGCTGATAGTCAAGTTATTTATTTTGCACCAATTCACAAACGTATTCAAGGGAAGTTAAAGACGATAATAATCCTCGATGCAACGAATTGTCAAGTATATTTTAAAATCGCCAGCATAAACCAGTCTGCAGTCTCTTTCAAGGCCAGAAGCAGCGTCGTTAAAGAATAAAAGTGGTCCTAAATTATTGCCTAGCGGCACACCAGATTAACAAGTCAAGTTTTACTTGTAAAACTCTGTCGCACAAATACGAGCGTAACCATTATGCGATCAAGGCAACTTTTAAATCACTATATACCACGTCTGCTTGCACCTTGCGCTCGATTTCAGTGATGCAATTGGATGTAAGGTCAAGTAGGTTCGTCGTCAAATGTAATCTTTAGTGCTACGCATTAAAGCATCGCGCTATATTTCAAGTAATTTGGAGGTGGCGAATAATACCGTGGTAGCTCCTGGCACTTCGGCTATCTCCATACCGCGTGCCTGAACGAATGCTTCCCAATGAACGAAAATTTTCTTTGCGCGAAAAATTTGTTAAGGATACAACAGAGTGGTGCAACTAAAGCTTCGGAACACCGGCAAAAAACAACGACGGGGATTCCACTATGATTGAGTATATGGAACAAACCGGATTGGCAGGTTTTCGTGAGAAAGTTTACCATATTCGGCAATCATTTTAATTGATGGAGAACTTTGACCTTAGATGCTAATGTAATGCTTGTATTTGTGCGACAGGATCTTGCAAGTGTAACTCGTTCAAAGGTATCGTCACCGTTCACGAATAAATCTGGTGTACCGCAAGGCAGTAACTTGCACCCCTTTGGTTCCTTTTGTTGTTTAAAGACGTTAATTCTGTCCTTGAAAAAAGGCTGCTGGCCGGCATATGCTGACGATTTTAAATCCATTTTACGATTTGTTGCATCGAGGATTATCATCGTTCAATGATTTAGAGTTTGAAGTTAATATTTGGCACAGCCGCTGTTTTAGAAACTTCAATCCCCTTGTGATACATTCGGGTATGTGAAGTTAGGTCTAACGTCTAATGATGACACGGTGGAACTTATTTTTGTTCTAATTTTGCTTCCACTTGTATGCCAACATATTTTTATTCAAAAACTAAGAAATGGTTCGTTCTAGGAAGTATCTTTCTAGGGAATGATTTTTTGGAAAATGGTGCTTTATGGGAAATAGAGTTCTGGAAAATGTTTTGAAAAAATACTAATTTAATCTTCATCAAGTACACATTTTTCTGCAGCTGCTCTGACAATGGTCAAACTGAGGTCTGTGCTAGTGAAACACCTGAAATTTACGAAAAACGGCAAATATAAGACATAGAATGACAATTTTTTATTCAATTCACATTTTTTTGTAGCGCGCTTAAAACTTAATGATTTGGAGTCGAAGCGGTTGTTTTCGACCGATTAGTGCTAAAATATTAAATATCGATCAGGAAATCGTTGAGTTATTAGCTCTTAAAACCTAACCACTTCTCGTAGCGCTCGCATATTTAGATTTTTTGGAATGGCATCGTCAGATGTATTTTGTAAGAATCGTTAGCCTTACTTGCACGATTTCTTTGTCCTTTGGTATTAACAGGTAACAGTCCGATTGGCAGTTGGTTGCAGTCGAGAACTCAGACTTTGACGACTTCAGTTGTATTTTTCAGTTGCAGTGCAGGATATGGATACCCCTCGTTTTTTCTATTGAAAACGCTAATTTTGACAATTTCAGTTTCCATACCGTTGGACAGCGGCTGTCAGAGAATACAGCGAAATATTTATTCACACATACCATTATCATATATGTTCGTGTGGTGTTGCATTACACACAGGTCTGTGAGTGATCTTCTTCTCGGTTCGTCTCTTTCGCACTGCTTTAGTCTCATGTAAATTCTGCTTCTATCCCAATTGTGACAGGAGACGGAGTTCAGTTTCTGTTCGCTCGTCGCTGTGCTTCTCCGCGCTGCTGGTTGTGCTGACACGCACATTCATGCATAGATTTTCCTCATTCGTTTTTTCAAAAATGGCCGAGTAGGTAGTTTTAAACGAGTGTTCAGTTCAGTGAAGTGAATCAAAGAGCGCCTTGAGATTTTCCTGTTCTAGCAAGTGTGAAAAAATACAGAAGTAGTGTTATTAAAGTACTGAGTTAGTGAATATAAAGTTCTTCGCTTAGGAAGTGTTGGCCCGTTGGCTGATTGCCGAAAAGTCGTGAAATATCCAGAGAAGGAAGCAAATCCGTAACCCTTCCCACGATATTCACTTCTATTTTTTTAATCAGTCGAAAGTTCCTTCGTTCTATTTGCTGCCAAAATATGCAACTTTCCGCTGAACGTAACGGAAAATTCTTCAATACAGCTTTTTAGATGAAACATTCTCGTGATAAATTACAGCGAAAAAAATCTGTAGAAAAATCTACGTCAATAGAAAAACTGCAAAAGTCGGATGGTCTTGTGGGACCGGAAACTGTTTCGTCCCTATTTCCGTTACTTCCATTGGTAGCAGGAGCTAAAAAGGTAGGCAATGTCAGAGGAATGCATATAAAAATTATCAGACAAAAAATCCTAGCTTCAGGCGGACAGAATGAATCATAGGGATTGCCTGTCAAATTCTATGGGTTATCCGGGTATGAGGTGGTGAGGGTGACAATATGCAACAATTTCGGTGCGGTTCCGTTTTATGGGCAGCGATGCCAGACGATAAGCTGTTCTCATTCCCCTGAAATTAGTGTATAGTATAGTATTAAGCTGCTGCGAAAGCTCTCCGCTGTTCAGCCCATGTAAGGCATAATTTGCCAATTACGTCACATAGAAACACTATTATGTTGCTTAAATTTAATTTTTTGAAGTTGACATTCGTTTATACTTTCATACTATTCTAAGATTTGAAGCTCTGTTGTACATTCCAACGAATTTGATCGTAAGTTTTTTAAATTAACAGTTTAAAATTGACATTCACTTGAAGTCCAAATTGTACAATATTCTTAACGTCTATATTTATTTTAAACTGAGAAGTTCTGATTAATAGAAGCAGAGATAAATATTGCTTAAATCGCTTTGCATTTTGCCATTTAGCATTATTTTTTCTAAATAAAACATGTAAATTTAGAAAAGTGGTGTTAAACTTCACAAGTAAATTTCAGCAATTTATGTACTCGCCGTCGTTTACGTGAATGCGATTGTCACAGTGTTTTCTCTTGCTTTTCGAAAGTTATTGCGACATGAAACTATTTCCAACAGGTCAGTTAACATTTGCTTTGTTTAACCGACTTGATGTCTTGAAAGTAAAAAGCTATAAGTTTAATGACGATCAGGATTTCATTTATTTATATTTGAAGAAAACAAAGTCATCCGCTCACCCTACCCAGTAGATAACTTTTGTTATCTTTATATGTAATCTGATTTGGTGTCTTGATCTAAAAATGTTAAAGAAAGGTAAAATCGATTAGTATATTGGAGCATACTATTAGTTTACTGCTTAAAATGAGCTGTGCAATTTGATGACGTACAGAATTTTGTAGCTGCACCTCAGTTATCAACATTTTTACTTCAATCACTTCTGCAAAAAAAAATCTAGTCCCTACTAGTAATAGTAATACGCAATACGCAATCCAGCAGATATGTATTTATAAACATGGAAAAATATTCCGATAGCTGGCCGGTGCGGTGAAGCGAATAAAGCGCCCATGGATCGAGCCATTGTTATCCAATGTTAACAGCATGTCTATACATTGACCGTAAAGGATCATTGTTGCGCACTTTTCCAACATGCTCTACTTTCGGCGTATACTTTGCTAAAAAGAAGCAAACTGTTTCTGACCTGATGGAACACAAGCTGACTGTCACTCTTATGACCGATATAAATGAGAGCTTTCGGAAGCTGACTATTCCACATTCGAATTTCGCGGAGCGCCGAAGCAAAATAGTAAAATATTTATTTGATTTTCATTTTGTTGGCTAGACCAACACTTTTGACATGGATCTATCTTTTTGTTTGAAAACGAAAATAAAACCGTAACTTTGAAATGAAATGTGGAGAGAAAGCATACTGCGAATTATATGACCATTCGATAAGCAACAGATCGTGCAAATGATGCAAAAGTTTTCGTGAAAAACTAATACGAACTTGGGTGTACAGGCTTCCGAAAATTCCAGATTTTTTTTTTATTCAAATACTTCCTATCCGGCGATGATTCACTGGCACCTTTTGAAGGCTCTAGTAACTACTGATAAGCCCTTCCTCTTATAAACGATGATTCGATTTTTCATGCACCTTCTCTTATTCATGCCAGATCCACAATCTAGGCATCCAATTTCAAAATAATCAGTTGATTTTTTCCTAAGTGGAATGTTGTTTTATGTCATAACTAATTTTTAAGATAGAGCGCAGTGTACTTGTTTAAAACTCAATTGTAAAGGTCACTGTATTTCCGAAATTGCAGCAACATTGTCTCACTTATTGAATTGTTGTACAAAATGTCCCGTATTGAAGCACACTCCCTGTGTAGTTCTGTGTAGCGGGGCAGCGAAGAAAAGTTTATTCGACAGGTGTTGCAGATCCACCGTCACCAACAATTTGCCGCGATTTAATCGGTTGTGACCGGTATGACGCCAAGCTAGTGTACGCTGTACGCGATTAGAGGAGGTTATGCGATATTCCTAGAGGATTTTAGTAGCATTGCACAAACAGTTAATGAACTTGCATTGAACAGCATTGATGAACTTTCCAACATTGTCAGCAATCTACGGAGGAAGCAATAGAAACAGCTAATAAGTTCAATTTTGTTAAATAGGTATTGTGAAATTACACATAATATATAATTCAAATCGTGAAGACTGTCCTGGGCAGAGATGGAAAAAAATCGCTTCTAGCAATCAAGCACAGAGGAGCGATCAGATTTAGATTCATTGACATTATTACTTGTACGCGACAAATACTTTGTCGCAATCTGTACAGATTATGACAAACATCATATCAGATCATGTGCATTGATTGATTGCGTTAAGAAATATAACAGATACAGGCGATCGGTTGTGTGCAGTGCGTAAATCTCAAACAAACAACATGAGTGAGCTTTTTTCTTGCAGTTAGGTGAAATTTAATACTGCGATCGACTGCTACGAGTTATTAAGAGAACAAAATTTTGTGACTAAAGCTAAAGATTCACTGTTTGTCATGATTTGTACGGACCGTGATCTGTGCGCGTGGTGATAGCTCACAGATTTTGATCAAATTTGTTGATTTTCTATCCCTTTCTGGGTGATAGCAACTGACGTTGGGCCGAAGAAACCCAGAATTTCATAATTTATACACATGCGTGGGGAATTGCACGCCCAGTTAGCTGATTCGGATGCGCAAACGGAATACAAACATACATCATACAGTAGCTCTAGGCATCTTTTACCCTTTCTCGCCCCTCATTCAAGCATGGCCTTACTTACTTACTAATTCATCCGAGAGCCGGGGTGGCTCTTGCCGTATCAAGAATTCCTCTCCATTGTACTCGGTTCTGGGGTACTCGTCGCCAATTCGTTGCGCGTCTAGACACACGCAAGTCGGCTTCAACCTGGTCGAGCTATCTAGCACGTTGAGCCCCTCTATTCCTGGTGCCGGTGGGGTTCTTGAAGAGAACGGAATTCACTACACAGTCGTCCGGCATCCTATCGATGTGTCCGGCCCACCGTGGCCTACCGACTTTCGTCAGATGTACGATAGGAATCTCTCCAAGCAGTGCCTGTAGCTCGTGATGCATACGCCTCCACCACTCTCCGTTTTCAGTTTGTACTCCACCAAATATCGTCCGGGTTTTGTACATTGTTTCGTACGGCGGCGTATGCTTCTTGATCAAGCTTTGCGAAAGACAAATCAATGCTTTGAAATCAATAAAGATCTAATGACACATTCCAGCGTTACGGGACACAATTAGCACCCATTTTTACTGTGAGAAATGCTTCCTATTTCACCAGCTTTTTGGCTAATACCTTGTAAAATAGTTGATTAACGAAGACATGATCTTCCACTTGAATTCCAGCGATTTGATGAAATAGCAACTGATTTACATAGTAGGGATAGTGTCCCGTAACGCTGGAATGTGTCTAATGCGTGTGCATGTTGTACTCCCGACATTTTTGCAAGACCTGTCGGATGATGAAAATTTGGTTCGGTAGTTTCTCCGCTTCCCAAATCTTAGAAATAAACCAGTAAAGAAACGATGTGATCAAGCTAATAAATATTGTTTCACGAAAGTATACTGGAAAGAAGCACATGTTGTGATTTTCATGCAAAAATAATTATCGTGACAAGCGTTAGGTATGAAATAGTCTAATTTTTTTTCGTCTTTTATGTCCAACGCTCTATTCAATTATTTTCTCCAATCAGATTTATTACAAAATTAATATAAATTAACCTTTATGTCCCCGACATAAAAAATTAGGATACTTTCAGTTACATTCTTGACTCTATCTCCACTGATTTTTATTCGATTTTAGTTTAAACAACTCATTGTTCAAATTCAATATTGGCGTTGGTAGGGTAACGTATATGTTTTGGCCAGGGCGTTAGACGTATGCGTTATTGGCCACTTCCATTTGCCGTAGGTGGCCAACAATTTGAACAAACTATTGCTTTCGAATTAACACCCAAGTAACGGTTTGAGATTCATTTTTGTGATCCTGATCAAAATTGACGCCTTGACTAATTCTCGATGTCGCTAAAATAGCAAAGTATTGCAGTCATTTGAGTCTATAAATCACGGTATCGTTACAAAGAATAAGATTGCAAGGTATAACACTTTGTTGGCCATTTCAGGAGCGAAGGGAGTCAACATAAATAAATGTCTTTTCTCTAGCTGTTTGGCATGAAGAAGAGCATATCCGTTTATGTAGACGCTAGCACCCTTATAGGCGACGCTGTTTAATTTTCACAGCAGAGCGATTAGTATTGAGTGTGAACCAGAAGAGTTTTGTGCTGAGCTGGTTAGCGAGTTTTGGACCGTATTCCGCGGAAGAAAAAAAAAACGTGTACATTTATATAACGATGACGTGTAATATTAGAACTTCCAGATTTGAATACGTATTTGTGTTGCGCTGAAACTGGTTGGTAGCACGCTAACTGCATCGAGGATGCATAATAAATTCAAATATTCGTTATCACCATCGTACTCAATTTGCTCTAGTAAATGTACACTATGCGATGTATCGGTGGGGGAAATGATGTGCAATTGTTCATTTCGGTATCGTTTTAGCTTTTTCCCAGAAGGACGGCTGTAAATTCACACCCGAAATTGGTTTCCAGTTTGAAATCTGGATAACCAGAAATGCTGTGTGATTCAACTTAGCTCGATTAGCAAAATAATACCTACGTTTATATGCAATTAATTATAGAAAATCTAAAGATGCAAAATCGGGTGCTGCTATATGTTATATATTTTGAGCCGAATACTAATTTAGGAAAAAATCTAACATTAACTTGCCCCTTATGCCGATTTAACAGTTTGATTGCGCCATCATATTTTCAGATGTCAAGTTAAAATAATTTTAATCGCGGCTATTCTATTTGTCTTCAAAAACCCATAGGTTATAAAATAGTGGCCTAATGTCAAGGGAAAAAACGATTTGTTCTTGTTCTCCTATCAATTATATCATTGTGCGTGAAGGTGCTAAATAAGCGTGATAAAATTAGCGCTGGACTTTTGCATATAAGTGACACTGGAGTGTGTTGCCAATAAACCGTGAGGTTTCGGCCTAAAAGTTTTTCTTGATCAACGCTGGAATATTAGGGCAGTACATTGCTTTACCATCCAAAGCTTTGATTATTAAGCGTCTATCTTGATAGCCCTAAAAATTCGAAATTTGAGGTTTTTCTTTACTGAAAGGTTTCTGATTAAAATGAAAATGTGTATAGATGTTCCGATAACATTCAGCTGTATTTCAATGTTTTATTTGTAAAAAGAGTTATTGAAAAACTGAAACAATTAATCTCCTGGAACTCTTCTAACAAAAAGCATCTACGGTGAGCATGATATCTATCGACTGATTCACAGCAAATCATGAAACCAAATAAAATTTAGTTTATATAATGTATTATCTTATAATTGATCAAAAGAAAAAGCGAATTCCCAAAGATAAAAAATTGATTATTGGCATAAACTTTGCTTTGCGTACACGACAATATTACGGTTAATATGACGTTCACAATAATTTATCTGTCATAACAGATGCTTCACCCCGTAGTTCTACCAAAACTGCAAGTTGCAAAAGGTTGATTCTAGCAGTTGTTACTGTTTTTTCTTTCGTTTGACTGACTTCAAATTATCATATTCAATACATCACAAAAACACCGTTTGCTTCTCTACTAGTGTAACTTGCGGCGAACTATCCATTAATTGTCCGCTTTTGGAGTTCGTTTCCTGTCCGTTTTCGGGAGACCAATACGGTGTGTCTGTAAATCAATAAACAGCAACATGCGATCCAATGAAATACAACTCCGGACGGCTTGAATGTCACGTTCTTTTGTGGCTCTATGGCACCAATCACCAACACAAGTAAAAAAAATCAAGCTAGAAGTCCCGCCCGCTGTCACAGTAGACCGCGCCGGAGCGGACTAAGCGGAAATGCATGGAATCATTTTGTACTTTTTGTCATTTCCCAGGTGCAACAAGTACATAGGTTCGTACGCCATTCAATAGCCAGTTTTCTTTTTGGTCTAGGTTTGAACGTTGTCAAAAATTATTTATGGACATTTTAGGAAAAACTTCCTTTACAAAAATCTGTATAATAAGGCTTATACAATTATCTTTAAAAACTAATTCCTCCCTCTAGCCTCTTTAAAAAATATTTCTGTAACATACAAGCAAATAACTACCCTAATTTCGGCTGTTTTTAAAGCTGAAAGATTTAATTTTTTATCATTCATTGCCTTTCTGCATGTCACTGAACCGTTTGGAAACTTGAAATTTGCTGATTATTAGTACGTTATGATTATCATTGGTACCAATGATGGACCCGGCTATGTTACATCAAATCAAGGCATGATAACTAATATTGCTTTGTTATACTTTGCTGGATAAGGATTTCCTATGCACTGTTAGCATTCCTTAAACTTTTTGGGTATGTTCATATATTATGTTACCGTAAATAAATCGATAAATTCGTTTTCAGATTCAATCTTGATGAGTAATTTAAAAGTGCTACGAATATAGCACTTATGTAAGTTTATTTCGCTTACCCGAAAGCATCTTGGAAGATGATTGGAAAGACATATGCAATTTGACATGCAATAATCAGTAAAGAGTGCTTATCAGAAAGAATCAAAGATGCCAAAGGGTGGTTTGTATCCTTGAAATACAACAAAAATAAACATGTTATTGTTGGATATCCAGCATCAGTTGAGCAAATTTCTACGCTCATGAAATATTTTTCAATTTTTTCAAATCCTACGTTTAAAAAACCTGATATTCGTATGACTAAAAAGGCTGACCCTGAAATAAGCGGTTTCAAACGTGAACTGCTTCAGAGATTTTGCATGAAACATGTCGATAGGACAGCATATGCATTCCCAGTAAAAAAGTTTGTAACGATTCTATGGAATGGCCTGAACTCTCACTAGCCTAAAAACCACACCTAGCGGTGTATCTTGAAACCCGGGTCACTCGAAGTGGAGACAAGGCAAGTGTGATTAGTCGAAGACGACCAACCGAAATCATCAGGCCCCGATTTTATCCTATCCCATATCAAACCTACCGACCATCAATAAATCTCGATCCCTTTCAACAACTGGTACTCGGTACTGGGCTACGCGTCGCCAATTCGTTGCGCGTGTCGACACACGGAAGTCGGCTTCAACCTGGTCGAGCCATCTAGCACGTCGGACCCCTCTGTTTCTGGTGCCGGTTGCGTTCTTGAAGAGAACGTATTTCACTACACAGTCATCCAGCATCCTTGCGACGTGGCCGGCCCACTGTAGCCTCCCAACTTTCGCTGGGTGTACGATGGGATTCTCTCCAAGTAGTGCCTGCAACTCGCGGTTCATACGGCTTCGCCTCGTGGTTTATTATACTCCGCCAAAAATAATCCGGAACTCCTCGCCGGATCACAACTTCAATAGCGATATTGAATAACATACAGTGTACTCTCGACATTTCTGGAGGATTTCTCGAAGAGTAAAAAGTTGACCCGTAGTAGCACGGGCCCTCAAAAAGCCCGCCTAATACTGCCCTACGAATTCTCTTGCTATTAGGGATAGATGATGCAGCAAAATCTGAGAAAACAGCTTGTAGACGGCGCTGACCAGCGTAAAGGCCGTATCCCACTAGCCGTTGCCGCTCCGCTGCAGCGGTCCGGTTTCTTTCCGTTTTCAATCACATTTGCACAACCGTTATCATCCATTTTCACCCATTTTTCTTTGTTCGCTACACGTTTGATCAGAGCGACTGACGACAGAGCGCATTTGTCTGTGTGAACTTATGGTCAGAGTAGCCAAATGCACAGAAAATTCTATATTTTGCAGCAAGAAGCGAATTGAATGCTGCATTCGCATTTCGCGATTAACCGACAATGATCGGAAATTTCACAATAAAACATGAATTTGAAAGGAAATTCATCTTTATTGCGGCTTTTGATTTCATCAAAAACAAAAACGATACGGTGCGAAATTCGATTAAAATTAAAAGCAGAACGCTGACTGTAGTTAATTTATTCGGTGTAACTAGGAGATCCGGAAACATCATAGATAATATCAGCAAGGTGAAAGAATTGTATAGTCATTTTTTAAGAAGTTATAAGTTTGCTTTACGGTATTTTTCGCGTATTTCGCATTGGTTGCCAGCTTGGTATTGGCTAAGCGATGCTCAACTTAAATTAAACAAACAAAATTTAATACTTCGGCACATCCGACGAGGTTGTTAGCCTGAGCAGGTATCGTCCAATCACTGACTCCATTTTGATTCAGTTGATAGTACCGTCTCAGCTGAGCAAAATTTGACAAAGTTATGTATGGTGCATTTGTAGAACTGGTTATTATCTAAAATTTTGATGAAAAAGTTTTGCTGTATCTTTTGTAGCTACCGCGCTGCAATGTTAGTACCTCATTAGTAACTAAGTGAACGTTCATCTAGTTATTAATGAGGTACTAGCATTGTAGCATCGTAACTACAAAAGACAAACTACAGCAAATTTTATTCAGCAACATTGTAGATCAGCGGTTCCCAACCTTTTTTCGGTTCGCGTACCCCCTGACGAATTTCCCTATACTACTCTGCAGCGAACTAAAGTTTTGGCGAACCCCTGGGGGTTCGCGAACCCCCATTTGGGAACCGCTGTTGTAGATAATAACTAGTGTCATTCCCGTGCTTCTTTTGCGACAATTAGATGAGAATGTATTACTCATTTCCCACCCTTTCGTACGCGGTGAATTATAACCGTCGCGGGCAAAACCGTCGCCAGAATCGTCGTGAGGGCACAAACATCGTTTATTTTGTTAAGTAATTCAATAGCTTACGTGCTAGACAAGCAAAATATATACTTAGCTTACAGACAGCCAAGCAGATTCTTTTTGCGACTATTTCAAACTGTCAAAAAAGTGAGCAGCACGTTTTGTTACCAAATAAACGGGCAATATTTAATATCAAATCGTTCTGGCTGATATCTATGCACAATATGTTATATTTTACGGATTTCTTGGGATAAATCGTCACACAAAATGTATAATCACAGAAAACAATTTTCAGTAGTTTACAGGGAAAAAAATTACCTAAGAAAAAAGAGATCTGTAAATTATTGTGGATATTTCACCTTTTTAGACTCCCACGCGAAAATGATTCGCGTTGTTATTTTCTGCGTGTCCCACACATGTTTGCAATTTAGCAATTTGAACCATCAGTTTTTCGTTACTGCACCCCTCCTTGCTTAAAAAGCATATTCTCAATGTATTTGGTAAGTACAGGATAATTATTATTAAAATATGAATGGAATATGAACTTGTAAAATTGCTGCAAGGCACAATAACTTTACAATAATTTTAAATACTCATTTTTTGTTCAATAATCAGTAACTTTAGCACGTATTTTAAAGCATGATAATCAATTTCTTAAGTAAGGCGGGGTATATGTAATGTCGAATTTGTTTATTCAATCCGGATTAGAACTGGATGAACTTTTTGTATTCATTTGCTCCTATCTGACAGATAAAATTCATCCAGTTTCAACCCGGATTGAATAAACAAATTCGACATAAGATAAAAGTCAGCAATCTCTATTGACAGACTTTTCAGCATCACTTCCTTCCGAATGTTGTGTGTGTGCTTGCTGATTCATGATTTTGATACGGAAACATCGCAGTTAAATTAGCGTTTGCAGATTGAGAGTCAAGCCCCCGTCGAGAACTCACACATATGCGCATCAATGTATATACATACGGCATTCTATATATTTCCTAGTTGAATTATTGCGGAGTTTCCACCTATTTAGAGTCCCACGCGAAAATTATTAGCGTGGTTACTTTCTGCGTTTGCCACGCATGTTTGCAATTTAGCAATTTGAACTATCAGTTTTTCGTTATTGCCACCCCACTGCACCCCTCCTTGCTTGACAAGCATATTTTCAATGTATTTATTAAGTACAGGATAATTATTGTTAAAAAAAGAATTTGCGTAGGACTCGTTAAATTGCTGCCAGGCACAATATTTGTTTGAGAAAACCTACATTTGCGTTTGACCCAATTGTTTGAAAACAACAAAAACCAATTTTCTCAAAATATTACCAATCCCAAATTAAAATGGGTTTGTGGAACTAACTTCGTCTAGAATTATGAGACATATTGTAGGAATACTCGAGGATTCAAAACTTTCAACAGTTTATGAAAATTGACTCATTTCAAATGGCGTTTGTGGAGTTTCTCAATCCAACGATTCAATTCTTTTAACTACATTGGAGTTTTCTTACCGATTAGATAACTTATAATGCCAGTTACTGGTTCATGCAAAGCATATACGTTCAAGTCATTGCGTCACCGTGATGAGCGGAAAAACAAAGAAGCGAAGAGAATTTCTTATTGTTACTTATATTTTCTTTAAAAAATTGCTCGAGAATTCGTTTTTGTAACAGTTTCACTAAGTACTTGAAGACATCTACATTTTACACCCGACTTTGACGAACTTAAACATAAATTATATGCAACTGTTTGCCAAATGGATTATTTACATTTGTATCCAAAAAAAACTGAATATGTAAATATGATAAAAGCCCAAAAAGATTATTTTTTATTACAAACGAAGTCTAAAAAATTCATTTTGCTTGCTAATTTCGGCTCGCCTGGCAGGAAAAATATAGCTACTTGTTTGAAACGGTTTTTTCTAATTCAAACCCTATTTAAAAACTTTGCTTTAATGGCATAAATACGAAATCTAAATGAAACCCATCTTTCATAGAAACCAAAACAATGCCATTTTCGTTGACTGTTTCAATGCCAAAACATCCGTCATGCATTGCGAATAATATTTTTGGATCATTTGATATTTTATGCTCAATACGTATAACTTTTATATGCTAGGAGTCTTATTAACTAAGCTGCAGTTAATTGTACAAAATGTAACAACACAACTAGACTCTGTATATAAATATTTTATTTGAAACGCGTGCGCGACAGTTCATTTCATTTGATTTTATCAATATAAAAGTTATCGAATTAAATACCGCAACACTGCTACCGCTGCAGCGCACAGAGAACGGTAGCCGAAAAAATAGAAACAATCCTATCTCTCTGACAAGACCGGTAGCGGTGAACCGCTGTGCGCTGATTGGTTGACGAACAGCGGAATGGAACGGCAGCGGAACGGCAACGGTCAGTGGGATACGGCCTTAATGCTGCGCTAGTTACAGCAATTTAGCCGGTCGTCCTTTTTGTAGGTGATACAGACTATATCTTCCATCAACTCTGCCGGTAGTTTCTCCTCCTTCCAAATCCTTTCAATTATCCAGTGAAGTGCCGTTGCTAGCGTTTCTTGACCATTTTTGCAGAGTTTGCCGCAAGTCGGTCCTTTCCGGCGGCTCTGTGTGTAGCCCTTACGAGTTTGGTTCACCTTTTTGTAAAACTTGCGCGTATCAAAAGCCCAGAATAGTTGTTCCAGCTTCCCCTCCTTCTGGCGCTTTTTCCTCCTCAGGATCGTGGTCAACTCGCACAACAGGTATAAACCGTCGAACGATTTGGGCGCAAGTGTACCGCTACTAGGTAATGGTCAGACTCGGTATACACACCCCGCAGGGAGCCTCAGATAACACAAGATCGCAATAGAAAGTTCACATTAAATCGTTTTCATGTCAATTTAACATTGGAATTGCATAATGATTAGAGTATGTCAAAACAAAGTGAACAATAAGTTGTTTTGCGGTCGTGCGTGTGCTCATACAACTCATGACTGTGAATTATAAAGCAGTATAGATGATTGCAATATTTAGTTATATTCAGGAGTATTAAGTTGCGCGTTATAAAAACCGCTGTATAAAATGCAAGATATAATTAAAAATAATCGTCAAAATCTTCGCACGTATATTGCCTCCACTTTGCTACATATATGCTCTTATCTGATATGAAATATAACTTTTTCGTTCAGATATGATGTCGTGTTTCTCAGTTGCAATCGAGATATACAAACCAAATGGTTTACTGGGGCGTACGTTGGTGATGTTCGAGTAAACCCGGTCCTCGATGAGAATATGGTCAATTTGGTTCGAGGTTTGTTGGTCAGGTGACACAATGGTAGGCTCCCGGTGGCTTTGTGAATAATCTTTGCGTGGAAAGAAGGTGCTGCTGATCACCAAGTCTCGGGAAGATGCAAAATCAATGCATCGCTGGCCGTTATCGTTCGTGTCGCTGTGCAGGCTATGGGGCTCGATCACCGGTCTATATATTGCTTGCCTGCCGACCTGGGTGTGTATATCCCCGAAGACGGTCTTGATGTCCCGTGATAAGCAGCTGTCATAGGTTGCCTCCAGCTGCGCATAGAACGCGTCCTTCTCGGCGTCGGGTCTACCTTCGAGTGGATAATACACGTTAATGATGGTGTAGTTGAAGAAACGGCCTTTTCAGTCCTTTGATCTTTTGATCGCTTTTCAGTCCATTACGTGATCCTGCATTTTGCCCATCACTACAAAGCACGTTCTCAGCTCTTTGGTCGCTCCACCGCACTGGTAAAATTGCGCTTTGCCGCCTCGGATCCTCCACATCTTCTCGCCTTTGCGAGAGTTTCCCTGCAGCGCCACGATGCCAGTTTCGGGTTTCTAAATGATCGAGCATCACCCTGCCGCCACCAATGAAATTTAGCGATCTGCAGTTTCAGGCATCAAGTTTCCATTCCATGCCCTCATTTGGTCGCCTTTTCCGTGTCGAATGTGTCAAATCGAATTTTCTTTGATTTTATTTAGTGTGTTAGTTTTTGATAGGTAACCGTACTAGGAACTACCTACGCTGCTGAGTCTCGTGATGGGGCTGCCATCTTATAGTGTCGAGACAGCACTGCGTCTTCTTCCCTGTTGGTATACGATCTTTGTTTTCACCGGGGTTGGTTATCCGATCTCCGCTTAGATTGCTCATATTTCGGCTAGTACCATGTCGAGGTAGGGATAGGAGTTGCTGGATAAGAGGTTAAGGACCACTATGTGGTCTGTTTTGCTTATTATCCAACCATTTACCAACCCTTGAAGCTCTCTGTGAGCTTTTTGCACCACGTTAGATGCCACTATAACTGGATTTTCGAGAATTGACCTGCTTACGAGAATCAAACAGCGTTTTATTTGAGTGTATAGTGAAATGAGGTTAGATCGGGTCTGTAAAGAAACAAAAGAGAGATCGGAGCAGTTACATTTACCCAATAACACGTCCGCTCTAATGGGTGTATCCAGTCACCTTTCCCACCATTTCCCAGTAAGCGGAAGCTCACGTAAAGGAACAGATCTACTTATAATTTGATACCGTAGAGTACGAAAAACTTGACCATACTATGGGGCGAAAAGCTCACAGTGAGCATTAAACTACCTTCTCACTGAGATTTGAATACATGACGACTGGCTTGCTAGACCAGCGTCGTACCTCGACGCCAACTGGGAGGCCGTTCTCGAATCTCTGTTATTAACGACCGTTGATGACATCGACGATGGAGTGCCTCGTTCTCAAGTTACCAAGCCACGGATGATATATTGTAAGCAGCCCTGCACCTGCAGTTTTTGTGTTGCCTTCGCCAAGACGCGCCCAGTTTTGCAGACGTACAGCAATACAGATTTATCGTTTGTGTTGTTGAAAATTCGGGTTTCGGAATGTAGTGATCTGGTGTGAGCTCCAGATGTTACGCAGGCTTGCAGGAGCACCCCTGGCCTTCTTGATCCGTGTGACTATATCAGTCTTGGTACCACGATCAGGCGATTGGCTACTCAGATTTTGAAAGGCTTTTACTTCCCGCTACTGTGAAGTTCTGCCTCCCAGTTGGCCTCGTGGTATGACGCTGGCCTAATAAGCCAGTCGTCGTATGTTTGAATTTCGGCTGTGAGAGGCTGTTAGAGTCAATAGGATCGTAGCAACTGGCCCTGCAATTGTCCTCTACTCTAACAGCTGGCTGCGAAGTCCGTCGTATAAAAACAGAAGGTCAAGTTTCGATAACGGAAAGTAGCACCTAGACTTTGCTTTTACTGTGAAGTTGGTAGATTGTCAGTGTTCATTACCATAGACTTTGTCTTTGTTACATTGACTATGTAAACTTGCTGCCTGGGAGCTCTCGCAGAGGTCATCTGGCTTGTCCTGCATACCAATACGTCGTTGTGCGAGCAAGACAATGTCGTCAGCTAGGTCAAGATCATTTGGCTGCTCCATCGTGAAAGGATTCCAGAGCAACCCTCGATTATGTCTACTGTCAGTTGCTCCATCTAATATCTCATCCATAACGATGAGAAACTGTAGCGGTGATAATATGCATCCCTGTCTCACACCAGCAGTAACCCTTATAGGGTCGGACAAGACATCCTGGTGCAACACCTGATTAACTCCCCTACGTCTTGAAAAACTCTGTAATTCAAGGTTCGCGTTGTTTGAGCCTATCTTCGCGTCAACCACGTTGTTCAATCACGCTATGGAAACTCTCCTACTGGTAGTCGACAGCATCTGTTAGTGCATAGCACTGGATTGCAGTAAGATTTCTGACCCGTATTCTAAATCTGATCGCGATTATTTTGTTTATCGGTTCCCTCTTGATCTGGGCCGCATGTATCCCTGGGCTCAATAGGAATCCAAATTCTCTCTTGAGTAGCATTTTCACCTCGTATGCCAGAAGAGAGCAAGATTTACCCGGATGGTGTCTTGTGTTCGCCAGTACCCGGAAAGCGACCCTCGCTCAGTACCCCAGCAGGACCCACATGGAGGTAGGAGATTAGTGGGATAGCCGTGAGGAGATTAGTGAGTAGTGTGGCAAGCTGGCAAGACGTGAAGGGGACAGAGTAGAAAATTAAATAAGGGAGGATCATTAAGGCACCACGTACTATATTCATAGTTTGTTACCTTTTATCAAACTAGGAGATCTGCTTAGTTATTGCTTATTTTAAAAATTCAGAACTTTTGAACTTAGCACCCGCACGAAATGCTTTTTTGAAAATGTAAGCAAGCTTTCTCAGCAATCCAGCAAAAATATTATTCGGAAAAGTTTTTCAGGAAAAGAGGTGGTTTAAAGCTCCAAAGAAAATTTTGGAAAATGTATGTTCTACCACAAGAAATACTTTCCAAAAAAAAAAAAACAATTTTCTTGTTCATCAATATAGGATTGTAGGTCACCGTAGGTTGACGCATTTGCGTTCAGGCCTCCTCCTCTAGCAGCATAGAGCCGGGATGGCTCGTTCTGTATTACAAGCATGAGCATGTCTCTATAGTACGATAGTCCTGAGCTACTCATCTCCAATTCGCTCTTGACGCGTCTCGACACGTTGGCCCCCTATATTGCTGGTGCCAATAGGGTTCTTGAAGAGAACAGACTTCGCAAGTGTCACGAAACAATGAAAGCTTTTGAACGCTAATAGTTCAACCAATTCTAAACATCGTTTGAAACGGTTTACATACCAATCAACTCGTCAAAGAACAATGTAACAATTGGGACTACGTCTTTGTTTACTATACTGGGACTGGGTAGCACTTTGTGAAAACGAAAATAGAAGTGTAACGTTTGAATGAAAGATTTCAAATGTTAATAAATACTAAAGTACTGAACGAAACTGAACAATTTATATGTCGTTGGATAGATAAAATGACCAGCAATTTTATGGGGGGGATAAAAGAGCAATTTTGAGGAGAGCGCAAGAGGGGGGGGGGCTGCCATACAAATGAAAAACTTGAGACTCGAGAACTAATCAAGCAAAAGGAACCAAATTTAGCATGTGGGGTTTTATGGAGGCAGAACCTTTTCTATTGTGAATTAGGACCTTTGCCTTCTTTAAGAAGGGGGGATCCCACACAAATGACTTACAAATTTCCTTATAACTCGAGAGCTAATCAAGCAAATGGAATCAAATTTGACACGTGGGGGTTTTTGGAGGCATGATTTATTTATGATGGCTTGAGACTTCTCACCCCTGTGGTAGGAGGATAAGTTGTACTTATGAACACCCGTTTACGTATTTTCAAAGCCACCATTGCATTCAATGAAGAATTGAACCTGAATATTTCGCTCCTCTCTTTCAAACATTCACTTAAACAATGGCACTCACAGATTCTTATAAACATACATATACCAGAAATGCAGTTTGCATTAGTCTTTGATCTAATGATCCAATATAGGCCTACGTAACCCGGGGGGGGGGGGGGGGGGGTGTAGGTGGTCGGAAAAAAAAACAAAGAGAATTTTTTAATCGAGCAAAAAAAATATGGATTTTAGGCATTTTTACATAAAGTTTAAACGTGAAAACCAAGTCTATTCTTGCTTTTAATAAATACGTTGTTATTTTTCATGCAAAAATCTACGAACAAAAAGACAAAAACGAAAGAAAATTTTTTTGGCCGAATTCGGAAATTCCACTATTTGAACTTCCATTTTTATTTCGTGCTAGAAGCGTTAACTCAACTCGTACACTCATTTTTCGAGTTTTTCAGGCTATGGAGCCCACAGACAATTGATTTTATAAAAAAAAATTAACTCATATCCTACAAATTATTTTTTGCCCCCCGATTTTTCAAGCCAATTTCCAAGGGGGTGACAAAAACTTTGAAAATGATTTGCAATGGCCTAATGATGTTGTCTAAACGGTAAAAATTGTTTTCGTTAAAAATTTGAAAACAAGAAATAGTCAAAAAATCACAATCGGTTTGCAAAATTTCATGCGTCCTTGTTTTTCACATCCCACTTCAAGTTTAAGATAATTCTATGTATAATGTCCGTGTATTATGCTTTTGAAAATACAAAAAAAGAAAGGTTTTTTTCATGTCAAATTACCCATGAAATTGAATTAGTAATTCACTGAAGAAGCTATCTCTGTGAAGTGTAGCATGGCGTGTAGGATTCTAACTGCACGCAAATTAAGCAAAATAAAAATTCATACTACTGTCAAAAAGATTTAGTTGTTTGTTTGGGGAGGGCATTAATTTTGGTTGAAGTATTTTATACTTGAAACAAACATACCAATATAGATAGCTTAGCTGGTAATCATTTGATCACAATACTTTTCAATTTTACTAACGAAAATTGGTGATACCTACCATCTTTATAACATGCAACATGCGATCCTCCGGTCCTTTGCCTTTTCCGATAGAAATGTCAGCCGGTCACGTTTGTGCGGGGAAAGTTGCGAATATTGATTCACCCTAACGCGCGTTTTAAGATGAATTTTCTTTTGCTATTCGCCATCATCCCATCGATTTGGTTGGATTTGCTTCTGACGCGAAATCGTTTACCTATCCACTGATGCAAAGAGAGACAGAAAGAGAGCAACGAGATTTGATGGGTGTGAATGAGCATATCAGTAAGGTCATTGGCATTCTTGCCACCTGTTTTAGAACAGTTTTTCAATTATTGTTTAGCTAACTAAAACAAAGAAAGAAAAAAACATGCGGGGAAGTTCGATACTTCTATTTTCATTAAATACTTATTGGTTTTAGGCCAACTTCTGAATAGTATAACACAATGTTATCGCACTTATCTATTTTTAATAAGAAACTATTATTTTCTGAAATAAATCGATAAATAAAAAGCCAAAGGCACAAAGGTTGTCAAAAAAAAAACGAATGGTGAAGGAAAGCCCCGAACCAAATCATTACTGCTCCTTGTTCTCATTAATTGGTTCTTTCATCGCAAAAGCAGACACACAGAAAGAACATCAGTAGTAATACGACCATGCCGGAGATGCCGTGCGCTTCATTTTTAGGTCGTCGAAATATATAAAACGACACCAATACCGCTATGTAATAACACTGCACAGTACCTACCAGTAAACATACCAGCGTGAAATATCTATTTTTCTGTATTCTACATTGAAAGTTTGTGTATACTGTGGGGTGGCCATTTGGTCATTAGGATATTTTCTGTTATACTGAGTTTGTTGTTCTTTGAATTTTATGATTTTATTTTACCGGATAGACACAAATGGAAAACTGAAATCGCAATTGTCAATTTTTCGGTTTTGACGATTGTCACCTTCTTTAAAAATTCATGACTAATAAACAATCAAACTGCGTAGACTCGAAATTTGAGTGTTAAATTATTAGAAGCAAATTTTCTGTAACTCAATAACACTAATATACTTTGGTTAATTTCAAGAGGTAAATTTTCACTGTGAAAGAAAATTGCTCAGACTTACCTTTTCTATATTAATTTTACCTAACGATATAGCACCATTAATTCGTATTTTTCCTTATATTTTATTTCAGATCGGATCGTTTCAGAAACAACCAGTAATCAGCACTGTGGCAAATATTTTTTGCACATCCCTTTAGTTTGTTAGAAAAATCAAAACGTGTGCGCAGTACGGATTATACCTAGTGATCGTCGCAGCAACATTTTTTGCGAAAAACTAACAATTTGCTAGAAGAACTATCATTCATTTGTGAAACAGTGGTCAATAATTTACATAGATAACGGAAAATCGTGCGTGTGTATGAGCGGCAAATATCAGCAAGTGACTGAACAAATCGGAGCAAGTGATTTACCTAACTGATGTCTTAAGGTTTGGGAAACATACACAATATCGTTCAGTAGAGAGAAAGAGGAAAATTAACAGCTATCCGCTCGTAAGAGCACCACACTTATGAATTGCAGTAACAAGAGTAGTATGGCTACTCTGTTACAGCAGAAGAATTTTATGAAAAATTTGACTAATGGATCCAACAACGTGGTGATCGTAAATGGCACCGACGATAACCAGACGGCGACAATGGTGGCTGCTAGTACTACGCTGGCCACCGTACCGGGAGCAGTCTCTCGAATGCTGATGCCACACGAAACATTGGTACTGCCAGCATCACACCAGCAGCCGCTGATTCATCAACAAACAACTATCAGCAACGCATTCACCACAACGCACTCACCCGCTTCCAGCAATAACAACTCAAACAACAGCTTTAACAGTCAGTTCATCAACCATCTTCAAAACACCCACCATTTGTCAACGCAGCAGCTTTTTAGTGGCAACAACAGCAGCAGTCAACGGATTGCAACAACTACAACACCCACCACTACCTTCCAGAGTTCGTTTTCTAACACAGATGTCAATGCAATCTATCGTCCGGCGGCAACTTCCACCGGCACTACCAGCATCGTATCAATGCAATCCTTTGCTTCATCTCAACAGCTGCCACACCAAGCGACTAGCGCTAGCTCATTAGTTTACGTAAATGGGATCCAGCACGGCTCAGCGATGGTACCAAAGTTAGAACCCAGCGGGCAAATGCATTCTCAAACAACACACCACTATCTACAACAGACTGTATCCGAGAGCCAGACTGCCAATACGACATCGACCACCGATCAAATGCGAACTAGTGCTCCGGTGCACGGTAAATGTAGTGCTCAGGATCGTGGTGCCGATGCCATTACCAGCGGATTAGATGAGTCTGCTGTAACTGCTGTTCCAGCTAACGATTCTACATCAATAACTACCGTCGACAATGGCGATGAGCAGCCACAGGAACAGGAACCAGAATCGGAAATTGATATTATCATCAACAATGTGGTTTGTTCGTTCAGTGTGCGTTGTCATCTCAATTTGCGTGATATTGCGCTCAAAGGTTTCAACGTGGAATTCCGTCGAGAAAACGGAATGGTCACTATGAAGCTAAGACGTCCATACACAACCGCCTCTATATGGTCTTCAGGAAAGATTACTTGTACTGGTGCAACTTCAGAAGATCAGGTAATTTTCTGCTTGCCGTAGTTTCCTCTAATCCTACTGATACAATTCTGTACCGGCCGTAGGCAAAGGTTGCAGCTAGACGTTACTCACGTTGCCTTCAAAAACTAGGTTTTAATGTTAGGTTTAGAAATTTTCGCATTGTCAACGTACTAGGAACTTGCAGCATGCCGTGGGGCATAATGATCGTAAACTTCTCGGAGAAATATAAGAAGGATGCCAGCTACGAACCGGAATTGCATCCCGGTGTGACGTACAAGTTGCTCAACCCGAAGGCGACGCTGAAAATTTTCTCCACTGGAAGCATCACGGTGACGGGTGAGTTGATAGTGGTTTTTCACTGAATAATAAGGTTTATAAGCGTGGCAGTCAGCAGGTACATTATGGGTATTTCAGTTATTTTCTGAAAGAAAGTTAACTCATAAAAGGGGTTCTTCGAACAAATAAAGCAAGGCCTTGTGCTCAGGGATGCCCCATATATCTGTGTTTTTTGTTAAAAAAATCTGACAATCTGTACGGTGAGGAAAAATATATGTGTAAAAATCTATCCAATGCAAAACAATGAGAGTGAAAGAGATAAAGAGTAAATGTAAATGTTCAAAAATCTGTTTAATCTGTGTAATTTGACGAAAATCTGTATTCTATGCATACAGATTCAGATTCTGTACAGGCGATTTCTTTCAAATATCTGTTAAACACAGAATAATATGTGCATGTGGCAACCCTGCTAGTGCTAAACACTAAACCTACCGCGTGCGGTCATTTGACCCCTTTTGAACTTTCTGTCTTAGTTTACCAAGAATAGCTATCCGTTAAGCTTCGAGGTACGATGCTGCCCTAACAAACCAGTCGTCGTATGTTCTAATCTGGGCTGTAGCTCAAGCAGTGCCTTCTTCACTGTTGTGTGGAAAATTTATGCCTTATTTATGTCATCTGGGAATACTTGCGGCACTTTTGAAAGCGCTTTGATTTGGTATAACGTTTGTAGTGTACCGTTCAGGCCCAAGAGTGTAAACAGCCAAAACTCGTATAGTGGCTAGTACTTTCGAATTGTGATTATGTTAAAAAATAGCAACCAAACCGAAAATACTTATGTTGCAAGTTATCCTGTAGTGACTGCAGATTTTACCCTAATTTTCCCGGTTAACTTTGAAGGTAGCATGATCTTTATTTGACCAAACTACAAGAAACAAACAGAGACTGTGAACAAACATAAAACTGTCCGAATGCATATAAAAATAGTTTTATTCCGTAACCGCCCTGGTGGAATGAATCGCTCAGCAGCCTTCGTCGGGAGGCTAGACGTTTATTCACCTAAGGCTAAGTTTATTCAGGCTAAGGTTACGTAATTGGGAGACCTACAGGGCGTCTCTCACCAATACAACTCAGAGCTTCGCAAGGCCAAAAAGACAAGTTTTGCGAGATCATTCAGACTCTGCCTGACGTTGCGCGACTCCGAAAAGCGTTAGCCAAGGACCATAACAATGGCCAGCTGCAATTGAAAAAAGAGGATGACAGTCTCACTGTTACTACTAGGAAAACGTTGGAGATTCTTATGACCGCGCATTTCCCTGGTTCGACAGCAGTGGTTAGAGAATTCGCGAAAAAATGATTATTTGAATCGATAAACATCCCTAATGACCATACACTATTCGCCTGCCTCACTGATAATGCGTGTATCGGCTTTAAATTTTATCACGAACATAATCTCATTGTGAACTTCGGAATTCGTTCAAAAATTGAATAATGAGTGTGGCCCATTTAGCGGGTATAGGATGCCCCGGAACGCCGAAAAGTGAAAAAAATAATACCATCATGAAAAGAGAATAGTTTAAAGTAGTGTTAGTTGCTTTGCTTTAGAAGCAACAGAAGGTGTTATTTCGCACTTTTGCTTTGCACACGTAGCCTCCCAGTTGGTTTCGAGGTCAAGTTCCGATAACGGAGTGTAGCACCTAGGCTTTGCTTTGCTTTGCACACGATATTCGTATATTCAGCGATGCTATGAAGCGCAAGTACAAAGCACGTATAAAAGACTCGGTTCTATTTCTACTTCAACCGATTGGGCACTCAGCTCTTTTGAACTAATGAAGTCCTCAGAACCGGATGGCATACTACCCATCTTTTTACAAAAAGCAAACGAGGTTATAATATCCGAGTTCACCAACCTAGCTTTACGTTGGGACATATTCCGGCAAACTGGCGGAACGTCAGGGTGATGTTCATACCTAAGCCAGGCAAAAAAAGATAAAACCAAAAGCTTTCAGACCAGTTAGTCTGACATCAACACTTCTCAAGTTGATGGAAAAAATCACGGGTAATCATATCCGTAATGAGTTCTTAAAGAGCTCTCCTCTGCATGACAATCGACGTCCTAACGTGACGCTGATTTAAAAGTCGGTCCAATACCAAGGGACGGCACTTAGTGCCTTTCTTGACATTAAAGGCGCTTTCGACAACACGTCCTTTGCTTTAATTAATACGGTTCTCTTTAACAAAGCCACTGGCCAGCCGACAACGAGCCGGATCCAATCAATGCTGTCAAGCAGGGAAATCGCAGCCTCGTTGGGAGATATGGCGATCACGATCTCAGCGATAATAGGATGTCCTCAATGAGAAGTTCTCGACCCCTTGCTTTGGTCAATGGACGCACTTTTGTACAAGCTATCACAGCATGGTTATGAGGTCGTTGCGTACGCCGACGACGTAGTACTTTTTGTCAGAGGTAAATTTGACAGGACAATGAACAGGTGATGTGTGGGGACTCGGAGTTCGTGGCACTTCTGGAGGTTGAAGGTTTGGTCCGTTGTAGACCGACCATCCATGAAGCCGGCCTGATAATTTCCATGAATCTATTGGCTATTGGCGACAGTCGATGGAATATGGCGGGTTAAGGGTAAACGGGGTAACAACGCCCGCCGGGGTAAAACCGCCCACCATGGTTTTACAGGGCCTTGCTCAAATTGGTGTTAAATGTTGATGACAGTCATATTACTGAATGCGTACGCAATATTTTACAATACCTTGTACAGCAATATCGTATAAACTATCGGAGAAATAAATAAAAATAGATTTTTCGTTATAATCGTTTCGTTTTTTATAACTTTGTTCCCGCAGAACTTAGGGTTTATTTTATTCAAAACGTTAAAACTTTCAGTAAATCCAACCCACATCGCTTCTCTGATCCTGTCTTCATCCGACAGTACCTAAATTAGGTAACTGTTCATGCAGTTTTGTTGAAATAAATAGTGAAATGTGTAAATCGGTCATTTGGGGGTAAAACCGCCCACAACGAACGGCGCAAGACCGTCGTGTATAATGCTAGTGCGATAAGGAGATTTTTAAAATAATTGCATAGTTTGGACCAAAGGATCTCAGATTTACATAAAACAATATAAATGTGCTTAGTTTATAGCTGGTGGACTGTTTGGAAAAATCTAAATTGCCAATTTTCCCTGCGGGCGCTATGGATATTTTCTTGTTTTCTCGGATATAGCTTTTTTTAATAATTCCTCCCTCTTGGGACAAATAACATAGAATGAACATATTTTTTTATGAAAATATAGCAAATTATCTTAGCAATGGAAAAGTAATATGTATCTGCTTTATCAAACAGAACAATTTGAAATGTCAAAAAATGACCTACCGGATCAATTGCAGGAACTTTAATACCCATATTGTTATATTTTATCTTAGATCCTCTCTAGTCCTTAAAGATTGACTCCAGGATGCCTAACCCGATCCATCTTGTTGTCTAAGGAAACTACACGGTATCAATTTCAAGACTGTCGGTACCTATATTACTGATGTTCTTCCAATACGAGTGGTTGTCGGACACTCTTTCGAACTTGCGAATCTCGGGGAACCATGTATTGTTTGATAGCAAACTGATTCAATTTGTTTAAATTAGATAAATTCATGAATCCAATGCCACCAGTTTCATTCAAATCGGTTGAATATTGTTAAAGTTATATGCTATGGCGGTTTTACCCCGTTAGTGGGCGTGTTTCACCCCGCATGGAAAAAATACTCTATTTTTTGGACGTGTTTCCAAATCGCAATAAAAAATAGAAAATCATTACAGATATTTATGTTTTTATTTTTTATATGTAGGTAATAGATCAATTGTTCATTTAAAGCAGATAAATTAGAAATTGAGCTACAACTTTTTTTTATACAGGTGGTTTTGCTTAGGCGGGCGGTCTTGCCCCGCTTACCCTTACATATTTTTCTCCTAAAATGGCAGAGGCAGCCACTTCTGAGGTGTGGGATCGGGTTCCAATGGAAAAGTAATTCTTACGATCTTATGGTGGAAACAATATCTTATCTTGCATGCAATAGCCAATTATGTCAAATCTATATTTGCTAAAATTGTTAAAATTTTTGGTAGTAACTCAGTATTCTAGCGAGGATTACCAGACATCTAATGGGAAATACCTGAAAATTATCTCTGTACTTTTGCTCAATAATACTCTCAACAGAGTTATCAACCTTATTGGTTTTATTGATTCAATATTCATCAAAATGTTTTTCTCTATTACACAGCGGCCAGTGTTGCCTTCGTACAAGCTGCCATCGAACATATCTTCCCGCTGGTCTACGAGTTCCGCAAGAAGCGTACCCAGCAGGAGAAGATTGATATGATGAAACAACCCGTATTCGATCCGGAACTTTTGATCGAGGAAGAATGTGATATAGAGCCGCCTTCGAAGTACCGTCGGGCAGGAGGCGACAGCGAGGATGACGACGATGATGATGACGACGATGCGGACTTACTAGATGACGACGATCACGCCGCTGCGGGCGACGACAACACCAAAGCAATATACACACGTAAAAATCGCCGCCGAATGTGCAAATCGCGATACAGCAGTTACCGGTGCAATGGCCGAAAACGTCCGGCCGGTAAGGCGGACAACGATCCCTCCGAGGACGCGATGTACATATCAGACGATGGTGTCGACGATATGAACGAAAGTGATGATGAGTAGGAGATTAGCCACATAGCAGCGGGATATGCCTAAAGGGTTGGGAATTTGTCTTATTTTCATCGTTTGGCTTTACTCAGTCCATTGTAGTGCTTGTCTATTTATCATCGTTTTCACATTTTCTATTATTTTCAAATAGAAAACAAAAAACTGGTTCCATGGAGAATTAACATGCTACGTGTAAGAATTATTTTATTGAGTAACATAAAAGCAAGAATAGATAACTGATTCTTCTGTTTAATTATGCTGTTACAACAAAACTCATAGAACATAAAGAATACAACAAATCCTGTGAATAATTACTGCATAAGAAAATGAATAATTTATTCAGAACCGCCAGCTTTCTTTACAAGCCAAATACTTTGTGTACATAAAAAACCCATTCGTACCGCAGCAATACTACCATAAAAAAGGGTTGTATTATTAAAAGTAGATATTTTCCATTCAATGGTTTTCTACGCAAATTGCAGTGTTTAGTGAAAGCGAGAAACATTGTCGATCGACGCATAATTGTTTTGACATTGTATTTGTGTAATTCTCTTAGGGCATTATTCTGGTTTAGTTCACATAGTTATATTTTAAAACGGAATCATGTTACGCGTATATCAGTTCAATTTGAGTAATAAAATAGCGTGTTGTTAATTTATGAGGAGTAAATTTCGGTTTTCCTACCTTGTACCTATATAAATACGCTATTTTACGTGATTTTGTACCGGTTCGAAAGATAGTACAATTGCATCGTGTTGAAAGACGAAACTTACTAGGAATTGCTGCCGCCGGAAGCGAAAAATGCTGGCAAATATGTGAAATTTTTTCGGTAAAATAGAAGCTTGTTTCGACTTTGGTCGGAGTTGACGTACATTTAGACAAATGGTCCACATTAACAATACGGCGCTTACGCCCCCATATTTTCAAATGGAGACTTTGGTACGGCTTCTTATTTTTTGTTCAATATTTAACAGTTTTGTTCGGTTCTACGTGCACTGAAGAGAATACTGAAGGGGTTTCAGGACCAATTATTTGCCAAACCTGCCAGCCGTGAGTTTTTCCTTATGGTAAAAAACAGAACAAAACAAAATAACTATTAACGTTTAAGAAACTCTACTTCTACGCTCGTAAAATATCTTTTCACTGATTAGACAGCGTCCTTAGTATCAGCTATCATTCGATCAAACTTTTTTTTCGTTTTGTTTTTTACGTTTAGTTTTATTATCAGTTTCTTACCGAGGAGACCGTGCTATTCGAGCCACAAATACTAATATTAAAATGTTGTCTTTAGCCGAACTATACACGCTTTTCGATGTGACGAACTAGGCGAATATAATTCATATTTGTTTACATTTACAGAATTCCAATAGCTTCTCAGCAGCTCAGAAAAACTACCAATGGTGTAGATTTGTGATGAATTACATTTACCTAATTTAAAAAAACTATTTACACGCGCTTATACAGTAAACTTTTTACCGCCCTTTTCGTTTAGTCTAGTTAGTAACCATTAAAATTATTTCCTAAATAATTCCTTTTTTCTCTGTGTCTGCTTCGATTTCTTTTCAATGATCAATCCCTAGCGTAGAACCAGGTCGGTATTATTTATTATGAACTGTTGAAACTGAACGAAGCCATCATTAGGGAACGGTATTGAATTCTGTTGATGCGATTGTGCCGCGCACTGTGCAAGAAACGGCCAAAATACAGACAGAGGCACGAAAAAGTGATTTCACAGCATGACAACGATCGTCTTCACATTGCCAAACCCATTAAAACCTACTTGAAAACATTTAAATGAGCTCCACTTGGGCACATGGTCCGGTCTGGGTGACCACCAGCAGTTTCGGTCGTATGAAAACATCAAATGAAAAATGATGCGAAGTTGCTGCTAACAGTGGGTAATATCTCAAACGATTCATTTGTAACCGTTCTTTTTTTCAAGTTGCATTTTCATAAGTAAAAACAGCGAGAATTTAGTTGCACACCCAATAATGACACACCATATTGAATTAATAATATTGCTAATTGCAAGGAAGATTGTCCAATCAATAAGTGCGCAATCGCTCATAAAAGTGCTATTTTGGCTTAAATCGCTTCGGTCTCTTCGGCGCACCGTGCTTCCGTGCTTGGAATGCAACGGAAAAGTGCACCGAAGATACCAAAACAATTTAATCGCACTTTTATGAGCGATTTCACACTTTGGATGTACAATTTTCCTTGCAATCAGCAATAACTAAAAGAAATTGTAGGGTTTGATCATTAATAAGACATCTAAGCAGCAGATACAGAGAAAAGAGGAATTAATTATGAAAAGAATTCCGTCAGCAGCCGGTGTGAGGCTGACTTAAGAGTAATGAACGTTTACAGTGAATCTAGTGATAATTTGAATAGAAGTGTTTTAATTAAATGTAAATTATCACAAATCTCTACTAACTATATGGTAATCAAACACGTGAATCGATTTACTGGCAAATGGTAGTCAAACAAGGACATGTCAAAGAAGATTACGAATTTGGTTTTCAATTTACTTCGGTTGCTTTTTATGTTACACCTCACCTATCTTCATTGTCAGGGAGAGAGAACAAATGTAGTGGCATGTGATTGCCTAGAGAAACGCATCATCAATCGTCTAATAGAATTAAACAGAAACTAATCTATTAAAAGATTGACCACCCTATATAATCGGAAACCAACGGAGGAATTTGAACTAAATAACAAGAGAACAAAAGTGCTTTTTGTAAATTATATGATAATATATGAAGTAAAATGTAATAAGCGTAAAATCAGACAATTACCATTTGAAGAAAAAAAACTGTAAAAACAACATAACATACAAAGAGTAGAATGGAACTTATAAGAACGATAAGCAACACACTATAAGCCTTTTCCTTCCATTACGTAGCCTATCTCGTATTTAATTTGGATACTGTTTTTACGATGCTGCCAACAAACAGCCACACATGAATGCAGTTTCGCTCCTTAATTCTAACAACTAATCGCCTCTAAGCGCCATTTTCCTTCTATCAAACTGTGCAAAAAAAAAAAACAATACAAAATTAAGCAAATAACAACCAATAAATGTTGTTCAGCATAACGTAAAACACGATGATGAAAAATAAGTAGTGCAGTGTTGAAAAATCATTCAGAATAAACTTACTAGCGAAAACAGAAATTTGTACGAATGTAAGTGACAAACCAAAGACTTATAAGTAATTTATAATAAAAACGCAAATGAACCTTGTGGACACCCTACATATATACAGATACACAGAGAAGAGATCACAATAATACTAATAATCAATTATTACTGAAAACGAAAAAACTACAATTATTGGCAATTGTTCAATCGAAATCACGTCATTATCAAAACATTATGTCTAATGAATTATGTCGTATAACAGTTTTCTAGGATATTGATCCAGCCCCTGTTGTATAAGAGTATCTGGGATTTGTTGAATGGATAGCGTTTTTGTTTGGTTCAATCTCAGGCACGTATCTGGTTCCTCCTCCTAGCGGGCTGGACTGGCTGTAAAACTGCTATACCTTTCAGTAACTATATTGCATCTTTACGCACACAGAGAAATCTCAAATAATAGTCATCATGTTGTGAAGGCGGACTGCTGCAGTTAGACGATTTGCTACGAAACGGTTTTCACTGAAAGTACGAATCCCCCGTGGCAAAGTGATAATTAACATGAATATTTATTTATTAAACAACTAGTTCAACGGACACTAGCCGTCTACACTAGGAGCTTGTCGAAGAAAACGAAATGTCTTGTCTAAAGTGCCCATATCACTTTCCTGCTTGACCGGCGAGAACAGATTTGTGCTATCAGTGAACGGTTTCAAATGGCTCGTATCTATTCATCACGAACTTACCTTTTTATCGAAACTCCCTAATGTTTTCTTCATTTAGGTAAACCTCCAGCTCTACCAGATCGGAGAACATATTTTAAACTTCTTGGATGGCTTTTTTATTTTAAATAAATGGCATTGAAAGCAAAACATGATACCAGAAGGACGGTGAAGCCTCATAAAATGATGCAGATCAGTCGGAAAAGGGTTTTACTGTACAGCAACGTTTTTGATGCAGTCAATCCTCACACTCAGAAAATTTAAACCAGTAAGTGATTGAAGCAAATCGGTGTCTTTTTTATAGCAAAGGCATATGGAAAACAATAAAAGGAGCATGTAAAACCAGAATATAACACGAATACAACGGAGAGAGAAAGGCAAAGAAAGCAAGTGTAACAAATTTTGTTATAAGTAGGTCAAACTAATAATTTTATATATTATATTGTGTTTGTAGTAGGAGAACAAAAACTATATAAATGCCTAAGACTAGAAGAAAATGAAAAATAATAAATCACTGAACATGTGAAAAGAGATAAATGGGATAGCAAAAATAATGAAAATGATTAATTAATCAATAAAAAATCGAAAAATGTTCATTGAATGTTTGATTCAAACATGTAAACGAACCTACTGAGTGCGTTTTCTTTGTAGTAAATCATCTCGTTCCGAGATAACAAAGATAGATACGGAGAGGCGTGCGGATTCTGAAATAGTTGTCCATTCAGGGGCAATTTCTACTCTGATGACCTCTCCTACAATTTGTGTTTGATAAGGTCTCGTTCGAATTGGTATCGAAGCGAGTGACATTCATGCCAACCAACGTGGGCTGAATTTACCAATTAAGTGTTTTCAAAGTATTACGTATCGGTATCGGTGGTGGAGCATTGTCGTGGAGAAAAATGATTTCGTTTTTGTAGAATCCCCAGTGCTTTATAAATTGATTCAGAATTCAGTATCAATTCCGATTCAGTGTAAGTGGAACGACAAATGTCATGCGAGAACGAGATAAATAAAAAAAGTCGGAGCTTGACTTCGGTTTAGCTGAAATTTAGCTACGGATATTCGTTCATTTTGAAGGAGTAAAGTTTTTTGAAGCTAGAGACGCTTTTGGTTGCTATGGATTTCTACGTCCTTAAAATAAAAGATAATAAAAGGGAAGTTGAAGATAAAATAGTGTTATATCTTGTAAAGCAGCGAACGGTTCAAAACGGTTGATCGTTGGTATCGTTCAACGTTAACCGTGGTTAACCGTTTCACCAGACTTTAATAACTCTTAGTACGCAAAGAGCTGCCGTCAGAGTTTGACCTCAATTGCTCATGCTTATTTATTTGACCTGACCTGTCTCGAGACATGCCCTGCTTAGCATAATCGATTCGTCTGATTCGCTCCATTGGCACCAGTTCAAGGTTGCCATTATGCCAGATCTGGCAAAATCCAAGCCAGATTTTTGAATGCACGCCCTGCGCGCCAGACAAACAGAACAAGCCTAAAATATTTCAGATATTTGGTAATATGTGCCACATTTTTGGGCATAGTTGCTCCCACTCACCTTAAGAAGGGACGCTGACCGCCTGAAGCTTGAAATCCTGGGGCTGAGCGAGGTCCGCTGGCAGGGTACTGGCCAACACAGGACATCATCCGGGCAAGTCTTGCTCTACTCTGGCATACGAGGTGAAAATGCTACTCGAGAAAGAGGAGTTGGATTCCTACTGAGCCCAGGGTCATATGCGGACTTGATGAAGTGGGAACCGATAAACGAAAGAATAATCGTTGCCAGATTCAGAACACGGATTAGATACCTTACAGCAATCCAGGGCGATTCGCCAACAGATGCTGCTGACCTGCAGGAAAAAGAGGGTTTCTACAGCCAGCTGAACAGCGTGGTTGAGAAAATCTCGAAGGGAGACATACAAATCAACATGGGCGACTTCAACGCGGTGATCCGAAGCACCTTTTTCCCGCGCAAGGATATCCACAAAGCCACCTGGAGATCACTTGACCAACGTACAATGAACCAAATGGACCACGTTCTCATAGAGGGCCGGTTTTTCTCTAACATCACGAACGTACGCTCCCGTCGGGGTGCGGATATTGATTCTGACCATTACCTAGTAGCAGTACAGCAGTGCGCTCAAAGCTGTCCACCGTATACCGGACACGTCAAAGCCGCCCTCCTCGGCTGAACATCAGGCAGCTAGACAACCCACAAGCTGCCGAGAACTACGCGCGAGTACTGAATGAGGCACTGCCTTCTTCCGAGGAGTTAGGTGCTTCAAACCTCGAAGACGGTTGGGGCAGAATACGCTCGGCCATCGGAGAGGCCGCTACCGCGGCACTAGGTATTGAGCCTCGGAGTACACAAAATGATTGGTTTGATGGGGAATGCCAACAAGCGGTGGAAGAGAAAAAAAATGCTTGGAGAAATTATCTAAGTATTGCCACTAGAGAGAACCTGGCCAAGTACCGACGAACTAGGAACCAGTTGACCACGATCCTGAGGAGAAAAAAGCGCCAAAAGGAGGACAGAGATCGTGAAGAATTAGAGCAACTATTGCGAGCTAATGACACGCGCAAGTTTTATGAGAAGGTGAACCAAACTCGAAAGGGCTACACACCGAAACCTGACATGTGTAGGGACGAGGGAGGGAATCTAATTACAAACGAGCGCGAGGTGGTCGACAGGTGGAAGCAGTTCTTCGATGAACACCTTAATGGCGAAGTCGCAGAAGGAGGCGGAACGGAAATTAACCTAGGAGCGCCCATGGAAGATAGTGATGTCAAAGCACCTGATCTCCAAGAAGTCAAACGAGAAATCAGGCTGCTGAAGACCAATAAAGTCGCTGGGAAGGACCGCCTACCGGCAGAGCTTTATAAACATGGCGGAGAAACGCTAGCAAAGGTTCTTCACTGGGTTATTTCTAGGATTTGGGAGGAGGAAAAGCTACCGGAGGAATGGATGGAAGGAGTGGTTTGTCCCATCTACAAAAAGGGTGATCGGCTAGACTGCTGCAACTATCGTGGTATTACGCTGGTAAACGCCGCCTACAAGGTACTCTCCCAGATCCTGTTACGCCGGCTGTCACCGATAGCACAAGGTTTCGTAGGGAATTATCAGGCGGGTTTCATGGGGGCTCGCGCAACTACGGACCAAATTTTTACTATCCGACAGACCTTGCAGAAATGTCGGGAATACAACGTGCCCACGCATCACATCTTTATTGATTTCAAAGCAGCATACGATACAGTCGATCGAGACAAGCTATGGCAGATAATGCACGAATACGGTTTTCCGGACAAACTGACGCGACTGATCAGAGCTACATTGGATCGAGTGATGTGTTTCGTACGCATCTCTGGGACACTCTCGAGTGCCTTCGAGACGCGACGAGGGTTGAGACAAGGTGACGGTCTATCCTGCATGCTGTTCAACATCGCTCTTGAGGGGGTGATCCGACGAGCGGGCATCGAAACGAGAGGCACGATTTTTACCAAGAGTAGCCAACTTCTAGGCTTTGCAGATGACTTCGATATCATTGCCAGGAACTTTGCGACGGCGGAGGCAATCTACGCCAGACTGAAAGTGGAGTCTAGGAGAATTGGGCTAAAAATAAATGCGTCGAAGACCAAATACATGAAAGGAAGAGGCTCAAAGGAAACAAATGCGTGCCTCCCACGGACGGTAACCGTTGACGGCGACGAACTAGAAGTGGTAGAGGAGTTCGTGTATTTGGGATCGCTGGTGACCGCGGACAACAACACTAGTAAGGAGATTCAGCGGCGCATCCAAGCGGGAAATCGGGCCTACTTTGCCCTAGTAGAATCAATATATATATAGAATGCCAGTGTCGCTGTTTTTCTACAGGACTCATGGTGGTAAACATGGTGCTAATAATCTGTATCAAGTCTGTGAATCGGGAGCTTCATTGTCAAAGTTGCTCATTGTTATTTATCTGTTCTTTATCTGTGCGCTGGTTGGTGCTGTCATCAGTGCGCTCATCGCTGTGTTTTCATGCCAGTGAAATGTTTTTAAACGTTCTTTTTCTTTCGTCCGGATGAATTGAATCCCACAACTGCGCCCTTTTGCACCGATTTTTTCAGAAATTTGAAGCAAGCCTTGGAAGCAAGCGAAGTTTCCAATCACATTACTTGGCAGCCATAATTGAAATTTTAAACTGGTTGTCAAAGTTTGACAATGAGATTCCCCTTTTGATGAATCTCAGGCACACACACATATGCATATATAATGTATATACATTATCTGAGCATGTGTGATGTTTACCACGCGCACTGCAGCGACACTGGCATTCTATATATATTGATTATACTTTTGCCCTTCGTAAAACGCTACGATCAGGAAGCATACGCCGCCGCACGAAGCTAACAATGTACAAAACCATTATTAGACCGGTAGTTCTTTATGGACTTGAAGCCGTGACGCTGCTTACGGAGGACATACGCACCCTTGCCGTGTTTGAGCGGAAAGTGCTGCGGACGATATTTGGTGGAGTACAAACTGAAAGCGGAGAGTGACGGAGGCGTATGAATCACGAGCTACAGGCACTGCTTGGGGAGACTCCCATCGTACATCTAGCGAAAGTTAGCAGGCTACGGTGGGCCGGACACGTCGTAAGGATGCCGGACGACAGTGCGACGAAAATAGTCCTCTTCAACAACCCCACCGGCACCAGGAACAGGGGGCCCAACGTGCACGATGGCTCGACCAGGTCGAAAGCGATTTGCGACTTCTGAGACGACTAGGAAATTGGCGACGAGTGGCCCAAGACCGAGTTGAATGGAGACGAGTGCTTGAAACAGCACGAGCCACCCCGGCTCTATGCTGCTGAAGAAGAAGAAGAAGACTTCAACGCGAAGATTGGCTTAAACAACGCTTACCTTGAACGCAGCATGGGACGCCATGGCCTAGGAGAGATGAGCGAAAACGGCGAGCTGTTTACAGAATTCTGTGGTAATAATAACATGGCCACTGGTGGATCGCTCTTTCCACATAGAATAGTACATAAAGTAACGTGGGTTTTACGCGACGACCAGACAGAAAACAAAATCGACCACATCTGCATCAGTCGAAAATGCTGAAGGAGTCTTCTTAATTTACGCAACAAACGCAGCGCTGATATTGCATCCGGCCATCATCTTGTTATCGCTGAGATACGTTTGCGCGTCGTACGTGTCCAACGATGGGAGGAGAAAGTTGGGTGCCGTTACGACGCCCGCCGATTGGAGAATTCTGAAGTGAAAAGGGCCTATGTCGCACAACTTGAACCCCGAGCTTCGGAGTTGCAGCCTGATGAAACCGTCGAATAGCAATGGACCGGCATCAAGAATGCCTTCACCAGTGATGGAACCCTAGGCAAAGCGTGCAGCGAGCGGAGGGAGAGAGTCGAAAACCGACATTGAGCGAGCGCGAACTAGATTGGCTAAGACAGCTGCCCGTCAACGATACACCAAACTGGAGAGGGCTCTTAAACGAGCTTATGGGCGGGACAAGAGAGCCTGGACTAATTGCTTAGCTGGACAAGGGAAAACGGCCGCGGCCAATGGTGATACCCGTTTGTTGTACGATATTTCTCGCCGTCTTAGTGATGCCAGGATGAATACAAAGATGCTACTAAAGGACAGAGCTGGTCATTTACTGCCCAGATAACACAAAATCGTAATAGAAAGTTCACATTAAATCGTTTTCATGTCAATTTCACATTGGAATTGTATAATGATTAGAGTATGTCAAATCGAAGTGAACAATAAGTTGTTTTGCAGTCGTGCGTGTCTTCATATACAATTCATGACTATGAATTATAAAGCAGTATAGACAATTGCAATATTTGATTATATCTTAATCATATATTCAGGAGTATTTAATTGCGTGTTATAAAAACTACGCAAAATAGAATTACAAATAGTTGTCAAAATTTTCGCACGTATATCGCCTCCACTTTGGTACATATATGTTCTTATATGGCGTGAAATATAACTTTTTCGTTCAGATATAATTTCGTATACCTCAGTTGCAATCGAGATATACAAACCAAATGGTTTACTGGGTGACTGACCGTACAGAACAGCTTGGGCGATGGACTGAACATTTTGAACAATTCTTCCGAATTTCGAATGTCAGAGACCAACAAAACCAGCAATCAAATCGCGTTAATTCGGAGGCGCCATCACTGGATGAAATTGAAGCGTCCATCAAGAGTATATAAAATCCAATAGTGCGCCAGGGATAGACTGTATTTCAGCCGAGATGCCCAAAGCTGACCCATCTTTGTCAGCCCAGAGGTTGCATCAGCTTTTCATCAATTTTTGGAAACCGCAACCGAATAGATGTCGAGCATATTGGTCAAAGTCCCAAAAAGGAGATCTAACTGAATGCGGTAATTGGCGTGGCATCACGTTGCTCTGTGTTACTCTCAAAGTACTCTGTAAGGTAACCTTCAACCGGATCCAGGAGAAGATCGACGCTACTCTCCGGCGGCAACAAGGTGGATTCCGTGCTGGCCGAACAATTGTAGAACATCGTAATGCTCCGCATTATATCGGGACTGATCAACGAATTCCAGGACTCTCATCTGCTGGTGTTCTTTGACTTCGAAAAAGCGTTTGACCGACTCAACCACGAAACCATCTACGGCGCACTCAAGCGTAGAGGAGTTCAAGATATACTATTCCATCTCATCGAGGCTCAGTTGTACGAGGCGTTCTCGCGTCCGACCTTATAAGGGTTATTGCTAGCGTGGGATAGGGCTGCATTTTATCACTGCTGCTGTTTCTCATCGTTATGGATGAGATATTCGCCTCGATTCTGCATTCCGATCGGGCTCGTTCCGACCAGAAACGTCCCGATCGACGTGTGTTATAGCATACGATGTATTCCGATCGAAGCGCAATTTATGATCGGATCTGGCTCCGATCGGTATGTAGAATAGAGGCGATTACTTGGAGCAATTGACAGTAGCCCAAATCGAAAATTGCCTTTGAATTTTCTAACGATGGAGCAGCTAAATGACCTCAACCTAGCCGACGACAGTGTCTTGCTCGCACAACATCGAAACGATATATGCAGACAGTTAGATGAACTTTCCGGGAGCTCTCAGCCAGCAGGTCTCACATTCAATGCAGCAAAAACTAAGTCTATCACCTTTATTCTTGTTTACGGCCGTATCCTGCATTCGTACGAATAGTTTGTTTCGAACGAATTGGGAAGCACTATTCTCATATTGGAATGAACAAAAGGAAGGGACCATCGAACGTTCGAATTGATTCGAACGAAAACAAGAATACGAATCGGCTTAACTTTCAAACGAATATCATTCGAACGAAAACAAGAATAAGGGTGTATGACTATGGTAGTGAACACTGACAATCCCCCCAACTTCACAGTAGCGTGACAACAGGTTGAGCAGATGGACACCTTTCAATATCTTGATAGCCAGACAAACCCAAATGTTCAACTTAAACGCTAAATCCGTACTGTTGTATGCCTGCGAAACTTGGTGCGTGTCAGCGGAGAAAACGCAAAAACTGCAGGTATGTATTTATTAATCGGGGCCATCGACATATCATTCGAGCCTGGTGGCCTGACAACTGGATATCCAATAAAGGACTCCATCGTTGATATCATCAACGGCCGATAGCAACAGAAATTCGTGAACGTAGGCGAAAGTGGATCGGACACACCGCGAGGAAAGGAGCGAACGAGATCTGCAGAGAAGCACTCGCTTGGAATCCGCAAGGACAGTGTATAGAAGAGGCTAACCCAAAGACTCATGGGGACCCATCAGCTTAACCAACGACATCCGGGTTGTAGACGGGAACCTTTCCTGACACAAGTATGGCGGGAGTGGAGATCTCTGATTTCATCTCTTTATTCTGCATTTCTGCCGACATGAGGTGTAGTTGTCCGTAAAGCAAAAATCCTTTGCTCTTTCTTTTTCACACACAAAAATAAATTATCAACAACTCCATCAACGTAAATACATCATAGCAAATAATTTGAATTTTGTGTCACCATACTACCTGTTTTCAACTCATTGGACATGAATCGCCAGCGATGTTAGCTCTTTAGCGCTTTGCCAGACGCTTGTCAAAGCTGTCAAATTACAAAGCAAAAATACAAAAGACAGAGATACCAGATACGCTTAGAAAGAGGAAGGACAGAGCAAACTCGCGGTTTTTATCGTTTTTACACTGTCGTTCTCGCTCTTGCAGCTGCAGGCAAAGGCTCAAGGCAGTAGTTTATCGTCGACATTCATTGAACGAGTTTGCTTGGTTGCTTGATTGTTGTCGTTTAAGGAAATCAGAACTCAGAAGTTGGGCAGTAGTGGCAATTGCAGTGCTCGTAATTTATGCTACTATTGAAAAAAGTGTTTTTCGGTGTGCAATGTAGCATAGATCTGCGATAAACGTTCTTGTTAAAAAAAGGCCGTGAGTGTAACAAACAGGAGAAAATCTAACGATATATTGATTGCGGAAATTACGCTGTAGTTTGTATCGTCGAACCGACGAAAATCGTCTCATGACTGGCTAGCTGAGAAGGTGATAAAAAAACGCTGTTGAACTGGTATGTCTCATTTGGCCATGAAATTTCATTCAAATCAAAACACATGTCTTCGCTTTTGTTAAAGTTTACGGAAAAACTATCGTAATGGTTTTTTTTCGGAAAAGAATCTTTGCGAGGGTGTGCAAATCAATTATCAACTACTGTTTTACGGAAATGTTTTATAACGGATCATAAACCCCGGGGTGGTAGCAACTGGCTGGTAAATAATTTTTTATTCACTAATGTGCGCAAAACACTACTTCCGTATTGCAGACTGCAACACATTAAATTTATTGGTAGAGAATGGTATGAATAGTATGAATCTATGAAAGTTACGTATTAAACAATAAATCCAGTTAGAGCGAAAGTGAATAACTCAATAACTTTTTTAATGTGAAGACAAGGGAAGTTATGAGCATGTTTAATCTTTTTGTTTGGTTTGGAAGGCGATGGCTTTTCGAGATGTTTCTGGAGAAATACGTAATTGTTTAAAAACATGCCATATGACGCACCACTGTTGTAGTTTTTGTTTTGATATTTGTTTTCATTCACTTCCTCCCATGGTGGTATCAAAGCAAACTAGTAAGTTACTAGTACATAGTAACTCATCGATGGAGGAAGATCTTAGCAGTTTCTTTTATTGAGATCTTAACGTTTTAGAGATTCGTTATTTAGGTATGACGGTTAATTATTGAAAAGTTAAAAAAAAGTTTTGTTGCTTTTAAAATAGCAAACAAATGATAATTTTTTAAAAACTATTGGGAACCTTGATCGGTTTTTTTATATTGCACAATAAATAGGTGCATACCTATTTAAAATCGGACGACATAAGGTATTTTCGGTATTTTTTTACTTCATCAATTCGTTAACAAACAGTACCATTTTATCGGACTGTTTATTTTCCTACTTGAAATGGAGCGCACTGACGAGCAAAAATTATCATTGGTTTGTATTTTACTAGTATCGGGGCCGTTCGATGTCGACGACCTTCAGCATTAGTTACCTTTCATGGCCATGGTTATGCTTCGTGCAAGCTGAATTAATTTACCGAGTTCCTGGACTTCCGGGTTACACCTTGAGAAATTATTTTGTTTTATATTAGACGTGTTCATGTGTGCCAAGCCTGGGTACGTCAGCAGCTATATCATGTTTGCTCACAATCATCATACACACAGCGCCGTAGCGTGCCGTTGGCCAGACTGGCCCAGCCAGCGGCGCTAGTTCTTGGGGGCGGTAAAAAGGGCTTGTATTCAGTAAAGCATCAGTAATAACATATGACATTTAAAAACTGGACCGATTTTAGCAATTTTTCATGCCACGTTATCAGTTAATTTGCGTGTAACAGCCATGGCGAAAACAGTCAAACAACTGCGCTTGATGCTTTCTTCGTACTGCCAGCTCCACCCCGTAGCGAAGAAGTTGGACATGGTGAAGCATTTCGTATCCGCTGAATAGAGCCAATCAGAAGCGTTGAACGGAAGCGTGGTTCCGGACGCTGGACAGTTTCTGCACGACCGTAACGTGCAGCAGAAGCTGAAAATGAAGACTGACAACAAGGTGGTCTCATCGTGCCCACCTTGGGCCGGGAGGTTGGAGAAACCAGCTAAACGGTGAAGAAGTACTTGGCCAAAATTGACATTTTTATGCAGATGCCCCAGTCGAGGCTGACTGTGTCTGAGTAGCAGGCAATCGTCCAGAGAATGGCTAAAGGCGCTGGCGCAAAAAATCTTTTCGGCGAAGCACGATGTCGTAGTCATAACACAGAGTCATAATGGATCATAACGGGCGACGAAAACTACTTTACAATGAATGGCAATGACTGCCAGAGGACCAAATACTTTACATCCCTCTCCAAGAAGGCAAGTGATGACGTCAAGTACATCTTCCGCGCCAAGTTTCCGAAAGAGATCCTTCTGTGGCTGGCGATCACCGAGAAGAGTATGTTCAAGCCACTGTTCTTTCAATCGGAGTTTGCAGCAAACGAGAAGTAGTACGGAGTACCTACCGGAAGTTACCGTCGTCCATTATCCTAAGAGATTATTGGAGGAGATGTATCGACTAAAGATAAACATTGTACCGACGATCACCAAATCTCCCAATGCACTATGGGCAAAAACGTGTAAAAAAACGGACGCAATTAAGATACGGCCTGCAGGCTGATAAAATATAGGTGATCGTATGTAAAATTTTCCGGAGAATCGCGTGATGCCCACCCCTTTCCTGTGTGTCATCGGGAAGTGCCCCATTTTGCTCAATTTCCTTTATTTTTAGCTTTTTTACACTTATTGGACTATACCAAGCATGGCTTTGAGAAAACAAAGCTTAAAAATCCAATAAATTTGTGTAAAGAAAGAAGTACGTAGACCCGAATTGGGTTCATCCCATTTGGTTTAGAGCACATTAATTTTTTTGGTTGAGTTTCTGTTACCAAACCGACGATACCAAACATCAACATATAAAATTAATGTGCTCTAAACTAAATGGGATAAGCCCAATTCGATTTTGTGCACTTCTTAACACAAATTTATTAGGTTTTTAAGCTTTGTTTTCTCAAAGCCTTGCTTGGTATAGTCCAATAAGTGCAAAAAAAAAGTTGAAAATAGTGGAAATTGAGCCAAATGGGGCACTTTCCGATGACACTCAGGAAAGGGGTTGGCATCACGCGATTCTCCGGAAAATTTTACATAAGATCACCTATATTTTATCAGCCTTCAGGCCGTATCTTAATTGCGTCTGTTTTTTTTTGCTCGGTTTTGCCCATAGTGCAATGTCCCCCAACTGTAACCAATATGAAATTTCGAGGTGAAGCTTAAACGGAGCATTTACTTCAATAAATTAGTTTGATCGGCCGTAGCGAAGGTTCCCGTGAACCGTTGTAAAGCTATTTGGCAGGGCGTCGAAACATTGTTATAGAAGGCTTAATGAACATAAGATTCAAGGAAAATTTGTTTCATTGCATTATCTTTTGTATTTTTTTCATCGCCATCCGAAATTAGTCTATTTTTCCAATATATACGTTAACTGCAGCGAAGGATTAGATGATGGGCGAATACGAAAAAATGATAAACCTGGAGAGAATACTGATTTAGGCAACGAGGGGGCTCCAAATTGGGATTCCGCCAAGGGCGCCATAATGTCACGCTACGGCTCTGCATACACCCTCCCATCCCCAAGAAAAAAAAATTCAGCTCTTATTTCGCAGAAGAGCTTATTGCAATGGTAAAGAAACGAAATGTCAATGAGCCCGCAAAACCATTTCTCCCATTCAATAATTGGCACTCAAATGTTTATACACACTGCAATCCGTACTATAATTACCAACAGCGGAAGTTCAAATACAAAGCGAGTGATATAGAATGGCTGTCAGACAGTTTCGCCTCGCCTGACACGGGTTTGAACGAGTAAAAGTATTTTTATTGGTTAATGACGACACCCACATGTCCTTTGTTATTTTATCAATGAAAATAGCTCTATGTCCGAAAACGAGAATAGCTCAAGAAGTGCCACAGTTCTAGAGTTGATCTTATCTTCGACATCCGACCAACTGCTCAATGTTATTTGCGTTTTTGCCATCGTTATTTCAAAAAAGTAGTTTCTAGAATATCAATATGATCAGAAAAGCCATCTTTTACTGGTTCTGATGTTTTAATTCTAAACAAATTGTATGTCGCTAAGTCATCAATGAAGGAGTCATGAGTCAAGGGAAGGTTTCTTTAACTTTTTTGTTAACACTTGTCTCTTAGAAATGATTGCAGTCAGTGTCGAGCAATATGCATAATAAAGTAGAAAATAGGATACCAAACTGATTACTGTTTGGTTTAAGTTGCGCTATTTTACTGATAAACAACAAATGATTCTTTCCACTGTAAACAGCTTCTATCGTGCTATGTTTGTTCATTGATCACAAATTTATTGTAAGTATATGTGTCCCTTTGGGCAAGTGCCAACAACCGCAGATGAATGTAGTCACCCAATTTCGCCGCGTGAGCGTAAACGCCTCGAAGAGTAGCGGGTTTAATTTTAGACCGGCAAAACGCAAATCACTTCCTAGTCATCATCATACGAAGCAACACAGAATGTTTCTCTCGGAAAATTTGCGTTAGTGCGCAATTTTGTCTTTGGTCATGAAAAGCGCATATTTTGCATTACTGGTATTCTATATGTTAGCAATTCCCTCACAGCAAAAGCGCATTTTATCTACCGGTTTTGCGATCTACGCCTGAAAAGTCAGTTGTAATATACAGCAGATGCGGAACATAAACAAGTGCAGTCTCCGACCTCAAAGAAACACTCAAGGCACTAGTTTGAAAACTTCGTTTAGACAAAAAATGTAAGAGGAAAATTTCCTCCTTCCATAAGTTTTAACATTAGCAGTGGAAATCCCCCAGCCAACCTCCAAGATGGTCTCCATTGCCAGGCGTTGCATATTCGAATTTCAACCTAGAGAGCTTGTAAGAGTCAATAGAATCGTAGCACTAACCCTGCAATTGTCCTGTACTCTAACAGCTTACTGCGAAGTCTGCCGAATAAAAACAGAAGGTCAAATTTCTAAAACGGAAACGTCCAATGAAGTTGAATCTGTGTTTTTGAACCAATACCTGATGCCCTGTCGATAACATAAGAACGACAGGAAGCTTTCAAACGAATGCTTTGAGTAGCTTTGCTCACAAAAACGGACAAACAAACTAGGAAAGAAAACATGAAATGCACAAATTATGGAGTAAACCACAGGAAAAATTTCTGGCAATGCACCTCTTTGTTTTTACTTATGTGCAAGCTGTGATACAAAACTAGAAGCACACAGGGACTGTTTTTTTTTTCTACCTGCTCACGCATGGTTGCGTTAATCCGGAACATCATCTTATTGGCAAAAGTGTAGTCAGCAAATATTTTAAGGGACTACGGTTTTACAGTTTATTTAAGAAGCGAAGAATTACTTGTAGTTTTAATTTTTACAAATAAGACAGAGAATTACTTAGACAGATATTTGGAATTTTGATATCTACTAAAATGATAATTTTATGAAATGAAAAAAAAACCAATATTTTCTAAAACAAATTGATAATATCTGCCTAAAAACGTCAACAGTAAAAAGTGTAGAATAAAAACTGTCCTTAGCGAGAGTTTGCACCCCAAAGCACATCCCTTGCAACGCTTATCTTACAGGTCAGTCGAACATAAAATATTTGCTGCTCCAGACAGGTTGAACAAATCCTCTAATTCAGGTAGTTCTTGCTGTGATTTACGAAGGCAAATGAATGCTCAACTTAAGGGATGCTTAATCTCTTGCAGGTAAATTTTATGGTCGAAGGATTTCCAATATGCAAGAAGTAGGAATTGAATATAATGGAAAAAAACTGGAAGCTGTGAAGTTCGACATTTTTAACGTGCAATTCAATGTTACTTGAATAGAAACAACATTATCCTTGTCGCGTATCAGCTTTTGTTTTGTTGATTCAATTAAAGTAACTAGCAAATTTTTATGGTAAGCCTAAAATGTGTGCGATACCTTTGCCAGGTGGTAAACTGTTGCTAGTAACTAAAAATAATGGTTACTGTCCTGACATTTACTTAGTTGAGAACAGAATCAAACGTTGAAACAGCTCAAATCCTAGAATTGTCAGAGAAAAGGTCACTTTCGGATTTATAATGCAGATTAAAAATGATATACATATACCTTTATTATTATCGCGTTGCTTTTCACGTTATGAACTTGCATTTTTTCAAAGCCAAGGCCAACTGCACCTACAAGTGCACATATGGAAGCAAAAAATATTTGTTGAGTTATTTGACTTAGATGAACTGCGGGTGAAATGAACGCCCTTAGCAATTTCGTCGGTTATTCTTCCAGAAACCAATCGAATATTAAGTCATCATCGTCATCGTAAGCAGCATAGGCTCGTACTGTTTCCAGCAGTCGTCTACTTCAACTCGATCTTGGGCGCCGCTCGCCGCCAATTCCCCAATCGTCTCAGAAGTCACAAATCACTTTCGACTTGGTCGAGCCGTCTTGCACGTTGAGCCTCTCTGTTCATGATGCCGGTGGGGTCGTTGAAAAGAACTGATTTCGTCGCACTGTCATCCGGCCTCCTTACGACGTGTTCGGCCCACCATAGCCTACTGACTTTCGCCAGATGTACGACGGGAATCGCATTAAGTAGTGCCTGTAGCTCCTGATTCATACGTCTCTACCAGTCTCCGTTTTTAGTTTGTACTCCGCCAAATAGCGTTCGCAGCACTTTCCGCTCGAACATCGAAGGGCTTGTATGACCTCCGTGAGCACCGTTACAGCTTCAAATTCATAAGTGTTCTGTACATTGTCAGCCTCGTACGGCAGCGTATGCTTCTTGATCGTAGCATTTTACGAAGGGCAAAGTAGCCACTATTTCCCACTTGAATGCGCCGCTGGATTTCCTCACTATCCTTGTGGCGGTTACCAGTGATCCCAATTATCTTGAATTCATGTACCACTTCTAGTTCGTCACCGTCTATGGTTACCGTCCGTGCGGTGTGCAGGTGGAGGTGTGCGTTTGTTTCCTTTGAGCCTCTTCCTTTCAAGTATTTGGTTTTCGATGCATTTATTTTTAGCCCAATACTCCTAGACTCCGGTTTCAGTCTGGGGTAAATTACCTCCACCGTAACCAAATTTCTGGCTACAATATCACAGTAATCTGCAAAGCCTTGGAGTTGGCTACCCTTGGTAAAAATCGTGCCTCTCGTTTCGATGCCCTTTCGTCGGATCACCCGTTCAAGAGCAATGTCGAACAGCAGGATAAGCTGTCACCTTGTCTCAACCCTCGCCGCGTCTCAAACGAAATCGAGAGTGCCCCCGAGATACGCACGAAATACATCGCTCGACCCAATGTAGCGCTTATCAGTCGCGTCAGTTTATCCGGAAAACCGTGTTCGTGCATTATCTGCCATTGCTGGTCTCAATTGACTGTATCGTATGCTGCTTTGAAATTAATAAAGATGTGATGCGTGGGCGTGTTGTACTCCTGACATTTCTGCAAGATCTGTCGGATAGTAAAAATTTGGTCTGCAGCTGCGCATGAAGCCCGCCTAGTATTTCCCTGTGAAACCCTGTGCTATCGGTGACAGCTGGTGTAACAGGATCTTGGAAACAACCTTGTAGGCGGCGTTTACCAGCGTTATGCCGCGATAATTGCAGCAGTCGAGCCTAGCCTTTCGTGGATGGAACAAACCACTCCTTCCATCCGTTCCTCCGGTAGCTTCTACTCCTCCCAAATCTTAGACGTTCCTGTCCTTAGAGCGTTTCCTGTCCATGTTTATAAAGCACTGACGGTAGGCGGTTCTTACCAGCGTCTTTGTTTATCTTTAGCAACTCGATTTCTCGTTTGACTTCTTGGACATCACCCCATATTCCATGGGCACGGTGGTAACCAGACAAGACCCTATACGTCACGCACGATGTATCTCTCACGAGGTGTAGTATAGAACTGCTGATATCGAGTTGTGTGTCGGAGAGTATATCATTACAGTGATGTGTCATGCATGTCTTGTTATTAGTAGGGTATCACAGGCACCTTCTGCAACTTCGCCATTGAGGTGTTCATCGAAGAACTGCTTCCACCTGCCCACTTCGATTCCCTCCATCGTCCCTAATACCTGTCAGGTTTCGGTGCACCCCTTACAAGTTTAGTTCAACTTCTCGTAAAACTTGTGCGTGTCATTAGCTTGGAATAGTTGTTCTAATTCTTCACGATCTCTTTCCTCCTTTTGGCCCTTTTTACTCCTCTGGATCGTGAACAACCAGTTGCTTACGGGGTCAGTCCCGGCGTAGTGGTTAGCATTCACGCCTCTCACACCGAGGACCCGGGTTCAAATACCAACCCCGCAGAAGTCACGAATGACCCAAGCTGTTAAAGTGACTATAATCTAACAAAAATAACAGTTCCTTGCTCATCGGTATTTGGCCAAGTTTTCCAAGCATTTTTTTCTCAACCGTTGGTTGACATTCGCCAGCAAGCCAATCATTTTGTATATTCGGGGGTTAATCACCTAGTGCCGCGGTAATGTCCTCTTCGATGGCCAAATGTATTCTGCCCCAAACCGTCTTCGAGGTTGAAAGCACCTAATTCCTCGGTTAAAGGCAGTGCATTATCGAAATTTCGCGCGTAATTTTTGGCAGGTTATCTGGTTGCCTAATGGTCAGTCGAGGAGGACGGTTTTGGCGTGTCTGGTAATGGTTGACAATTTTGAGCGCAAATATACTGCTACTAATGAATGGTTAGAGGCAATATCCGCACCTCGTAAGGAACATATGTAAGGAACATATGTTCGTAATGTTAGAGATGAACCGACTATCAATGAGAACGTGGTCAATCTAGTTCATTGTACGGTGGTCAGCTGATCTCCAGGTGACTTTGTGGATATCTTTGCGTGGAAAAAGGTGCTGTGGATCACCAGGCTTTGGGAAGATGCAAAGTTTATACATCGTTGGCCTTTATCGTTCGTGTCGGTGTGCTGGGTATGGGGTTCTATCACCGTTCTGTACATTTCTTCGCTGCCGACCTGGGCGTTCATAACCCCGATGACGATCTTGACGTTCCGAGTCGAGCAACTGTTGTACATTGCCTCCAGCCTCGCGTAGAATGCTTCCTCCTCGATCTCGGATCTAACTTCGTGCGTGCAGTTCCCGTCATTTTTACTTACTTTTTAATGGCCGACAATCCATATTAGCGGATCCTAGCAGAATGTATTGGAATTTGGATTCTCGGTTTTGGGCTGCCAGTCTTCAGTCACCCTGCACTACTGCAGCGCGTGCATCTTCCTCGATCGCACCCATCCAACGAGTGCGTGATTTACAAGCATTTCTTCTGGCATTCGGGTTACATGCCCTGCCCACTGTAACCGCTGGCGCCTGATCAGCTTCAAAATGTCATTATATTTATACACCTCGTAAAACTCGTGGTTCATGCGTCTACGCCATTCGCCGTTTTCCATCTTGCCGCCAAGTATTGACCGCAAAATTTTTCGTTCAAATACACCAAGTATACGCCGATTTGCTTCATCGGTCCATGATTCATGACCGAAGAGGCCCACCGGCAATATTAATAATGTTTTGTACATAGCTAATTTTGTACGCTTCCGCTAACTTCGTGACTAGCTGGCTACGGAGTGCGTACAAAGCCGTATTTGCAGCAGCAATACGTCTCTTCGCATCTCGAGTGATGTCATTGTCGCATGTTACCAGAGTTCCCAGATATGTGAATTCGTCGACAAACTCGTACCGTTCCCAATCTATTTCCACCTCAGATTCAACATCATTCAGACCTCCACGCTCTCTGCCAGCAACCATGTACTTCGTTTTGGCAGTGTTTTTCATTAGTCCGATTCTCGCAGATTCTCTTTTGCAAGGCACAAATGCCTCTACAATAGCTCTACGATCAACATTTTGTATCTGCAAAGCATAGGAGCATGTGCGATTTAGTGTTGATGGTTCCATTCCTTTGCACGCCTGCTTTTCGTATCGCCCCTTCAAGTGCTATATTAAACAGTAGGTTAAAGAGTGCATCGCTTTGTTTCAATGCATCTAACGTCACGAATGCATCTGATATTTCACCAGCTATTCTGACGCTTGAGTTTGAGTTGTCTAGCGTTGTACGACACAGTTTTATTAGCTTGGTCGGAAAGCCGGGTTTGAGCATTATTTGTCATAATTCATTTCTTTTCACTGAATCGCATGCTGCCTTAAAATTCTCAAACAGATGGTGAGTCCCAATTTGTCAAGGATTTTACGCAAGGTGAACACTTGATCCGTAGTCCATCTTCCTTCTCGAAAACCACACTGGTAATCGCCGACAAAGGATTCTGATAACGGTCTCAATCTGTTGAACAGAATGCGGGAGAGTACCTATAGACGGAATTTAGAAGTGTTATGCCCCGATAGTTACTACAATCGAGTCGGTGTCCCTTCTTGTATATGGGGGAATGAGACCATCAAGCCAGTCTGAACGCATTTCTTGTGAAGATTGCTTTGTGCAGCTGCTCACTCTCCACTTTCAGTCAATGATGCTGTAATTGAAGTAACGGTCCAACACTACGTTCGTTCTCAGTTTTTTGAGTGTGCCATCAATCTGGTAAAACTGAGCCTTTCCGCTGGGAATTTTCCAAACCTTCTCTGCTTTGTGACAAATTTCCTGCAGAGCAGCGATGCGGAGTTTACGGGGTTCAAGCTGTTCGAGCAGCACCCGGTCAGCATCTGCGAAATTTAACGATCTGCAGTTCCAAGTACCAAGTTTCCAATCTTTCTTTGTTTCATCGCTTAGGTCGCTGCCGAATATTCCGATCCGTATTCGCTTGATTCCACCGGAGTGCCTTGACAATGATCATAATAAACGTCCTTAAGAACTTGACCCTTCTTGTCGGCAGACTTCGCAGCCGGTTATTACAGTACAGTGAGTACAGGAAAACTACGGGGCTAGTGTAAAGATCCTTTTGACTCAATCGCGGCACCACACAGTCGAGATTCGAACCTACGATGACTGGCTTGTTAGATCAGCATCGTACCCCCGAACTATCTGAGCGGGCTTGGACTCCACCTGGATTTTTTAGTAATATACTTTTTGTCCTTTTTAGAAATTTTGCAATAGCTCATAGAGCGTGTAGGGCGCTATATCTCTACATATTTGCGTTGGTAAGAGAAAATGCTTATCAACTTCATTTTCATTTTCTTTATTTTCATTATTTTACAATTCATCTGACTTGTCAGTCTTAATGAACTACGCTATAATAAGTTAGAGCTTGTAATCATTCGTTTAAATTTATGCAAAGGTTCATCAAATTCGAAATATTGTTCAACACTACTAAACGTTCTAGTACACGATACAATCGGTTCATTGCGGCCAAATTCAGTACGATGAAAGCGGTTGATCAGCAGTGAGGATGGCCGCAATGTCCTTAGTACTGCGCGAAAATTCATCAGCGATAGTAATTGCGGCGAGTCAATCTCGCCCTGTAACAGTTTTACCACAAACAAACTTGTTGGATGTTGCAACGACCTTCTTTGGTAGAGACCAAGCAAGCGACAGCGATCCTGATACGGAGGTAGATTTTCAGGGTCACGCCAAGCCAAACTACGCAGGGCCAATCTTATGAACCTCTTCAGCACTCGTTCAATTCGAAGATTCCAATAGAGTTGATGCGGTGGCCAAATTAGGCACGCATTTTCGAGAAGGAGACGAACTAAGGCGCAATGCAGGGCTTTAAGGCAATGCGGGTCTTTAAAATCTCGTCCAATTTTGGCAATAAATCCCAACTGGCGAGTCGCTTTTGAGATCATCGTTGTACGGTGGCGATCGAAAGTTAGTTTCAGATCGAGAATCACACCAAGGTCATTCACATGCTCAACCCTTTTTAGTATCTGGTCGTCAATTTTGCTGTCGAAAACTATAAGCGATTTTATTCGGTGAAACGTCATAATCTCGCATTTAGAAACGCTGATAGTCATGTTATTTACTTTGCACCAAGTCCTCCACAATCCTCGATGTAACGAATCGTCAAGTAGATTTTAAAATTATCAACAAACCAGTCTACATCCTCTTTCAAGGGCTGAGGCAGCGTCGTTAAAGAAAAGAATGACTGAAAGTGGTCCTAAGTTACTGCCTTATGGGACACCAGATTGATTCGTAAACGGGGACGATACGTTCGAGCCAAGTTTCACTTGTAAAACTGTCGCACTTTGCGCTCCATTTCAGTAATGCAATTGGAGGTAAGGTCAAGTAGGTTCGTCGTCACAGAGCGGCCAGCCGCAAATCCATGTTGGTTAGAGGAAATGTAATGTAATGTGTAGGAACTATACGCTTCCAGGAGGGCTTCATTATTTTCACAGTGCTTGGTTTTTGCTGTCAGGTATTCTGAGCCAATTGGTAATGTGCGATTAACTACATCTTCTTAAAAATCGCCAATAATTTGAAATTGTTTCGCAGTGCTCAATGTTCTCAAATTTAATTTTGTTATAATCAATCATAAAGCAAATTATTCTCAGTTTTTGTTAATCTACCCACGCCGCGAGTAGATGTTGGTTACTGTCACACATAGAGTAAGGAGTCCCTTGCCTTTTGGTAGTGGCCGGCGTCGTTTTTGGTCAATTTTCCAAAGTATTGGATCAGTAGAAGTTGCACAATGAGAATGTCATGCTACTCCCAAGCTCCGTTCAATTGGATCTTTGAGCAATCTTACTGGTTCGGCCAATCACAGCAGTCTACCTATGCTAAGCTAAGCTTTTTGGAAGTTTTCCAATAGCTCACATTCATTATCATCATTAGTTTTCTTTACTGGAGTCGATGTGTCGAACATTTTCCCATTTATTGGTGCAAAAATATTGAAAATCCATCAGGAAATCGCTGAATTATTGGCGCTCAAAACTTTATATCTTATACTTTCAACAAAAATAGTCTTATGTGGGTGAAATCAACTTCACAAGATATTTTCATCTGATGTAATCACCCTGTATAGAAAAAAATTACCTTTAGTCAGTTTTATTATTTAGCAATCGATTGCTACAAAATCTTGTAATTCAAAACAGATTATTTAAGCTAAACATTTTTGAAACGTAAATTTCCTTTTCCAATATGACCAATTTCCAATTTTAGACTTTCATTTTACTCCTTCGATATAGCACAAGACGCAGTTTAGACGTGGTCAACAAAAGTCTGCAGTCAAGACGCTAAACATCCCTATTTTTCAGGTCGGTGACTGATCAATTTCGGTCGCATGCGTGAAAAGATTGCTTTGTATGCGAGACAAGGAAACCTCGATTGAAATTTTTGCAAGACGCCATTCAAATAAGCACACATCCGTTGACCGACTTTATATATTTTGATCGAACCAAAACAGTAACGCAAAAAAAAACGCTTGAAACACATGACTGAGCAACTGTTATTGTGATACACGATCATCAGCCACAATCATCATCCACCCACGCGTGGTATATTTCGTTCCCTTGTTAGAATTAATCGTCTTCCGTCTTGTATTGCACAGCTGCTATTATAGCACACAGGGAACAACCGAGAGCGCAGATTTATACCTAGACTGAAATCTCCCATCGGATGCGTTGTTGGGTTGATCTGCACTAAAAACATCTCACTTGCGAGTACATATTTGACTGTGGTGCATAATGGGTTTAGTTGCGCTAAAATTGGACGAAATTTGTGAAACCATGAAAAGGTAGACAATTTGCGATTTATACAGAACTGAACTAGTTTGGACGTTAAAAAACACATTAAATTTGTTTTGAATCTTTAGAGTACACAAAATTTTAAGAACGAAATTGGCTGCGATTCAGAAGAAATATTACACCACTCTGCGGCGTCGAAGATTGCCCTTGAGGGATTTATAAATTTCCGGTTTTCTGTGGGTGCTTTCCTATCAGTATCCTACTGAACGGCAAAGCTGGGACAAAATAGTTTCTTTCCTACATCAACTGTTCCATTTTCAGGGGGTTTTCCGATACCTACAGCGAAAACAAACCGCTGAAAGAACACTACCTGGCCCTCACATCATGCCTCTGATTTCTTACCCCTTTGGTTGTCTTTCTCGACAATAATATTCTGAAAATGTGATGTTTTGTTTATGTTTTTCTCTTTCCTTTACAGGCCTCTAGGTAGGAAAACCAGTGAGCGACTATCCGTATGCAGTGGTGTTGTTGGTCGCCTGACCGCCAGCAAGGGACATTCAAAACGAAAGTGAACGCGAACATAAAAAGATCGTTTCTCGCAAGTTGACAGTGCAAGTAAATGAAGTCAGTATCACAACGCAAATCAGTTTCGAACAATAGTTGAGAGTTTTTTCGAGATAATTCACGTGGTGTGCCATAACAAACAGCTGAGGCTATGATTAAAATAAATCGAGCGACTGGGGCCTACGCCGCCTTGGTCTCCGTTGTGTCTGGAACTATCATGTGGTGCGTATTTTAGTATCGTTTTTTCTTATGTTGCACCACATGCAGTGTTGCATACACGTATTTATCCTTGGCTAGTGTGTGAGAATTTGTAAAAAAATGTTTCATTGTATTGCACAGGTTCAACTTCCGTCCACTAGGAATATTTTTCGTTTCTGGCTTGGTGATGTTTTGGTGTCGGCAGTACGCCAATCTTCGCCTCCAAATGACACCTTTGGTGGAGGAAAAACTACGAAACGTGTGCCAGCGTGCGCTCCAGCTGCGAACGCAGAAGCCCAGCCTGTTTTGTGCTATCGTTTCCACCTTCTTGATCCTGTTGGCTATTATCGGTCACGTGGTCTCCGGGGCATGCATCGTGATCGCACTACTGGTGATTTCCATTGTAGTCTCGACAAAGTATGATATCAAAATAGTTGTCGATCGTGAACGAGGTGAGTACATATAAATGTTGCCTAAATTTGCTTCGAAGTTTCTGTTCCTCTAGCTTACTCATTTGACTTGACTTTACTTTCCATAAATTTACTCGACTGTGCGACTAAAACCGGTGCTAGAAGTCATAGCCGTATATATTATTAGCAGTCGAGTGTGACCTTCGTCGCTGCTCAGCTGCTTACTGACGTACACGACGACATCGACCGGATGTTACTTTTTGTATAAGAAACGTACGTTGCTAAGTGTTGCACTGGTTCTTGTTAGATTTATTTTTAACAACATTTTGGAAACAACAGCTTACCACGCTGAAAAAACAATTTGAAAACCAGAAATCACGCGAGTTTCTTTCTGGGCGTATCAGGAGTTTTACCTTTTGCCTACCCGAATCGTGGTGCAATTTTTGAATTAAACCAAAAATAAAAAAACATTAAGTTTTAATTTGAACACAATTTGTAGATCTTAGAACTGTAAAAATTTAAACTATCGTCGGGGGTATTGCATTATGAAGCATGCAACGGAAATCTATTTTTTCTAGTCCTCTCCGAATTCGTCCGTCCCATGAGAAACACGTGTATTATCTATTATATATTTGGAAACGTTTCAACCTACCAATGAAGCGAGACATTATACCAATGCACTTACAGCGGCAATTTGGTGATCGAAATGCTTGGTATAAAATGAATATGGAATAGTTAGATACCTACATAAATATGCATTCCTAAAGAGCCCGTTTGAATTCGCGGTGTTGATCTCACAAACGATATAACTGTTAGAATTGATGGAATCAACCAAAAATCATATGTAGGTAAAAATAACCTAGTAAATTATTCTTCCCTTTTAAAGTGTATTTGTTTAAAATATAGAATAAAAAATCCACTACACTTCCAGCTGCTGGGAGCTGGCGCTGGCTGGCCACTTTGTCCACATTGTTCGCTCGAAAACGCCAGTTTACCATAAACTGTTTTTACCTTCCAGCAGGTTTTTGCGTCTTCGGGCTTCACTTGACAATGGCCCAGTATATCGCGATTGAGCAGAGCTCTGGCGTGTTGGGAAAGTATTTTGATTCAGGGCCTTCGTTCCGTAATGACAGGATGCCGAATCTGACGGAAACAGCACGGAACAATCGTGTTTTCTGATTGATGATCCCGGTTGCAATGAAAGTCTCAATGCACGGTTATAGATGGTACTCCCAGAGTCCCAGCTTGCAGGCAACATCTCGGACAGGGTGGTCAGTGTTCCGCTTGAAAGCGTTGGCCATTTTGTATGTTTGCTTCCGGCTTTCGGATTCAGGCATTCTGACTGTCGGGTGTCCTTAACACTCTTAGTATGTTGGTGATAGATAATTTAAAAATTTTAACGCCTTCGCTCACTCGACGTGCGAGTAGTCAAATTTTCGCGATGCTCACTACTTACTTAGGGGGTTTGCCATCTTAATACAAAGCCTGACGAACAAAGTTCCTTAAATTTACTCGGTTGTGGCCAGATCTCGCTCCATCTGATCTAACCATCTTGATATTCTTGATCAATGCGCCCCTGGCCGTCTTGTGTTTACCAAATTTGAAGCGAACGCCATCTTTGCTGGGTAGTTGTCCGGCATGGTTGCAACATGCCCTGACCATCGTATCCGTCCAGCTTTAGCCACCTTTTCAATACTGGGTTCACCATAGAGCTATGCGAGTTCATGGTTCATTCTCCGCCTCCATACTACGTTTGCCTGTACGCCACCGAAGATCGTTTTCAGCACTCGTCTTTCGAAAACCACCTTTCATACTCGTAGAGAACAACCGGTTTGACAAGCTTCTTGTACATGGTGAACTTTGTACGGGGGCTTATTCAGTTTGATAGCAATTGCGTATGAAGCCCATAGTTAGTACGATTTCCGCTAATAATACGTCTCCGAATCTCACCATGACACCAGCCTCATTGTCCGCCCTTACCAAGGAGTCAAGGTACACACACTCATCGATTACCTCAAACTCATCGCCGTCGATCCTAACATTACTGCCCGAGCGCACAGTGGTCCAAAAGAACGAAAGGTGGAACTTTTTTCCTAGCGTCTTTGGCTTTCATTTTAGCATTTCGGGTCTTCAGCGCCTTTGTTCGTATAAATACGCCCAAGGTGAGTTAAAATAGGTGATCTAGTTTTCACAGTTTGTAGAACAGAAGTGCGCGGAACGATTGGTTAGCAACCATCGACGTTGTTTATATATTCAACATGTTCCGCTTTGAAAATTTCGGTGATCGTCAAAGGTAACCCAGCGGGGGTGAAAAACAAATTTCAACATCAGAAAACCTCTCTTGACTAACCTTGAATACGCCCATAATCTGAGTGTGTCAAAAGTAAGTCATGGCTTACTGTGATAAAAATATAAAAATTACTTTTTTGTGTTAGTGGTTTGAGAAATGATTTCTTCAACAAAGTTATAGAAAATGTAAAACAAGCAAATTTGCTGAAGAAATAACATTTCTATCTGGATGGAGAACTATTGAGAATTTTCTTAAAAAGTTTTTTTTAACTAGTGTTTCATACTTAGTTTTTGTTGGTTGCATTTTACAAAAAATACATTGTTCCAGGCAATTATTGGAGTATACTTAAAACACACGTTTTTACAGAAGACGGCAAATCTGTAGGGCATTTACTTGCTAAATAATCGCATTTTTTTTTTGTATGTCAGAAGGGCATTGGGTTAAAAGGCCACTGCGGCAGTCTTAAACATGATTGTCTTTTGTGGCAGGCCCCGATTGCTGTACACAGTTTACGGATCGCTCATATCCATTGATCCTTGTAATCCTGTGCCTAAGTAATCGTATATTCAAGCTTTAAATTTTCTTAGTTTCACAAGCCTATAGTCAGTGCATGGCCGGAAAAAAATGTTCGGGTTCGGGCTTAGCGAAAAAAAGTAAATCTGGGTTCGGGTCGAGTTTGGGTTTGAGCACTGAGAAACCGGTCAATCAACACATTTCACTCAGTTTGTTTACAATTTGCCGTAACGTTTTTTATCTTTTGCATCGAATTTTTAAAAAGGTGACAATTTTCGATGTCAGTTTCGAGAATTTTAAATACTACCTTTTGGACATTAAATATCAATATACAATGAAACCAGATCCAAGCATTTCAAAATATTTTTCCCGATAAATGTTTCGTTTCGCTTTTTACATCGTTTCATAGAAAACTTGAGACGCATCCTTGCAAAAAGAAAAAAAAAGATTCTAGAGTACATTTTATTTTTTTGGAATTTTCAATTAAGTTCTCAAGTCAATAAAAAAAATTAGCTTGAACTTTGAACAAAATTCGGGATCGGGTCGGGTTCGGGTTTGGCAAATATGAAACCCGACCATCTCTATAGCGACATGGTTTCTTCGGCAAAATTACCGAAAACGTAAAGGCAAACAAGTTTGCTGAAAACATGATATTTCTATCTCTATCGGGTGCAGAGCTATAGAGCATTTTCTTCGAAAGTTCTTTAAAAATTAGTTTTTAATGCTTGATTTTTGTTAATTGCATTTTACAAGAACATATTATTCTAGGCAATTCTTGAAGCACTCAAAACACACGTTTTTGCAGAAGACTGCAAATCTCTGTGACCTTTCCTTACAAAGTTATGGATTATTTAAACGTTCTTTTTCTTTGACTTTACGTGCCATTAGGTTAGAATGGGGCAAGTAGAGACGTAAAATTAGTGCTTCACCTTAAAGCTTCGCACAGATAACCCCATCTTCCCACTTCTCCGGTAGCTGTTCTGTCTCCCAAAACATAACAATTAACCGGTGTAGACAAGTAGCCAACTTTGCTGGTCCCATTTTAATGAGCTCTGCCCCGATACCACCTTTTCCAACCGATTTATTCTTTAGCTACATGATGGCCTCCTAAACTTAGCCTGTCGTCAGTTTCACCATCGAAATTGCTTTCCCGCCACCATGGTTCTTCGTCTGAGCGTTATCAAAGTGCTGCTTCCATCTTTCGGTCACCTTACGATGACCCGTTAAAATACTGCCATTATTATCCCGACGTATTTCGGCTCACGGCACAAAGCCTTTGCGGGATCCGTTCGGTTTCTGATAGAACTTTCGCGTTTTCTGAAAACGATGTAGCCGTTCCAATCCCGTATACTCTTCTACTCTTCCAGGTAGCGCCTTTTCTCACGGAAGATTGGGTTCTTCTTCTGTTTGTGTCTTTCCACGTTTGTGACGTGTAGCACTGCGAACCTCTTGACCACTCGCGCCTTCTCCTTACCCACCATTCTTCTACATGCATCGCCACTTGCCCGATGGAGTTCTCCGTTACACTTCTAATGGCTGTTTTGATGGTATTCCACCAATCCTCGAGAGGGGCTTCGTCTAGCTCGTCCTCTTTCGGCAGCCCCTCTTCGAGTCAGTGCGCGTAGTTTGCGGTGACGTCTGGCTGCTTCAGCCGCGCGAGATTCAACCGAGACTGGCGTCGGTACCGAATATTGTTCACAACGGAGGGGTTTGGACCCTCCCAAATCATTATTAGGTAGTGGTCCGAGACAACGTTGGCGTTTCGATAGGATCTGACGTCAATGATGTCTGAGAAGTGCCGACAGTCGATCAAAACGTGGTCGATCTGTGAGTCTGTCTGGTTTGGTGACCTCCAGGTGTACTTATATAGGAGCCTATACTGGAAAAAGGTACTACGTACGGCTGTGTATTCTGCCTAAAATATAGTGCATGCGTGAGTGCATGTGAAGAGTTTTTCACGTTGACAACGCACCACGTTTTAAAATAAATATTGGCAACCATCGTGCAATTAAAAAATGAAAAATATTAAAAAAAACTATCAAGGTATACAGCCCTAAGGGTTGTACGAAAGGGTGACGTAGGACTATATTAGATCATCAGGTTAAACACTTATGTAAACTGCATTTTTGGCATATGTATGTTTATAAGAATCCGTGAGTGCCATTGTTTAAGTGAATGTTTAAAAGAAAAGAGCCAAATATTCAGATTCAATTCTTCATTTAATGCAATGGTCTCTTTGAAAATATGTGGACGGGGGTTTATAAGTACAACGCCTGCAACCTTTGAGACATAGAGATTTCTTTTAAAAATCACTTGTGTGCATCATAAAGGTTGAAATGGTAATGAATGACCAATTTCTGTTTTATTTGTATGAGAGTCCTTATCCTCCTACACAGGGGTGAGGGGTCTCAAACCATCACAAAATAAATAAATTCAAAATAAATTCATGCATCCAAAAACTCCCACATGCCAAATTTGGTTCCGTTTGCTTGAATATTTCTCGAGTTTTGAGGAAATTTGTGCTTCATTTGTATAGGAGCCCTTCCTCTTATACCCTCCTTAAAATTGCTCTCTTACTCCCCTATAAAATTGCTGGTCATTTTATCTATCCAACGACATATAAACTGTTCAGTTTCGTTCAGTAGCTTAGTAGTTATTAACATTTGAAATCTTTCATTCAAACGTTACACTTCTATTTTCGTTTTCACAAAGTGCTACCCATTCCCAGTATAGTAAACAAAGACGTAGTCCTACGTCAAAATGCCAGTTGCATCGCCTTATTCGTGCAATGAAGTAACCCACAGGATAAATTTTGGACATACGGTGGGACCCGCGCTGAAACTGTTTGCAGTAGGAACAATATCAAACTCCAAACACCAGGATTATCTCCTCTAGTAATGTCATTCTTGTTAGTGACGTAACCGCAGATTTTCTGTTAGCAAACGAGTGCTTTATTCGCAGTTCGGTGTATAGAAAAACGGGAGCCAATTTAAACGTCAAAAGGGGAGCCAGTCGTTTTTCATAAACCGAAATAGAGAAACAATCTTAAGAAATACTTTTTTATTCGTTCATCATATATTGTAACTGATGGGTGAATGAATTCCATACCACTGGCGTTGCTGTTATCACCTCATAGGAATGAAATAATGTGTTACAGGGGAGCTAGGTGCCAACGCGATTGCCTCGGCTGTGTGAGATTGCTTACTTCAATTTTGTTTTTAAATGACCGCTTCCGAGATAATACGCATTCATTTCGAAATAAACACAAATTCGCAACGCTAGCTGAACCACCAGGCATAATTTCCTCTTATCTCCCCTTTGGAAATGCAGCGATAGCAGCGTGCGTTCTTGTTTGTTTGTGGTGGAGTTGTTTACTACCCTGCTTAACTGGCTACAGCCGTAAGCGGCACACAAACGAAAAAGGGGCTCGACCGCGGCTGTTTTCAAGTTCTCGACTTGACCACATGGTGCCTATATATGTGGGTTGGCAAAGGCTGAGTGCTCGCTGAAGTTCACTTATTTTAATTCGATACAACCGTCTACAGACAGTAGACAATGTTTTTCTCAACTAAATAAATAAATAATAGAAATTGTATTCATCGTCGGCTTCACCGGCATTAAAAGTTTTCCATTCTGAATATGTATGCAAAATTGTTTCCTCTCTTTCTAATATTTAATACTGAAATGGCGCATTTGCGAAACTCAAGGACGTCGCAGCAAAATATGAACGCAAAACAACAATCGCACGATATAGTTAATTGACGTCGCTAGCAATATCTGCGTTGTTTGTCGTTTGTGTTCTAAGAAAGAAAAAGAAACATTTGTGTAGGACTACACCAGTCGTCGAGTCGAGAAGAAAGTAAAACACGGTGTCCTCGAGATCGGATCGACGATTTACTGTGCGACGCGATTTCAGGTTTAAGGCGTTTCTTGTTTATCTGTGGTGATATCACTCAAACTTTTAAGTCGGACGTTCGTTGTAAATGAATGGTGAACTTTCGTTGTGCATTACAATATAATACGTACATTGGCATAAACTATCAGATTTCTTTTTATTACAGATTAGTGTGTAATATTTGCCCGAAAACATGTCGATAACTTAACATCTATTCACCAATAAATCCTAAACCGGGGATTATTGGTTCAAGTTCTAAGAAATGTATGTGTGAGGGAAACTGCCCACTACCTGATGACATTGACTTTGACAGAGCGTTCAGAATTTTCAGTGCTGACATTTCAAAGGCTGCTAATTATTGTCATCGACGGCAAAAAGGGGCAAGCTCATTAATAAAAAATAAAAACCAAGATAACATTAAGATCAAATCGCCAAGATCAGACGGATGATGATGCAGTTTCAGAGTTTATGAGCTGTGACTATTTATGGGATTGGAGGAAAATTTGTGTCACTAGTTTGTAGTAAACCATGTGATCCTATTAGCTCGAATGCTTGTAGTTGGTTTGTGAGTGAAACACGATTACATATCTGTTTTCATCAGGAAATAAATCGGTGTATAATAAAAGCTGTTTTCCCAACAACCGAGCTTACTTTGGACATTAATTAGAAAAACACTCCCACTGAAGGTTGCATTACTCCGATCATGATGAAGTTGGTGAGCTTTAGCAAAGCACTTCAACGAATCCAACCTTGACCCCTCTTCCTTTCACCTAAGCAGAAAATAATACTATTGATAGGCCCGGCGTAGAAGTGAAGACATTAAACGATTAAACACTTATTAGTATGTGTTTTCCTTTCAAATAGCTCGCTATCTGCAGCTAAATAGAAGGAAGGATTGTATTTCTAGACTTGTGTAACCACGTCTTTTCGAAGAAACCACGTGCTTCGTCCAAAGCACGTGTTTCTGCATTCGAAATAAACATGTTAGTAGGGTAAGAAACCTGTTTTAAACAGTCTAGTCGTCGTACTAATTGTTTTACCTTATTATAAGTGATGGATTGACTAAACGTCGACCTATAAGCAATCTTTTTGTTAACTTTAATTCTTTAAGCTTTTTTTTTTACTGAAAGTCACTATTAATAAGCTAAATTTATAATTTTTTATATGGAAAATTGAGGTGCTGGAACTAATTTTAGACAACAAGGTGCTTTCTTAAGCAGTCCTGAATTATCCTGACTTGAAAAAAATACTTATTCATGCTCAACTGATTAAAATAGGCCCCTGATTAATCCGCTCTCTATCCTATTTGGAAATAATTGCGAAAAATGAGTAACGTCATTTCAGGCTTTTGGTCTCATACCCTACGGAAATCCAAGACTAATTTTCATTATCATCCTCACAACGATTATCATTTTATCTTGCTAGCGGGCATCTCTGCATTGTGTCAAGATGATTTCCAATAATTTCCGAAATGTTTGGACTCAATTGTTTTCAATACAACAAATTTAGATAAATTTTATTATTTTTTTATTAGCCAACCGTTTATTTCTCATGAAAAACTTCAGGTCGCGAATAAAAAATAGCTCTAAATTGTCCAAAAGGTTTAAGACACAGTAACCTCTTTTTGTTTATCGACACGCGGTTAATCTTTTTTAATGTGAAAAATGAAAAATTGGATGAACTGAAAAATTTGATATTATGTCAAAAATATTGACTAAGCCAATATTTCCTAAGAACAGTAGAACAATAGTTCAAAGAATGTGTGAACCTAACAGAAAAGGAGACAAGGTTTGTTTAAAGATTGCTAGAGTAATCCCCATTCATAAAGGTGGTACCAAGCTGGTCGTTAATAACTATCGACCGATTTCAACTTTGTCTGTGTTAAGCAGTGAGTTTTAAGTGCTAGAACGACTGCTAGTTGGAAGAGTAGTAAATTTCGACAGCATGAGGTACTGTGCAATCGGTAATACGGATTCAGAGTGGAATCCAGCACATAGATGGCAGTATGTGAATCGGTATACGAGATCTACGATGCCATGGGATCGCGCAAAATAGAAGCAATGCGGTTTCTTGACTTAAAAAAAAAAAGCCTGCGACACGATAGATCAATCAATGGATTTATAAGCTCGAATCAGTATGCAATCCCCAAGGAAGTAATGTGAGCCCTCTACTGTTTCTACTATATAGGTATCAACGATCTGGCACACCTGAAACTTTTCACGGAAAGCCTCGATTATTCGCAGTCGATACATGACTTTTTTTTCAAAACTCCCGCCGAAATGCTTAATTAGTTCTCGAGTTATAAGCAAATTTGTGTTTCACTTTTATGGGAGGCCACCTTCTTTTTTTTGAATGCCAGAAGGGCATTGGGTTAAAAGGCCACTGCGACAGTCTTAATGTTCGTCTTTTGTGGCAGGACCCGATTGCTGTACACAGTTTACGGAACGCTCATACCCATTGACGGAGTTGAGCGGAATAGTTGTAGTCCTGTGCCCCAATTCGGTACTACATGGTTTATAAAGCAAATGACCGTTTTGGGATTTAGGCTTTATACCTGATATGGAGTAAGAAGGAAACTTCTGAAGAAGTTCTGCATTGATAATGCAAAAGCTCCGCAATTTCAGAGCAGATGCGCTCAGGCTCAGAGTTACAAAAGTGGCAGGTGTCGGATGATATCTTGCCGATATTCTTTAAATGATAAAGAGTGGGGCTGTGTCCTGTTAGTTAGCAGTCCCGTGATCGTGCGTAGTTCGCTACGAGTTAAATGGAGTAGTTTTTTAGCTACTGCATAGCTTGGGTAGATAAACTATTTAGCTTGTCTGCAACCCTGTGTTTGATTCCAACGGGATACTATTTCCAGCTTTTCCCACGACATCAACTCGCCTTTTACGGTGGATGTAGAGGTGCCCAGAAACGGTTCAGGATCAATAAATTGCTGAGCTGATCCTTGTCTTGCTAGGTTGTCAGCAAATTCATTGCCCTCGATTCCGCGGTGACCGGACACCCAAAGTACTAAAACTTTGTTTTGGCGAGAGAGTTCCCTCAATGCTGTGCTGTACTTCCAAACTAATTTGGACACGCATTTGACGGACTTGTGTGCCAGGTGTGCTGCTTGGCTGTCCTTGAAGATACCGATTTTCGTATGCCTGTACTTTCGTTTCCAAGCATATTGTTGCACAGAGTATATCGCATATACTTCTGCTTGAAAAACGGTGGGCCACTTTCTTAATGAGATAGTTTCCCTGATGCCGGGTTCGTACACTCCGGAGCCTGTGCAGGCCTCCATTTTTGAACCATCTGTAAAAAAACTGATGGTTCCAGATGGAAGATCGGGCCCTCCATTATTCCACATTGAGCTATCTATTTCAATCCATGCAGTCAGAGACTGAAGTTACTAAGGGTGTCAGATTGAATTCTCGAAGTATGCGAAGATGACCGACTTGGTCACCTTCGAGTATAGTTTTACTCCTTTGCAACCGTGGTGCGCCGAGCTCTGCTTCCTTCTTCACATTTATTCATTTATTCATATGGAAAGGCAGTAAGCATAGCATTGTCTCCATGGCTGCAGTAGGTGTTGTACGCATGACACTGGTAAAAGGCAGGCCAGGCGCTGAACTTTGTTTAGTTTGGCTTAGGCTGTCACCTCATTCACCTTTAGCCGCCATACGACTGCAGCATAGGTTATCCTAGGTCGTGCAATAGTAGTATATGACCAAAAGTCTAGTTGAGGTTTCAATCCCCAGGTTTTGCCAAACAATGACCTGCATTCCCAGATAGCCGAAGTTGCTTTCTTAACAGCATAATCTAGGTGGGCAGCCCAGTTCAGTTTTTTATCGAGAATTATTCCGGGGTGTTTGACTTCATTACTGAAGCCCAGTTGACACCATTCATTATAGGGGGAGTAATGGTATATTTCCTTTGCCTAGTGAATGGTATAACGATTGTTTTGGTGGGGTTTACATCAACCCTCTCTGGCCCATGGTAGCACAGGTGCTCCATGACTTCCGATACTAAAATCGACCGATAAAATTTTTGAGGCATTCAAATATGGATATTTTGATTTTATAACGTAGTAAAAACATTGTTTTACATGGATGAATTGTTAATTAATAGCTTTTTTACAAGATCAAAAACTTTAAACCACCAAAACACCCCTGGGACAGAGAGGGTTAAGTCCCTTTTGTGAGCACCATAACATGGTGGTGTTTAGAGCTCCTTGCAAAAGACTTGCAGCCCACCTTCTTACAGTGGGAGGGGTCTCAAACCATCATAAGAACCTTTCCCAGGCCCAAAAAACCCTGGCATACAAATTTTCTCGCTGATCGGTTCGGTAGTTTCCGAGTTTATAAGGCACATACAGACAGAAATTCATGTTTATATATATAGTTATCGAAAGTATTTTAAATAAATGCAAGAAATTGTAAAAGAAAGTAATGAGATATAGGGTAGATGATCCATTAGTTGCGCTACTAAGCACAATATAACTTTATTTTGCTTGTTTATTGAGATATATGCTCCAATTAATGCTTGTGGGATATAAATTTATCAAATACAAGGTATTTGTCACAAGGCAAGACAATTGCTTTCGTTGTACGAGAAGCTTTATAAAGAAAAAATGAATTTTCCGATTCAATTATATTGTACCAACAGTTGCGCTAATGTTTCCTTAATTAAGTTTGATGTTCCTTTAATTGTGGTATTCCATATACATTGCTAGGTTGCTAAGTGAAAAAACATCGTAGCAAAACTATAGATGAGCGCCTATAGTTGTGCGCTCCAACTGCGCGTTGGATTTTGGAAAATTGCCATTTTAGCAAATAATGCTTTAATTTTAAATGGTGTCATCTAACTACCAATTCTTCTAAAACCCTGTTTTATATAATGAATGTAATTGTTTTATCTAAAATGCTACGGTGACGAAAATATGCATTAATAATGAATAGTAGCGCAACTACCACAACTATTGGATCAAGTACCCTAGTTGTTTAACAGTAGCTCTAGAGTGGCACAAGACGCGAAGGAAAGAGAGTGACAAATTAGACAAAGAGTTATACAGTGGATCCCCGCTAATTTGAATGATTTTTCATGCAAACTAACGGGGTTAGTTTTTAATTAGAACAACTGGCAACTCCAAATATGCTGAACCTTGTATGAACTGGCCGCCATGCTCTTTGTTATTGTTTTGGTGGTTTGATTCAGTTGGCAGTAGCGAGCAGCAAATATTTAATTCTTCGATCGAATTTTTATCAGAATATGTAGTTGGGAAAACGGGATGTGAAACAGATTAAACACTGTAGATTAGTTCAAACAAATCGCGTTTATGTGCATTGTCTTTATAAGCAAGTGGTTTCATGTTGATTATGACATTTGAACCATTTTTAATTTGCACGTCGTGCAAACCAGCAGGGTTTAAATTAAAAACGGTCCAGGGTAATTGGCTTCCATTTTTAGCTTGGTTCAACCCGCAGATCTCCGTAAATCTTCGAATCCAGTAGTAAGTGCTCCTTCGATGACCCTCCTTTTATCTAATTTTTCGATCTTTCCCCGACGGTCTATAACCGACATTTCATTACTTTCTTCTACCATTTTCTTCGTCTATTTGAAAGACTATCGATATAAAAAATTATTCAAATGTCTAACTTCATCAATAAATTAACACTAAAACATAAGGTTGATTTATACAGTTTTACTTAGAGTAGGGCGGGGCATAAGTGCGATGTTTGAAGTTGTCATCAATTTTCGTGAAATATAAAGAAGGACAACAACATAATATATTTTATAGTGATGCAGTAACTCAATGTCTTTACATTCAACTATAAATCATCTGCGGTAATAGTGGTTTGCAAAATAAATTCTTGTTTCTTCTGATCAAGTGCCGATTCACGCTTTTACCCCTCTAACGGGGCAAAAGTGCGAAGCTCGAGTCCATGAAATTAGCACAACAGTACCTAACAAAACCATATTATCTCCAATCTGCATTATGTTTCGGTAAGGAATATTCTCAATTTGCGCCTTTCCTATTTTGCACTGGTGTATTGCAGCCTCCGTTAGATCGAAACTTTTCCAAACGTTTGTTTTTTGTTTCATCAGCGGAAAAATATTGTTTTCCTTCGGCCAACATCTGTAGAGCACACAGTTTTCTGCAGATCTTCCATTTCTAGTATCTGTAATATAGTGCCTAAAGCTGTATATACTTAGCTATACATTTTTTCCTCGTCCATGAATCGCACTTTTGCCCCGTCCGTGAATCGCACTTTTACCCCGCTAAGCGCTTGACGGGGTTAGATTAAATTACGGAAAAGCGGAATATATTTTGTAAATTCTTTGCACCGTATGTTCAAAACAGATATGTGAGTGAGGTAAAACGCTGCTACAAATTTTCACCAAGTAATATAATCCTTTTGATATCCTATTTGCCATATAACGAAAAATTACATCAAAACCGCCCTGAAATAACATTTGCACATAACTCAGCAACTATGCTTCGTAAGCAACCGAAGTTTACGTCAGATTCAAGCTGTCAAAGTAGTCACCTGTCCATGCCCATGTAGTTAATTTACTCGGAATCTGCACCGATAAATCATTGAATCGCACTTTTACCCGCATCGCACTTTTACCCTTCCTTACTCTATATAAAAATGGTAGATAAATATTGTGAGTATTGAGTGTATGATGTGGTGTGGTAGTGAGCATTCCTTACAATAAAATTTTCATCATTTTCACGCATCAAAAAATCTGCTGATGAATGTTTCTAATCGATTATTTTTGGCCAGTGGCTACCGTTAGCGCCATCCATCGGAGGATGGTGGTTTTTCATTTGCAAATTCGGCAAATCGTATCTTTTACATATAAGTATAAGGTGGTATAAGTATGACCTAGTTCTGATATCACTGCATAGGTGTATCGCAAATATTTGTTCCATTGTATTTTAAGATAATGTCGTACTGCGTCTCTTATCGCTTGAGGAAGTAACTACCTAGCTGTTATCGGTAGTGTTTATTATTTTTAAATTCAACTTCATGTTTTGGGCCTTTAAAATGACCCAAATATTTTTCCATAGTGCGTTTTGCGTTAATTTTGGCCGATGTATAAAAAAAATGGAACTTTTCCTTCGTCTCCGATTTATAAACTTTACCAGTGTGTGCTTCGAACGAACGATGATCAAACGGACTGACCGAAGAGTATTATCGTATTTTATTAGTTTGTTTATTTATTTACTTCTTTGTAACTTCAAAAGCATTTTGATAAGTGTTCACATATGTTGTTATTGTTAATTGTTGTTGTTAAAGAGAGGCTCCCATTTTTATATATTTTTTTTCTAGAAAGCTAAGATATTGTTACACAGCATATAAAAATTTAGAAATATATGTATAATTAATTATTAGTTTTTTTTTGAGATACCATTTTTAAAAGTTGTGATAATATAATTGAGACGCATTATGTTTTGTTATTTTTCTGAAGAGGAACCAGAAATATCCAAAAATAAAACACCATGCGTATCCACCCTTAATAGATTATTCTGTCAAACATTAAATTAAACTGGGTCTAAGGTAGTAATGGCTGCTTTTGTGATTACAAGCCAAAAGAGTAGAAGAACAGATTGAAAGACAAATTAGATCACTCGAAATAGATACTAAATGTTTAAAACGTTTCATTACCATTTTAATTATTTTCTAATTTTAGCCACTTCCGCACTATCAGCAAATTTATTGGATCAAGAGGTGGAAGAATTTCTGCCAGAAATCAACGAAACTAATGCATCGCTACTCATGCAGATCGGCGATGGAGGTGACGTTAGTGCTATGTACAAAACGGAAAGCACCAACAGTGGCGAAGACGGCAAAGACGGTGGCAACGTCGATGGCGATGAAGACGATGACACCTACTCGGATTTGCTGATTCCTCAAAATAGTATCCAGGAGTTGGATGAGGAGCAATCGAATGAGTCCAGCAGCGACGAATTCTTGCTCGGTAGTAGTAGTGGCCACAAGCCAGTACAGGCAGAGGTGACTTCCTCCGGAGAAATACGGTTCAAGAGCAGCCATTTCAATGCAAATACATCCTCCGACTCGGATGATAGCATATCGCGAGGATTGAGCTTTGATGACGTTCCCGACAGCAGCAGGAAAAAAAGCAATTTTTCTCACCATAACTCACAGTACGAGTTGCAGCAGCAGCAGCATTTGGAGCAACAGCCAGCGCAACATCAACTGTCGGATCAGTTGCCAAGTTTGGCCGGTAATCTGCTCGCCAGCAGTATGCTAAACTATCTTAGTTCCGCAATGGCCAATGCTTCTCAAATGAGTCAGTCACAGCCAGCGCCAAGTACTCGCGTGCCGAAATACAACCGTATGAGTGCATCCGCTGCCGGCAGCAGTAGCAAAGTAACCTACGGAGATTCTACCGATGAAGACGAAGATAGCGATTTTGAAATGTTGAACCCGGACGAATTGAGCAATGCATAAGTTTTGTATAGCGTCTAAAACCGCTGAACCGACGAACAAGGTATTTATTTTAGGTTTGATTTTTATTTCTAAAAGCTTATGATTTATGCAGTTTAGTACCAGACGTAGTGGTACACAAGAGTTACCAACAATTCATGTTTCTACACATTTAAATATTTTAAACCAAATTACGAGAGAACTTTTCATATAAATTGAATTTTTCGTAATCTGTGAGATGTTTTGTCACAAACTTTATCCTACATCCCAAGTTTTCCCATACTATTGCGGATAGTGCAGTAATAATCCGATTTGCTTAGATTTCGGTTGTTTAACTTCGAAAAGTCTAATGGACATTTCACTGATGTTTTATTTTCAATTTAGTTACTTATAATTTTTCTTTATTAGGTATTATTATTTTTTTTATTTCATTAAAATTAAAAATCAACGGCTTCACTAGCTGTTTGGTTCTGCATTATGAGCAATGTTTTAGTAGAAGCCATGACTTTTTGAACTAACTTTGCTATAATAATTTGAAAACACTGTCACCGCCTCCCGTTTGAATACAAAATATATCTTTAAGATAGCAACGTATTCTTGAATACGTTTTTAAAATCATTTGAGTGTTTTGCTCGGATTCGTTCGACGGTATGATTAAAGTATTCAATAGTAAGAGTTTGCATCTGTCATGCTTTAATATATCCTAGTTGCTGGTGTATTTTACCATACGCGTCTAGCGTAAAACTAAGCGTAGCGCATACCTACCAGTTCCACAGATTGTAAAGCCCAAAGGTATAGATGAATTTATGATATTCACCACAACGGCAATATAATAACACTAGTCTTCAGAATTAAATCACAATGAATTCTACTGTGGCTATTCTCATCACAATTCCGGCGCAACCAACCAACAGATATATTCATTTAAAAAGCCTTTTGAAAACTTTGGTAACCAAAAAAAAATTAGTGAAACCCGGTAAAAGATGTATTACGGCTATTTAAAAGCATTTCATCTTTAATCCGCGCTCTGTTGCTGTAAGCTTATTTTCACAATTTAAATGTTAAATTTATCGGATACACTAAGTAAGTATACATCCGTGTAGCTCAAATACATCTGTTACCGAATAATAATAGCATTGAAGAGAAAAATGCGGAATAGCTACGGGAAAATTAATGCATCGCAATAGAAAGCGACGACGAATGTAATCTGTTGTTCCCCTTTTGAAGTGTGTAATGATAACGAACAGTTCGTTCGAAGGGCAACAGATTTTGACCGGTGCGAATGCATGAGTAAAGCAACTTAAGTAATGTTTAAATAAAATATGTGTGATATGCTTAATTATACTCTATATATACTCCCTTAATGACTATTGACGTAATGCAAATAAAGCAGACTACTATGACTTCGTAAATGGTATGAAATGGTTTCTTAGATGAGCTAGAACTAAAAGAATATTCGTTAAACGGAATTGTTATAAGGAAAATAAGCAGTCTTCTTCTTTAAAAGCTTAGAGCTTGAGGTGTGGCTCGTCTTTTGCGAAAGGCGAAAGTACGGTGACTCGACGTCGGTGCGGTGACGGTGCCTCGAGGCCCCAAATATATGAATTCATCTACATCGAGTTCATTGGAGTCAACAGGTACTGTCCGTGGAAGGTTTCGTTGTTTTCTCTGGAGCGTGTTATATTTGGTTTTCGACGCATTGATTTTAGCCCAGTATTCCTAACCCCCGTGCCTCTGCGTCAGCTCTCCGCGCTCGACTTTATCGTAAGCTGCCCTGGAATCCACGAAAGTATGATATGTGGATAGGTGCGACTCCCCGCGTTCCTGAAGGATTTTTCGGAGTACGATAATTTGATTCCTGGATGGAAGGTGTGGTTCATCCCATCTACAAAAAATGCAATCGACTAGATTGTCGTAATTACCGCGGCATTACGCTGGTCAACGCCGCCTACAAGATGTTCTCTCAGATTTTGTTATGTCGTCTATCCCCAATAGCAAAAAAAGTCGTTGGGTAGTATCAGGCGGACTTCAGGCTGACAAATCCTTCAGAAATGTCGGGACTACAACTTGCCCACGCAACGCATTTTCGTAGATTTATACTGTCGAGCGCGAACAGCTATGGGCAGATAATACACGAGTATGGTTTTCCGGAGAAACTGTCGCGGCTGATCAAAGCTACCCTGGAGCGAGTGATGTGCTACTTGCATGTTTCAGGGGTACTCTTGAGTCCTTTCAAATCGCACAGAGAGTTGCGGCAAGGGGATGGACTGTCCTGTATGTTATTCAATATCGCTATTGACGATGTGATTCGGCGAGCGGGCAACGAAGAGGAACGAACTTAAGAGTAACCAAGTCCTAGCCTTCGCAGACGTCCTCGACAGTTTAGAATTCTAATTACATCCCTTTGTTCTGCCGGAAATGCGGACATGGACCACGCTACGCGAAATTCACGAATTAAAATTTCGAAAAAATTGCTTTCTTGTTGCATTCGCCAGAATTCTCTCATTCTCTCATTAGAAATAACAATTCATTTTTGATTTTTTAAATATTTTTTGCTACCCTACATAGTTATCTACAAGTTCATTCGATTCATTAGGTTCGGAAATGGGAGAACTTTCACCTTCTTTTTGCTTTCCCTGATCCGAGTCGAACGGCTTTGCACCTTTCCGTTTTGGTAAAACCTCTAGTAGTGTTTCCTGCCATTTTTTCCCCAATTGAATCTTCATTAGTATTTCGAAAACTGAAATGATAAAATAAAAATGGATATTTTTTTTTCAATTGTTAGGTATAGGTATACATCTCATACAACATACCTTGGTTTATCGTAAGAATGGTTCTTGTTTTTATAACAATGTGCTCACTAAGTGGTAACCTTGCGTGTCGGATACCCAACTGGCTGGCCAGGGTGAGACAATGTCCTTTGTGCTGATTGTGATCAACTAATCCTCCGATGACATAAATGCATCCCTTTTCGAGGTCATTTAAAACGTTATCGGATTCGCTGGTCAAATAAATTAGTTTTTGTTTGTCGAATAAATTTACGAATGATTCCGCACTAAATTTCACGTCCCAATGCTGATAGCCGTCGTTTCGCTTAAGATGTTTCTCTATTGCACCCTCCGGTTGTATACCGGTGAAGTACAAAGGGATTGGTATTTCTGACCTGCGGTTCATGGTGTAAATTCTCAGCAGTTGCTTTACACATTTTGCTACATCCTTGTCGATCATCATTCCATCGAAGCTAAGATCGACAACTATCGTAATATCCGACTTACTATAATCAACTTTGTTTCGTTTTAGTTCCTTTCTGCTGGGTCCATTCCGAGCGGGAAGACCACTGCGTATTGCTTCGAGCTTTCGCTGTCGCATTTTCTCTTTTTCCTTTAACCGTTTTTCCTTTTTCTTGATTTCCCACTGCTCTAATTTGAGTAGCTTTTTCCGTTGCCGTTTCGACATGGGAATATTTTCTGTTGGTTGGTTGGTTTCCGGAGTTACCGGCGGGATATCTGCCTCCAGCACGTTTGTAATATCACCCATTTCAAAGAGGTATAGATAGACTAACGTGTCCTATGAAAGTAAATATACTTTTGTTTACTATCTGTCTGTCAAATTTTGACGTTCCCTACAGTTCGCTGTTGCGGCCAGAGATGCCATATTTTCTAAAAAAAATGTCTGCAACTGCTCGAATCGAAAACCGATAAAATCGAGCAGTTTTCCGGCTACTCGAATTTTCTGGTTTAAAAATAATCTGCGAAAATCTGCACACTTTTTTAGGAAGTCTGTGAAAGTTTAAAGAGCTTCGAACAAAAATCTGCACCAAAACAATAAAAGTCAGGAAAACTGCAAATCTGCAAATTTATAGTGATCTGCAAGACCGGCAAGACCGTTCCAAAAGTCTGGAATTTGCAGACAAATCTGCAAGTCTGGTATCCCTGGTTGCGGCTGTTGCTGTTCGACTCACTCATGTCATTTCTGTCATTTGCAATCAATGAGACGACGAAGTGAGGAAGATGTTTGTACAGTGGGCTGCTGAAAGATTAAAAAATGGGAATCGAACGCCGCCTAGTGGTCGGAAATTTTAATTGCTTGGCTAAAAATTCAAGACGAGTAGCGTGACGAGTAGATCCGCGTTTTTTGGGTTACTGATTTCAAAAATAATATTAGATATTTATGTAAAATTTAAAATAGCCTGTCCAAAGTGGCGAAGACTATTTGTTCAATTATTCAGGTTTAAATTTCAGCTAAAGAACTTTTACAGGTCATTGAATCCAAAAATGAAATTAAAATAAAAAAATCAAAATAGCTGACCAAAATGGCGGACCAATTTTTTGAATTTCATGATTTCGACTCAAATATTAAACCATAGATGGCTTTACGGTTAAGGGCCAAACAGAATGCTACGTCAATACGTCCATCAGCGCTATTCTGACAGTTTTCCCATGTGTCTACTGTTAAATTAACGCAGACGGATGCGTCATGTGATCCGGAATCAGTGGAACGATTGATTTGACGATGAATGTAGGAAGGTGATGGATGAGGCGAACGCTGCGTGGGCAGCCAAGATGCACAGTGTCACACGTCAGAACGTGGAAAGACACAGACAGACGAAAGTGACAGTGAAAGTAAATCTTTCGAGAGAAAAAGCGCTGCCTGGAAGAGCAGGAATATGCAGAATTGGAGCGGCTGCATCGCTCTGAGGAAACGCGAAAGTTCTACAAGAAACTGAATAGATCCCGCAAAGGCATTTGCCGCGAGCCGAAATGTGTCGGAATAAGACTGGCAGTATATTAATGGACGATCGTGAGGTGACCGATAGGTGGAAGCAGCAGTTCGACGAACACCTGAATGGCGCCCAGGCGAAGAACCATGGCGGCGGGGAAAGCGATTTTGACGGTGCAACAAACGGGGAAGAGGTGCCAGCCCCAATGATAGGCGAAGTTAAGGAGGCCATCATGCAGCTAAAGAATAACGAGGGCCCTATTCTCACAGTCACCTCACCTAAATTTTTCAGGTGAGGTGACAATTTGCGAATTTCACAGTGTGACTGTACAAATCAAACGGGGAGCCGTTAGGTGAGGTGAGGTGACTGTGAGAATAGGGCGTGTGAGAGAAGTAAGGTGAGGTGAGGTGACTGTGAGAATAGGGCCCCAAGTCAGCTGGAAAAGATGGCATCGTAGCGGAGCTTATTAAAATGGGACCAGAAAAGCTGACCGTTTGTATGCACCGGCTAATTGTTAAACTCTGGGATACGGAACAGATACCGGGGGAGTGGAAAGATGGCGTTACATGCCTGATCTATAAAAAGGGCGACAAGTTGGACTGTAAGAACTATCGAACGATCACCTTTCTCGATACCGCCACAAAATACTATCCCAAATCAGTTTCCGCCGACTATCACCAATTGCGAACAGATTTGTGGGAGCTTATCAAGCCGGCTTCGTCGAAGGTCTGTCTACAACGGATCAAATATTTGCACTGCCGCAGATCCTCCAAAAGGGTCGCAAATACAGAGTGTCCACGCACCATTTGTTCGTTGACTTCAAAGCCGTATATGATACCATCGAATATGGAAATCATGGGCGAGAGCAGTTTCCCCAAAAAGCTCATCAAATTGATTTAATCTAAGATGAATGTTACACATCAGTGCGGTGCTCGGATTTCGGGTGGATTCGAGGGGTAGGACACTGCGCTACAAGGTGTTATGAACCGAGCGGATATCAACACACGGGGCACGATCCTCAACAAATCTAGTCAATTCATTTGTTTTACCGATGACATGGATATTATCGGAAGAACATCTGTGACCGTGGCTGAACAGTACACCAGACTAAAGCGCGAAGCAGAAAAGATTGGGTTACAGGTAAATACGCCTTAAGTCCCCGTACAAAGTGCACCCTGTATAAGACGCTTATTAGACCGGTTGTTCTCTACGGGCATGAAACATGGACAACACTCGAAGAGGACCTGCGAGTACTCGGAGTTTTCGAACGACGAGTGCTAAGAACGATCTTCGTCGGCGTACAAGAGAACGGAGTATGGAGGCGGGAGATGAACCATGAACTCGTACAGGTCTATGGAGAACCCAGCGTCCAAAATGTGGCTTAAGGTGGACAGATACGATGGGCAGGGCATTTGCACCACTCTGCAAAGATGCAAGTTTGCCTCGAATCCGGTAGGAACAAGATGACCAGGAGCGCTGAGAGCAAGACGCTTAGACCAGGTGGAGCGAGATCTGGCGGAAAGTACTCGGTGCCCGAGGATTTGGAGGATGGTAGCCCACAACCGAGTTGATTGGAGAACCTTGTTCAACTGACTTTGCTTCAGGGCGGCAAACGACTTAAGTAAAGTTAAACGCCATCATAAATCACTTTTTATTGCTTAAAAACAGTGGCAACAAAAAGTTTCTTTTTTCGGTGTACCCTGCAGTGCAGTGCGTGGCGCCACGCGCGGCTGTTTCTACTCGAATTCAACAATTAAATTTGCTAGATTAAATGAAATTTGAAAAATATTTTTTGGCATCACGGTTCGCGTTTCCATCACGGTCATCACGGTGTGTCGCGTGTGTGTGCGTAGGTGTGTTTTTCATAATCGGCGGCGGCAGTTTGCCACGGTATTTTTCGCTCTGTTTTGTATAATTCATGTGATATTTACATAAATTTTCATTCACAGTGCTGTTTTATCGAAGACATTAATCGTACCCAAATCGAGTTTCGTCACTATCCAAGACAGGTAAGGTTCTATTACCGATAGAACGATTTGAACGTGCTGGGAATCAGTGATACAACTTGTCAGTATAGGTGGTTTAAGCATTACCAATCGATATTAATGGGCTTTTATTAGCGCCATGTTTAATAATTTCAAATTTTAAAATCTTATTTAGTGTAGATATCGTAAATCAACTTTAACTTTACAATTAGTTGTTCCTAAAGTTTTTCTTGATCATTCTCTAGATGCAGTAGAGTTGAACGACAATGGATTTATCCGATGCCATGAAAATAGCGCTGGCTAAAAGCCACTCTTCACAGGCTGCCGCTCAGGCTCAGGCAGTTGCCTCAGGCAATTCCAGCAGCGCCGTAACTGGTGGACATGGTTCTTCTGCAGATCAATCTGGTGCAGGTTATGTAACGGAAAAGCTTTACATGCTACTACAGCTGTATTTACAGAACAAGGGTTGGAGTCCCTCTGTGGAATTGCTACAGTGTTTTGCTGAACTGAAGGATACTCCCGTATTACCGAGTGCGGCTTATTTGCAAGTTCTGGCCAGTCGTGTTGCCCTTGATGCTCAAGGAAGGCTGGTTCTACGAGAATCTGGAAAAATAATTTTACCGTATGAACATTTCGCCAATGCCGTAATGCTGAAGCACATGTCTGGTCCGCATGGACTGCACTTGAGCGTAGAAGCAACGGTTCGAGCTGTCGTTGAATCCTACACTATTGGTCGAGAGAATTTGGGAATGGAAAAGGAATTTATCGTGGAAGTCGTCCAATCGTGCCCAAGCCCAGCTTGTCGATATTATAAGGGTCAGATTGGGGTTGGTCCCTTCATAGAACAATCCTTTAATCCAACCAATCATCTTAATTCGGATTATTTGGCCCATCTGCAGCAGCTGGGTCAATCTGGATTGGATATTGGAGCGGCAGATCCAGGCGGAAAGTCCATGGTTGGTCAAGTAAAGATACCCAAGACGCCATCGACCCAGCAGCAGCAAATAACTGCTGCCATTATTCAACAGCAAAATCGTGCAATGGCACAACAATCGTTGGAAAAATTTGGAAACCTTACTAATTTAGAAAAGCAACGTGTACTTCAGCAGCTGGATAAAAAGCATTACGAAACGGTGGTTCAGTCACAGGTGCCGAATTTATCATCCCAATTGGTTCCAGCAAATAACAACAACGCAATGTCAGCACAAACTGCTGCCGTTGTGAATAATCAACAAGTATCGGCAGTTTCTCTTTTACAGCAGCAACAGCAGCAGGCTCAGACAATAGATATTTCTCGTGCTCAACAGCAGGTCCAGGTGGCACATTCACATATTCAGCCGCAACAATTAGTTCAGCAAATTAACACGCCGACTCCGTCGCAACTTGTAGCTGCACAGCAGTCACAGCTGGCCCAACCGCCGCTGCAGACGGTTAACATGGACACCGGACACAAGCTGTCGGATTATATGCGCGGTGCTGTAGATCCACTGGAAAACATGACAACCAGTAAAGATCTTTTGGCGCTGCACAACGGCGCGTGGCCGCAGGACGGCCGTGGCGATGGGTTAGCCGTTAGCCAAGATAAAATCATTCGTGCTTTTGGGGAGTTGATGCGCAACATAGCTCGCATGAAGACGTTCATACGGCCAAGCATGTGTAAACCGTACGGGAAGCAGTCGGAGAGTTTGCAAAAAAGTAAGTTAAACTTTTCAATTTGTCACCTCCCTGACGCAATTTGATTACGGATTAGGGCCGAAGCAGCGCAAGCATCAAACAGCATTGGTGCGATCGAGAAAGATAGCATTTTGGAAATCTTAAATACCTCTTAAATAACGCTACAGTGTAGCCTACAACATAGTTTTTCGAATACATCATTGTATGTAAAACCCGTACCTGATATGATATGAACCATCTAATAAAAGCGCACTCTGAAAATTTTGCTGCGTCTTTTTGTGCGCTGGCTTGGCCTTAATAGCTTTTACAAACTTCGCCAAAAATTTGGTAATTTATAAACAGCACGGTCTTTTTTTGTGGTTTTTCTTGTAATATTTCAGCTCTTTTCGACACCATACAGCTGGTACAATCGCTGAGAAACTGCTTACCGGCACCGCATATTCCGGTCAGTTCGTGGAAGAGTGAAACGCACACTGGTTCGAACGGATCCGAATCAGTTTAACTATTTGTCAAACACTAATCGTATTCAGTAAGCATGCATTTGAATGCATTGTAATGCATTTGAAATTATTTATATAACTATAAACTCAACGCAAATAACGCAACACATTATGTACTAGATGAAATCAGAATCTCTGCTATGCAGTAACATTGCAAGACTTTTTACATTGATATATTAGACTTAAACAATGTGCTTTTTATGAAAAAATGCATTTATTTAGCTAAATAATTAATTTGTTCCTTTTGCTGACCGTCGCCGGCAGTTAACTGATTTAGTTATGAATGTGATAATTTGAAGCTGTCTTACGTACTCTTCCTTCTAAAGCAATTTGCTAGATTAGGTAAAATTAATATAATCACACTTACAACGCTTCGCACGTAAATTATATAGATAAACAGCAAACTATTGATCTGTTGACAGATCCGTATTTAGGCATCAAATTTGGATAAACGAAACTGGCAATAGACCTGTGATAGAGTAAAAGCGAAAAAAAGTGGACTACGTCGATTGATGAGTATGAATATAGGGGCAAACCATCAACTTTCTCTTAGTGGAGTGTTTCAATCAGGTTAGATTCGAAATTATCTTCCAACACAAAACAGTATTTTACCTATCGTACTCAAAACAATAAAAATTTGCTCATTAAACTCGCAGTTTCAGATTGAAAATTAATTTTTATACAATGGTAACATCGATATTACTTATGTGCAATAAAATTATAGATACTGCAAGTTTTTTAATATACTAAGACGTGATGTCATCAATGATAAACTTATGTCGAATTCAATAAACTTACAACTATTGGAAAATAAATAAACTTCAATATCTCGTTGTCCTAATTAAATAATTAGAATTTATTACAGACCCCCATTCAGCTCACCTGGACCTTGTTTGAAGCAAATAGAAAGAAACAGCTCTTTTGCTTGTGCATAATGAGCTGCTAAGCACAACGTGAAAAGCTCGAGGCCTAAAGTCGTTGTATTTCTTTGAGACACTAGTTGCCGTCACTAAAAATTCAGCCTAGAATATCCCAGATTTTCTTCCATCTGCTGAAATCACATTTGAAGTAAAATAATTTATCATGGTTTCCTAATAGTTTTCTTTCGCAGTGTTTAAAACATTTTTGCTTCATTTCAATTATTAATAAAATCGTACCTACCTACTCTAGAGTTTTCATCTAATAAATTCAATTCTTGAGTTATACCACAGTTATACCATGTGATGGACTGGGAGCACTTCTTCTCGTGTTTTTGTTTAAAGGATTTAACTTTCGTCCATGAACCTCGCTAGTTTTCGTTCAGGGTGGCAAGTTCAGGATAATCTTTAAGCATTTGTTCTGTACGCGCTGAATTCTCAGTCTGTGTGATCGAGCACAGCCCGAGTAGACAGTTACACAGAATGGGTCCAGGATACTTCCTTGCAGCACACCTGCAGGGATGTTAAATGTTGCAAACAGACATTTCAGAGATTGAGCTGCAGAGAGAGTTGCTGATTATCAAGATAAAATACTTCGGAAAATTGTATCGATGCAGCTTAAACACCAGGCAGTCGTGCCACACATTGTCGAATGCCTTTTCGATATCCAAGAGCGCCTTTCCTGTCGTCTTGGTTACCGACTTGTTTCGCAGGATTATGTTGGTAACTCGATGGAATTGATGGATGGTGGATCTTCCCTTGCGGAACCCAAACTGTTCCTCCAGGAAGACACCATTCTCAACAGCGAACGAAAGAAATAAGCTTTGGATTGACTTCTCAAACAGCTTGGAGAGGGCAGAGAGCAAGCTAATGGGCCCAGGGCCGGCTCTTGCCAATTTGTCGCTCCAAGAAAATTCTCAAAATGGCGCCCCCAGGACAAACGAAAAACAGCCGGCGTTGCTGTGTGCAGACATTTTACTACCTACACACTCGCAAACGCACAGTCTCGTAGCGTTTTTTTGCAGAACCACTCACGAGGCAAACAACTCGTGAACAGCCAGCTGCCCGTGAGGGCCTCAGACTTTACATTACTTTTTGTTTACTTCTTCATCTTACGCTCTCGATTCTACACGCGGGTGAGAGTGCGAGTCCTCACAAGTGATCGGTATCAGTTGCTTAGGCTGCAATGACGTGCGAGAGCGACGACCGTGGCTATTAGCTAAATACACACTCGCAAAAGTCGCTGCAGTGCATGAATAAACAAGAGCGGGAGTCCGAAAGGAATACTTATGCCAGCGTGTTCATTAGAACGTGTACGCGTGTGTGAGAAAATTAGCCCACACTAGTGCGGGCCTCGCAACACTGGTCACAGTCAACCGCCATTTCTTTTGAATAATGGTCGGTTTCTTAAAACCCATTTTTAGAAAGATAAACCTTCAAACACGAAAAAGTTCGGTTCATATTTCCTGTTACTTCAAAAACTTCGTCCTTGCTACTTCACCGAAGATTAATCTGCTGATTGCGGATTCTGAAGAGATTCGAGAATCTCTCCCGAAAAATTTCTAAATAATTTCTTACCATCAATGCCACTTTCCCACCACGTTTATCTGAGTGTTTTGATTGTTGTGTTTTGTTGCGAATAGATATTCAGCAGGAGGAGGTGGAGCGCAAACGGAGAGCGAAGAATGGCCTAGGCGTATAAACCATCCACTGCAGGCACTACTTGGATTGATTCTCAAAGTACAATTGTCGAAAGTTGGGAGAGTACGATGGGTCGGTCACGTCGCAAGAATACCGGATGACCGTGCAGTGAATCTGTTTTCTCCTAGACCTTCATCGGCCTTAAGGGCCTCATACACGTACGCATATCTTGGGTTGGAAACGAATAAAATTTTGGCGGGTCATTCAGGTCGAGCGACAAGTCCAACATCTTCTTTTGCCTGCTGGTTCGTGGCGCTCATACACAGGCGAGAGTGTTGACCGAACATGAATTTATCAACATTATCGGCCAACATGTTCGTACGTGTATGAGGGTCTTTAGGAATAGAGAGAGACTCAACTTACTAGATAGCTCGACCAGGTTGAAGCCGATTTGCTAGTGTCGAGATGCTCAACGAATTGGCGGCAAATAGCCCAATACAGTGGAGAGTTACTCTAGATACACCACTTGCCATCCCGGCTTTATGCTGCTAAAGAAGAAGGAAGAAAGTTTTATATTACCCACTTATTTATTTAATGCTACAGTTTTTTTAATGTAGGCGAAATGGCGCCCCCTCGAAGTGGTGCTCCAAGCAGCTGCTTATTTTGCTTAAGGGAAGCGCCTATAGCTCTTGGAAACAGCACTAGAATAACTTTAGCTAATTTGCACCTTGAAGGGAACTAACCAAGCTCCCAGCAGCTGTTGAATAGGTTTGCCATAAAAGTAAATTAGCAGCAGCTCAAGTGTTTGCGCTTGATGTTGATATGCTATCGAATCCGGCGGCCTTCATGTATTTAGATCCCTTGGCATGGCCCATCAGCTCGTTAGCGGTGATTTATTCTTCTTTGGGTACCAAACTGTCTGATCGATTAGCCTCAGCGACTCCCTCGGCAACAGAGTACTCGTATGGGCTGACAAGAATTTGTCCTCGATTGTGAGCCATTACAAACTATTGACATAACGCGATTGGATCGCTTGGAGTGACCTGAACAGAAGAGACAAGGGGAGAGATATGCTTTGCCCTCTTTTTGAGGACCTTAGTCAAGAACCAGAATGGTTTTGAATGCGGTGGAATTTGTTGGAGCTTCTGTAAGAATCTCTGTTTTTAGCTCTCAAATTCGCTCTTGGGTAACCCCATAGATTTCATAGATTTTTTCTACCGATCACCAGAACGCTGGTTTTCGGTGGTGGTGTCTATTTGAAGAAAGCTACTCCTTTGGTGTTGTTGAACTGGGATTGCACTTGCCGGGGCAACGGCAGTCGCCCGCTGGAGGGTTTCTAGCACCTGATTAATCAGCAGCTATATGCAGAAGCTGTTCGGAATCGATGTTGTCGACAATACGTTGAAACTCGACCCAGTTGGCACGATGGTAGTTTCGTCGGGGACAACTGTCCACCGTATTGGTAGAGGTAGCAAGCTGTAGCATCACAGAGTAGTGGTCGAAGGATAGTTTTTCGAAGACCTCTAGTGCTGAGGAGATGGCCATGTTTGTTATAAAGATGTCCAAAATAGAGTGGACTCCCGATCGGTGTCGGTTTCGTAGTGTTGGGAACTAGGTTGGGAAAGCAAAAACAACGAGTTATCCGGTGGAGACCCGTAGATGACCGTATATGTGTGTTGAGAATTAAAATTAATTAATTTTTCAACTACAGCCTAATTAACGTCTACGCACCGTCAAACGATAAATCCGATGATACTAAGGACCAGTTCTACGACAGGGACGAGAGGACCTATGAAGAGTGCCCAGAACATGACGTGAAAATCATCATCGAATCATTGTCAGGTTCTGGGAGGAAGAACAAATGCCAGAGGAGTGGTTGGATGGCCTCATTGACTCGAGTGTAAAAACTATCGAGGAATTGCATTGCTCAATTCTGCCTCTAAGGTGCTCTCCCGTATCCTGTTCTGCAGACTGAGATCGTTAGCGGAGTCCTTCGTCGCTGAGTACCAAGCGGGTTACCGTGGGGGTCGCTCCATGACGGATCAGATGTTTACCCTGCGTCAGTTACTAGACAAGTTCCGGGAGTACAACTTGCAGGCACATCATCTGTTGGTGAAGGCGGCGTACGATTCAGTCAAACGAAATGAGCTGTGGTAGATAATGCTAGAACATGGTTTTCCTACGAAACTAGTTACGCTGATTCGTGCGACGCTGGATGGGTCCAAATCATGCGTTAGAATAGCGGGAGAGACGTCAACCGCTTTCGTGACGTTTGATAGACTGAAGCAAAAGGATGCACTCTCTACAGGGTGTTCAATAAGTTCGAATATACTTTAAAAATGTGTTTAAAAAATAAAAATACAAGATATTCTTTTCTGAGTCAATTTTTATTGAAGCAGTTTACAGTATGTTCGCTCTGCTTAGCCAGCATGTACGACCATACATAAAAGTCCAGGGGATTAAGACAATCGAGAAAATCAGTCAAATTCTCCGAACACCACGCTTGGACGATATTAGCCGACGTAATGATCTTTCCCGTAGAGGTCACGAAGTGCTGGGGCCACAACCTTCTCCAGTCTTATAGTACGCGGCGTTGATTTTCACGTTTTTCTCGATAAATACCAGCGGAAGCTTCCCACGCTTGGATACAGCCACCCAAACCATCACCGACGCGGCGCTTTGAAACCGCGGGATGTTTATGTGGGACGGGGGAATGGTGGCAAACGTGGCGCCCACAGCCGATCATTTTGGACATATTCTCATCAGAAAACACGAACTCCTGACCAGCGTGCCGTGAAAGTATCAGTTTTGCTCTGTCCAGCCTCTTCTTAGTTGTAGCCTCCGTTACCCCGTCAACCTTGCGGTACGGCTTGCATCCCAGGTCCTTCGTCATGATGGTGTGGGCAGTGCCGATCGACACATCCAGGTCAAGAGTGGTCTTCCGAATCGAGCGGTTAGTTTTTCGACGAATCCGCTCCCTCACCACCTTGATGGCTGCTGGCGTCCTCGCCGAACGCGGCCGCCAGGATCTAGCACGGTCCTTGGCCGAGCCCGTCTCCCGGTACCGACGGATGGTGTTATAGATAAAATTCTGCTTCACCCCGTGGGATTTCAACCGCCGAAATGTGTCGCTGGGTCGCTGACCTCTCGCAAACAACTTTACTACGACGTTGCGGTACTCCTTCATCGCGCGCGGTAAACAAATAACAAATGACATCAAGTCGACACCTTGCGCGTCGGTTAGCCTATACATAAGGCTAAAGCTGACACCAATACCAAAACACAGAATGCACATGATGCGCACTTACACAACGATGAAAAGTTGTATTCGAACTTATTGAACACCCTGTAAGCTGCTATTCAACGTCGTCTTGGAAGGTACAATTCGATAAGCAAAGATTGTAAACTGCGAATCGGGGTTTCTACGGATTACGTAGTCAGCTGAAGTCCTATAGTTTGCAATTCGCACAAAACTGGTGTGTTCGTACAGAACACTAATCCTCCCGGTGGCCCTTTACGAACATGAATTATGGGCGCTAAAGGAAGCCGATCGTCGAGTTGGGGTTTTTGAGCGTAAAATTCTGCGATATTTGGTGGCAAAATGGAAAATGAAGTGTGGCGCAGACGCATGAATCACGAGCTGTACCAAGTATACAAATATGATGATATAGTGAAGGTAGTACAATTAATTTGTCTACCTTGGCTCACTGGTAACGGCGGACAATGATACCAGCCGTGAGATTCGGAGGCGTATTATCAGCAGAAGTCGTGCTTATTATGGGCTTCACAAGCAATTGCGGTCGAGCAGACTAAGTCCCCGTACAAAGTGTACTCTGTACAAGACGCTTATTAGACCGGTTGTTCTCTACGGGCATGAAACATGGACAATGCTCGAGGAGGACCTGCGAGTACTCGGAGTTTTCGAACGACGAATGCTAAGAACGATCTTCGGCGGCGTACAGGAGAACGCAGTATGGAGGCGGAGGATGAACCATGAACTTGCATAGCTCTATGGCGAACCCAGTATCCAGAAGGTTGCTAAAGCTGGACGGATACGATGGGCAGGCCAGGGCAGGGAATGCCGGACAACTACCCTGCAAAGATGGTGTTCGCCTCAAATCCGGTAGGAATAAGACGACCAGGAGCGCAGCGAGCAAGATGGTTAGACCAGGTGGAGCGAGATCTGGCGGAGAGTACTCGGTGTCCGAGGAATTGGAGAGCGGTAGCCCTCAACCGAGTTACATAGAGAAACTTTGTTCAACAGGCTTTGTCTTAGGACAGCAAGCCACCTAAGTAAGTAAGTAATGTGGCAGGCTGCGGTGGGCTGTGCACGTGGCCAGAATACCCGACGAAAGAGTAGCCAAAACTTTTTTCAGCAGAGAACCAGGAAGAGGCCGTAGACTCCGAGGCAGACCCCGCGCCCGATGGGTGTGCGCTGTGGAAGACGATACACGTTCAGCAGGTGCCCGTGGGGATTGGAAAACGGCAGCCCAGGACTGACAGTACTGGAGGACCATAATTCGTTCGGCGCAGGATCGGCAACGAACCGTTGCCGCTAAAGTAAAGTACAGCAACGGTTACATACCCTCCTGTTGCCCTTTTTCGATCGAGTCTCAAAAGTCGAAAATCGGAAAGTTGGAGTTGGAGGCCGTTTGATGAGCTGTTGACATCGTGGCGATGATTCGTTGGTTGATGAGAGGGAATGGAGGCAGGTTTGGGATCGGCCGACCTGGCTAAAGAGCTTCAGTTACTCAGTATCCGTGATGAACGGAGGGCGACGATCAGCGCGCCTGCGACCAGTCTGGTTTTTGCTGATGCTCTTCGAATTCGCATCGCAGTTGAATGCACCCCAACACACGCTACAACGCGGGCCTATGAAGCAATTTTTAGGACTGTGACCAAAACGATGGTGTTTGGTACACTAGGTCACATCACGACGCTGCGGGTAGTAGGGCTTCTACTTTTTATTTATTCCCTTAGCTGATTCATCGGGTAGATGGCCTGCGGCTTCTGTGCAGTCCTCCAGTTCACTTTGCACGTTTGCTACCTCGATTGATGGCAGACCACGTAGAACCACCTTTAGTGGTTTCGTCGAGAGAACGTCGTGCGTGTTGTACGGCGTTTGGGTTTCAACAATAATTTTTTTCACCTGTTCGAACTGTCGCAAGCTGGAGCACATGATTTTTAACGCGCCCACATAGCTTGGCGATATTAGTGATAGTGTTGAAGAGCGGGGGATGCTAGTGACGTTGCTACGTCCGCGGTGGCAGCTAACTATGTATGAGCCTTCTCTGCGAGGGGGGGGGGGGGGAGGTCTGAAAGTTGGGGATTACATCGATCACGACCCATGGCTTGCTAGTTGGAGTTGAAACACACTTCTAATTGACAACTGTTTTGACTCTCACTTGAAGTCTAGGCCTGGCCTGAAGCCTCTTGAATAGTTGACGACCAACATTTCAATAAAGCCCAAGTTCAACTTGTAAACAGATCGAGTGAAGGTTCTTTTTTGTATGCCAGCTAAAAAGAATCCTTACTTGGTTTGTTTACAAGTTGGACTACCGTGGACCCCCGTTCGTTTGACCGTTTTTAATCTGAACACTTTTTAATTTGAACCCCGTTGGTTTACACGATGTGCAAATTAAAAATGGTTCAAATGTCACTACCGCGGCACTAGGTATTAAACCTCGGAGTACACAAAATGATTGGTTTGATGGGGAATGTCAACAAGCGATGGAGGGGAGAAAACTGCTTGGAAAAATTATCTAAGTATTGCCACTTGAGAGAACCTGGCCAAATACCGACGAGCTAGGAACCAGTTGACCACGATCCTGAGGAAAAAGCGCCAAAAGCAGGACAGAGATCGTGAAGAATTAGAACAACTATTCCGAGTCATTACACGCGTAAGTTTTACGAGAAGGTGAACCAAACTCGGAAGGGCTACACACCGAAACCTGACATGTGTAGGGACGAGGCAGGGAATCTAATCAAAAACGAGCGTGAGGTGATCGACAGAGGGAAGCAGTTCTTCGATGAACACCTCAATGGCGAAGTCGCAGATGGAGGCGAAACAGAAATTAATCTACGAGCGCCCATGGAAGACAGTAATGTCCTAGCACCTGATCACCAAGAAGTCAAACGAGAAATCGGGCTGCTGAAGTTATCGGTCTTCAGCCGCTGGGAAGGACCGCCTACCGGCAGAGCTTTATAAACATGGCGGAGAATCGATAGCAAAGGCTCTACACTGGTTTATTTCGAGGATTTTGGAGGAGGAAAAGCTACCGGAGGAATGGATTGAAGGAGTGGTTTGTCCCATCTACAAAAAGGGTGATCGGCTAGACTGCAGCAACTATCGCGGTATTACGCTGGTAAACGCCGCCTACAAGGTACTCTCCCAGATCCTGTTACGCCGGTTGTCACCGATAGCACAAGGTTTCGTAGGGAATTATCAGACGGGTTTCATGGGGCTCGCCCAACTACGGACCAAATTATCCGACAGATCTTGCAGAAATGTCGGGAGTACAACGTGCCCACGCATCACATCTTTATTGATTTCAAAGCAGCATACGATGCAGTCGATCGAGACAACCTATGGCAGATAATGCACGAACACGGTTTTCTGGACAAACTGACGCTACTGATCAGGGCTATATTGGATCGAGTGACGTGTTTCGTACGCATCTGTGGGACACTCTCGAGTCCCTTCGAGACGCGGCGAGGGTTGAGACAAAGTGACGGTTTATCCTGCATGCTGTTCAACATCGCTTTTGAGGGGGTGATTCGACGAGCGGGCATCGAAACGAGGCACGACTTTTACCAAGGGTAGCCAACTTCTAAGCTTTGCAGATGACTTCGATATCATAGCCAGGAACTTTGCGATGGCGGAGACAATCTACGCCAGACCGAAAGCGGAGTCTAGGAAAATTGGGCTAAAAATAAATGCGTAGAAGACCAAATACATGAAAGGAACAGGCTCAAAGGAAAAAAACGCGCGTCTCCTACGGACGGTAACCGTTGACGGCGACGAACTAGAAGTGGTAGAGAAGTTCATGTGGATGTTCATGGGATCGCCGCCGCACGAAGCTAACAATGTGCAAAACCCTTATTAGACCGGTAGTTCTTTATAGACTTGAAACCGTGACGCTGCTCACGGAGGACATACGCGCCCTTGCCATATTCGAGCGGAAAGTGCTGCGGACGATATTTGGCGGAGTACAAACTGAAAGCGGAGAGTGGCAGAGGCGTATGAATCACTAGCTACTGGCACTGCTTGAAGAGACTCCCATCGTACATCTAGCGAAAGTTAGCAGGCTGCGGTGGGCCGGACACGTCGTAAGGATGCCGGACGATAGTGCGACGAAAATAGTCCTCTTCAACAACCCCACCGAGCCATCGTCCACGTCGGGCCTCCCTGTTCCTGGTGCCAACAGGGAGGCCCGACGTGGACGATGGCTCGACCAGGTCGAAAGCGATTTGCGACTTCTGAGACGACTAGGAAATTCAATTGGCCACGAGCGGCCCAAGACCGAGTTGAATGGAGACGAGTGCTTGGAACAGCACGAGCCACCTCGGCTCTATGCTGAAGAAGAAGAAATCGAGAGCTGAGATAGCTTAATGACGCACTCCATCGATATGAGTAGATGAAACAGTTCGCTAGACACGGCATTGAAGGGAGGGAGGTTCAATTTATCACTGTCGCCGCACATGGGCGGTAGCTGGAAGCGACTCATCCGCGGCGTCAAAAATAACCTCATGGCGGTGTGCTACTCGAAAAGGCCATCGGACGAGGTTTTTCGCAACCTGCTAGCAAAAGGGGAAACACCGTCAACTTGTGTTCGTTGACACACTGACGTCATCACCGATAGCAGCATGTCCCGTAACTGCCGACCGAATGGGGGAAGGTCATCAACACCAAGATCAGCAAGGATGGTCAAGTTTACTCCGCAACAGTGTAAACAGCCTGTGAAGTGGTAAACAGCGCATGTTATTACGAGGAGTTCGTTTCGTGCAGCACTGGAATATATGCTTATGCGTATGATCGTTTTCCATCCTCTTTCCGTGGGCGGATCATTACAAAATTAGTATCCAAGTTAGCGGAAAAGTCTGTAACAAAAATATTATTGTTTTCCAAATTTTTAGTCGTTTATGTCTCGTTAATGCTTAATACTTCCATCATCTTATCTCAGCCAAAATAAAGTCCATGTTTCAGTGAACTTGGTAGTTCCAGTAGTGTGAGTCAAACGCTGAGGTAAACGCTGGCCACTGGCTGACACTTTCCGGCTCAACTTGTTGCCTTTTCCAAGTGACACCTGCGCAGGTAATTCGAAACCTTCTATTCAGCCAAAAGCCAGGGAATTTTTCGGTAGAAAGACCTGCTTCGGGATCAATTTAATTGAATTTTTATTACATATGATATAATTTCATTGTAATGCTCACATATAATAGTTTAATTATTTTTCTCTTTTTTTCTTCAACTTGCATAGCATTTACTTTTTTTTGTGTAGTTTCTAAACGTTTGCTTTCCATTTTCTAGTTTTTTTTTGTAGGTTACCACCAAACAACACTTTTATTTTTTACATGCTCAGTTTATGTTTTTTTCACTGAAGGTTTAAGTGTTTGGTTGCTGCTTTAAACAGCGTTGTAGCTTATGCGGTAGTAGTACTAGTAGCTTCAGCTTGAATGTTTTTTTACGAAACTACACACAGTCCTCTACTAGCGGCGTTGTTTCTATTTATAAACCAAGTGTTTTTGCGGTTTGTTTTGCGGTTTATGCATTTTGTTTCTGTTTAATAGCGTTCTCATTTATAGGTTCATGTGTCTTCTTTCTGCTACTCTATCGTTCACTATTATACAGCGATCTTAATATCGTGACTTTTATGAATATAACTTTAGTTTTAGATTATTATTTTTGCTTATCAGCTAAATGTTGTCTAGGTCGATCAGGCTTAAACAGCTAATAGTTACGGCTATAACCTAAGGGGAAGGTTACAAGATTGTTTCAATAAAATAGTTTATTTTTTTAATTTAGTTGAGAACTTAACAGTATGGTTTTGAATCACAATCAAAAACAGATAAATAGGGCCAAGTTATCCCGGAAATATCTAGTCGAGGGTTACAGTATAACTGAAGATTATGCTTGGGCATATCAAGATACGACGTTACGAACAAAAATATTTTATGATAGTATATCGGAATCACATGCACCTGTACAGAAACAAATAAACTGTATTTTTCTTCTATTCTAGTGATAAAACGAGTAAACTGTCTTACACAATTAATTTTATCGAATAGTACTTTGATGTACACATGCTACTGCTTCAGCATTTTTTTTTGCTTTGTTGGTACACATAACACATAACCGTTACACGACACAGTTTGCGTTTAATTACATCAGTTTTTTTGTTGAATATATGTAATGTTTGTGTTTAATTCGAATCGTTGCTATACAATAGGGCGCAACATTCAATAGCAGTTGGTAACAGATCGACTGCAAATACCGATTTATCTAGCCTTTATTATTCCTTTAATAACACAACCTTCCTACCGTTAGCCACGGGGTTCACATTTGCACAATATTCGAACATTAACCGGTCCGTCCGTCCGTAATCGGTAATTTCCCTATGAACTGTAACAAACAAGTTACATACAGTCTCAAAAAATGTCTAATGTGTAAAGGTTATCTTGCTTCATGTGAATATGCTGCATTGAAAGCCAATTCAAAGCAAAGCAACAACACCTTGGCACTATATTTTGCTTTTGGAACTGACTTGGCGGCAAATAGCGTACAGAATTTAGTGCAATAGTCATACTGATACTAAGAATCCTTTCCAGTTATGTACAACAGTCAATGGACAAGATTGCTGTTTGAGACGTACGAACACTTGTTAGATTAGAAGACGGAGTACAAACAGTTACAGTGGATATTGGAAAGTGTTTCTTAATTGCCAAATGTATGTAATGTGAACCCGTTTCTTTTTGTCAATAGTTTAGTTTAGCATCTCACAGTTTCTTTTAACAACCACTATCGCTTTATCTTTTAGACAGTTAAACTGATTAAGGTTTTCCTTTAATGTACGGTCATCATTTTAGAGCTCACAATTGTAGAATATCCAAGCTCTAGTTTTTTTTTTTAAGAATAAGTAACCTACTTTTACTCTATCATTTTATACTATTACAAATGTCCTCATTTATTCCCATGCGCATAATCGATGTAAACTTTCTATGATGTACATCGAGAGAGGCATAACGACTCCCGAGCTGGAGTTGTTTAAATGTTTTACAGTTTTGCAATGCTTTTTTATCCTACACATATGTACACAACAAGCATTATTGGATAATCTTTCCAATGATGGATAATGCATGGCTTGCCAAACCTTTAATACAAGCAATTTCCAAAACAAAAAATATTCTTGGCTGATGCAGTAAAGATCTATACACAAAAACGACAACACCATCTACATGCCATTTTTCGAACAATGTTTTATACATTAAACACACAGCCAAATGAATATTGAACGGACACAAATTTTTGCTGTGGTTCTGAGCCAGAAAACTAGCGTCAGATTTATATAAATTTAGTAAAGTGGCGTTAAGAAACAAATAAAAAATGAATTTTTGTTAAATTTTTACATGTTATGAGCTTTTTTACACAAACTTTAATAACCCAAGTAACAATATAGGTTTTACTGCGCCCTTATAACAGTTACAGTAATTAAAGTTGATCACTAAACTGGCAATAAGAGTGCAATAAAACTCGAGTTGCTACTTGGCAATCATACTTTGATCGTTAGTGGTGACTTTGACCATCTATTGATTATACAGTATGAAATAGTTGGTACGTTACCATACCACAAATTCATTTCCGATGACAAACTTATTTGGTTTCTATTCTCTTTATGAACTCTCGCGTATCTTTTCTAAAGGACCTAAGTAACAATGAGATATTCTCTTTGTGCCTCTTCTCTTTCGGTTGCCACGGCAATGCAAATGCACTTTAAAACATCAGCCTTGCATAAATCGGTTGCTGCTGTCACAAGCTAGCTAATCGTCAAGATAGCTTTTGTTAAAATGCATTAATGTCGCCGTAATAATCGAAAGGAAGTGAGACCAAAGAGAGTCTCTCAATGTTACTTAAGTCCCTTTGAAAAGTTACGCGAAGTTACTGTTGAAAAAAACGATAGTACAGTGTGACACATATATATATATATATTCGAACAAAAATCATTTTATGCTTGTAACGACATACACAATTGGTCCAATCAAACAAAGATCATGTGTGTGAGTCATCATGACTTAAATCTTACTTGACGTAGTTTCATTTCCGTATTGTGTCTCGTTCGGTGTGCACGTGCCATGTTTGAGTTACGGTCGTTGGTAATAAATAAATTCCGAAACGGTGCTACATACGGCACTGTTTTTCGTGACCTAAAACATGTCGGCATAAAAAGAGGATTTGGACAGGAGAAAAATTTGTCAAGACGGGATCTGTTGAAAACCGTAAACAATCGGAGGAAAACGAAGTGTTAGAGCTGCAGAGGTCAAAAAGGTTGTTTGAGAGCGTATTCGTCGCAAAAGGCGATTCAACAGAGTAATGTTTGTTTGTTGCGTTCTGTATCTATGGGTAAACAACTTCTAAAACTAAAATTCGAAATAAAGCCTTTATTTACAAAAATTTATGACTTTGTTTTTGTTGTTGGGGAAGAATAAATGCTTAATGCGAAAAATGTAGATTCAGGCAAACTGAAAATTCTTGGTATTAGGCCAAAAATATAGACTTGGCAAAGGTGAGAGTCGAACTCACAGTTCCCAATCTCTAGTTGAGCGTGTTGTTTAACCAATTACACTACTAAGCTGTTGTTGTTTTTGTTTTTGTTCGAATACATATGTGTGACACTGCACCTTAAGCGATTGTTGAAAATAGATAGTTCATCTCGGCAAGAGAGAGTGGACTTATGAGCGAAAAGAGTGAGCAAACTGCTTATTATCTATGCTGCTGAAGTTTTCACAGTTTTTGCTATTCATGCGCTTACTATATTTCAACCAATCTCGCCGTCTAGAACCAGGCAAGAGGCTTCATTACGCACCTGGAGCCAGTACCATGCTTTACAGCAAAACTTTATTCAGCAAAATTGTAGATACTAACTAGTTCTACAAATGTCCCATATATAACTTTGTCAAATTTTGCGCGGCTGAAACGGTGTTGTCAAATGAATTAAAATTGAGTCAACGTGATCGAACCATCCCTGCCTCGCGCACCTGCGGAATAAAATAGACCCTACAGTGGATCTCAGTACCTCGTGGTACGAGCCGGAATACGAAGAACCTTTGTGGAGATGCAGTAACCCACCCTGTTGGAAATTAACGTCGTATACGGACAGGGAAGGAGACACTCATACGAAGTGTCAGTACGAGGAGAAGCCCTACTAGCCATGAGCGTCTGTCTTCATGTCAGGGGTGACTCTTGACGGTTCTACATTCCCAAACCCAGTGAGCGCCAGAACTACAGGTTAGGAGAGAGCGGCACACAACAGCATCTGACCCGGTGTGGGTAGTTGACTTAGGAAACATGATGTCTCGGCACTAAAGCTAAGATGAGAGTCCCATCACGACATTTGGCACCGTGGCCCTAGTAAGGCAACCTACCTAAACGATGAGTACTACGTACATTCAAGCAAACACGCATTGAAATTTTCGGCATTGACCCTAACGACGAAACAAGGTCGATGAATGGAAACTTGATACTTAGAACTGCGGATCGCTGAATTTCGTAGATCTATGTGGCGACCAGGTGCTGCTCGAACAGCTTGAACCCCGCAAAGTTGGCATCGTAGCTCTGCTGTAGGAAACGTGTTGCAAAGGAGAAGCGGTTTGGAAGAAAAGAGCCAGCGTTGTCAGAATGATTGAATTACTAACGAACTGAGAACATACTTTGAAGCGCAAAGATATTCACAATGCCTCCTGGATCACCTGACCATCGTACAAAAAAACCAGATTGACCACGTTCTCATAGATGGCCGGTTCTTCTCTAACATCACAAACATACGTTCCCTACGGGTTGCGGATAACTCTGGCCATTACCAAGCAGCACTATATGAGCGGTCAAAACTGTCAACCGTATACCAGTCAAAGCCGTCCTCGTCGGCTGAACATTAGGCAGCTACATAATCCGCAATCTGTCCAGAACTACGCTCAAATACTGGATGAGGCACTGCCTTCTTTCAAGGAGTAAGTTCTTCACACCTTAATTGTGATGGGATATTTGACTAGCACCAAATCAAACATGGGTCATACAACAATAGTCCATATCAATGGATGCAGTTGTGATATGGCTCTACAGGAAAGGAAAAAAAAGGAGTAAGTTGCTTCAACCATCGACGACGGTTGAGGCAGAATAGAGAGGTCGGTACTGCGGTACTAGGTGAAGATCACCGAAATATACTGAATGATTTGTTTGATGGGGAATGCCAACTAGCGGCGGAGAGGAAAAAATGACCCTAAAAATGATCTGAGCATTGACGCCAGGGAGAACTTGGTCAAGTACCGACGAGCAAGGCACCAATTGACTACGATCCTGAGGAGTAAAAAGTGCCAGAAGGAGGTAAAGGATTGGAACAACTATTCCGAGCTAATGACAAGCGTAGGTTTTACGAGAAAGTGAACTAAGATTGTTAGGGGTAACCTACCGAAAACTGATATGGGATGAAGGAGGGAATCTGATCACAATCAAGAGTAAGCCGATCGACAGGTAGAATGGCGAAGTTGCAGAAGGAGGTGGAACGGAAGTTATCCTAGGAATGCGCATGATCTCCAGGAAGTCAAACGAGAAATTGGAATACCGAAGACCTACAAAGCTAAGCCGTAAAGGATCGCCAACAAGCAGATCTTGACAAACATGACCGAGAGACGCTAATAGCAGCTTTACACTGCGAGAAGCTATCGGACTAATGGATGGAAGCAGCTGTTTGTCCCATCTACAAAAAGGATGATCGGCTTGACTGCTGCAAATATCGCAGCATAACGCTGGTAAACGTTTCTTACAAGGTACTTTCCTCAAGGGACCAGTTATGGCAGAACGAGCACAGTTTTCCGGACGAACTGACCTTCGAGTCTCTTCGACCTACGGTGAGGATTGAGACAAGATGACGGCTTATCCTGCATGCTATTCATTCTGTGGTACGACGAGCGGGCTTCGAAGCAAGAGGTATGATTTTCAATAAAAGTAGCCAACTCATAGGCTTCGCAAATGACTTTAATATCATCATTATAGCCAAGAGCTTTGCGACGGCGGAGGCAATCTAGGCCGACTGAAAGCGGGGTCTATGAAGATTGGGCTCAAAATAACTGCACCGAAGACTAAAAACTTGAAAGGAACAGGCTCAAAGGAGGTAAACGTGCGCCTCTCACAGATGCTAACTGCTAACGGCGACGACAAAAACCATCATTAGACCGATAGTTCTTTAAGAATTTGAAGCTGTGGCGATGTTCACGAAAGACATCTGCGCCCTTGTCGTGTTCGAGTGAAATATTTAGCGGGGTACAAGCTGAAACCGGAGTGGATCGGAGGCGTATGAACCACGAGCTACAGGCACTGTTTGGAGAGATTCCAAGCACATCTGTGGAGCGGCAGTGGAACAAAAACAGTTCTCATCACCAACCCCACTGACACCACGAACAGGGGGGGGGGGGGACCCACCGTGCAAGATTTCTCCATCAACTCGAAAGCGATTTGCGATTACTGAGACGACAGCGGAATTGGCGACGAGTGGCCCATGATCGACTTGAATTAAGACGACTGCTTAAAGTAGCTACCCCGGCTCTATGCAGATGGCGACGATGACGACAACAGAATTCAGTATGATATGATTGAAGACTGTGGAGGGACCCCATTTCTTGTCACCTTTTGGATTTGGATACTTAGCTGAATGCTAAGACGCTAAAAAGATGGGCTGAAGGCTGAACATTTTGAACAACTCTTAACTCTGAGGCTGACTGAAATTGTATCAGCATTATTAAGCATGTAATCCAACATAGAAGCTAAATCATCTTTGTCAGTTCACCTCAGCTAGCTTATATTGCTGAAACCGCAGCTTTTCGGGTGGGCACGTTGATCAAAGTTCATAAGAGAGATTTCATCGTTGACGTCAGGTGTCCCCGGACCAACGAGCCGGACATGGACCAATAAGGCAGTAAAATACACGTGCTGTTGCATTTTGTACATCACACGTGGAGTAATCGGGGAGAAACTCACCTAAACTGAAGCCATTACAGGAAACCTTTGGAATACTGCCGATAGGTTACGATCTATAGCAGGAAAAGGAGAAAATTGGCTGGCTAAAAAACAGTAAGGCCGTTGGGGGTGGCGTCGGCCAATCTATGAAGTGAGTCATTAAAGAGGGCAGAATTGCATTGACTAGTGTGCCGAACTGGATAATAGCCAATATTTGGTGGGAAAAAGTGCCGTTACAGGAGGATTAAGTGGAAGATACAAACCATTCCATCTTCAATTTACAAAAAGAGCAAGAATCTGAGCTACTGCAAATTTCACGAGATATTGGATGGTTCTCCTTCACACTGTGTTCGGCTACTTTGGACATGAAATGATACGGGTAATCATTTTTGATTGTTCGCTTTATCCACTCCAGAAATATGTTGTAAAAGCTTTTCGGTTGTATTAGGTTCTTCTCTTTTTATTGAGAATCGCTTGTATGGTCCTTTTACTATAACCATACAATCTTACAGTCTCGAATATAAATTCTAATTCCGAATCCTAATTCTCCGAAAAGAGACAAAACTTCATTCTCTGGAACATTGTAGAGCAACGCAGCTACAACAAAAGAAATAATCAATTCGTCAACCCTAATATTGCCAGATTTTTTTTTAATTTATCGACGAAATCTCCTGTGCTCTTAACCGCTCGACTAGGAAGTTTCCATGGCATGGCTTGAAAATCTTCAACTAGCCATTTTGCCAATTCTTCAGTTGAAGAATCCCACTTCCGAACTCACTTTTCGTCAACTTCTAATTCCATAAAAATCATTGAAGAAAAGTGTTCTCCTTTCGTCAACAATAAAAACTACATTAAAAATTGACATCACACCTATTTCATACTGTAATTGAGAGCAAATAAATTCTATGGCGTTTAACTATTTCTACAATGTAAATGCTTGCAGAGTATCTGATGATGACGATTTACTATTGCTGCCACAATCAAAGCCCATTTTATTTAGTTCACTGTGTTAGAAAATCTTTCGCAATATAATCAATGAAAAATTTAGTTCCGTTTACAAAAAAAAAAGAAGTTCTAGCCATTATTACGATGACCCAGCGTAGCTGGTAAAGCCAGTAGACTGACTTCCCAGCGACACCAAAACAAAAAGTTGATTATAAAACGGTATAGAAAACAAAACTCATGCTTCCTTTCCAACGATTTTCTCCAACTTCTAAATGTTATCTTATAAGACAAAAATTTGACAAAGCAGAAACACTTAACAACTTCAAACGACTTGTACAAATCCTGTCCAACTGGCGACAGGTGATCTTTTTTTTGCTTGTTTTGTCTTATTGGTACACACACCAATTTGTGAATGCATTTGTGGACATTTGATAAGAGCTATCTATCTAACTAGAACGAGTCAAAATACATGTTCGAAGAGCAGAGGCGGGAGGAATTGATCTTTTGTCTATACATATTTTTCCCAAAAGTCTACAGCGGGATTTGCCATATATTTTACGTGTATTGAGTGCGCTTTTTGGATGTTTGCCTAAACCATATGCAATATTTATTCCCATTAATCTTGGCGTCTTCTGAATTAATCTTCGGTTTTGTTTCAAAAAACGTGTAAGCGATAGTGGACTTTTTGTAGCGCGGTTCTATAGATAGACAATCATAGTAAATTTTACTTACTCAGTGGGCCGGCAGGAGAACTTGTTGTTACTGTTGTTGTTGTTGCTGCTGCTGCTGTTGTTATTATTGGCGGTAGTGCTAGTAACGCAGCTATTCTGCCGTCGTAAATCTAACATTCGTTGCATCGCGGGCCCGCTGATCCAGGGAGGCTGCGGCGGAGGTTGTTGCAGCTGTGGAACGTTATTAGTCGGTGAAAAATTCACCGGCCGTGCTAAAGTTCAGTTATGCACCGTAGCCGAGGAATGCTGCATGTTGCGCTCGAACTCCTCCAGACTCATAGCCTGGCTGATGTTGAGCGAAGGAAGCTTTCCGGCCGAAGCTTGAGCCAGCAGTTCCGGTGAGAACCAGCGGGCCAGCTGGTTACTGGTGGGTGAGAGAGCGCCATCACGATTATAGTTGATGATTCCGGAGCCACCTTGCTGCGGTGGCTGCTGTGGTGGCGCTTGCTGCTGCTGTTGTGGCCCTTGCAGTGGATGCTGACCAGGCTGAGCCTGCTGCTGCTGGGGACCCATGCGGAACGAGGGCGGAACCTGTTGCATGTGTTGATTACGAATGGCGCGCTGTTGCTGCTGCTGATGCTGACGTTGCTGAAGTAGCTGTTGTAAATGCGGGTTCATTGGATTCTGGTGCGGAGCGTGCTGCTGTTGTTGTTGCTGCTGCGCCTGCTGCTGCTGTTGTTGTTGTAACATCTGCTGTTGGGGCGGCTGGTGTGCTCCAAGAATTGGGTTGCCACTGCGGCTTTGGAACTGCTGCATTTGCTGCTGAAATTCTAGGTTTGAAGCAAATGCTATTTGAGCCATTGGCGAAGAATGTTGCTGTTGCTGCTGCGGCGGCTGCGGTTGAGTGTTCCCTCCTGCAATATGCACAATTAATCGAATTGCTTTAGTCAATTTTTTACAAATAAACGATGATGAAAAGTTTACCTTTCAAAATTGGCCTTCCCTGAGGCTTCGGAATTGGGGTAATTTGTTGACCTGGGTGCGGTTGTTTAAGATTCCACGGAATATTGCCAGGCAGTCCACCGGCTGGTGGTGGATGGTTGCCACGCATTTGCTGCTGCTGCTGTTGCTGGTGTGCGGATTGAGGCTGCTGTGGAGGAGTCTGCTGTTGGGAAATTTGCGAAGCCAATGGATTGGGAAGGTGACCTGGTCCACCCATATGGTGGTGGGGATGGTGATGATGAGGTGGGGGTAATTGTGGAGGCGGTCCTTGAGGCTGTGTCGGTGTCGGTTGCATGGGTGGGGGTTGACCAATCAGTGCGTTGAAATTTCTTTGTTGTTGCTGTTGCTGCTGGTTCAAGGGATTGTTTGGACCCATCAAGATCGGGTTTGGATTGTGACTGTTTGCTCCGATCAGTGGACGTTCGTTTTGGTGACTGTTCGCAGCCGCATTGCCTGCGTTCAGAATGTTGCTGTTGGATGACAGTTGATCGGTTTCTTTTTCCGCCGTCATCTTACGAAGGACAGAGGTTGGTGTGAAGGCTAGCGGGGTTGGTGAGGATGTGTGCTGCGAGTGGGATCCTTGATTTTGTTTTGCGGGCGAACTAATCGCATTCACTATTGCTGGAGTAGTGATGGTGGAACCAGCTGATGCAGAACTAACCATTGTCGTAGTGGATGAGTTGGCATTCGAATGATTTCCGGTCTGAGGTGTTGAAGAGTTGGCGGAGATAGCGCCTGCCGTTGTTGTCGTATTGGTGGATGCCGTTGAAGATGATGAGCTTGTCTCCGGTTGATTGCTAAGGAAATGATCATACATTATTATGAGTGTGTTTCTTTTTATTTACAAAAAATATTGATTTTTAAGTACGCGCTATTAAAAAAACTGCCAAATGTCATACTATGTCTTATTTTTGTCATTTGCAGTACGTTTGTTAGGGAAACGAGTTATATTTCTAGCACAGACTTCAGTTTGATCATTGTCAGTACAAGATGAATAAAATTTGAAAGGAACGGAACAACGTTGAATAGTTGGAAAGCAGTTCGCTTTTTCAACATTTTTAGTGCACCTGGCTGCAGAAAAACTAACGTGCGATTAATGAAGATGAAGATACATACTAAGATACCGACATGAACGGTGAGAAATCGGTCTTCAGACCATATTCATGACATGAGAAAAATATGACTGATCTCTGCTTTCCACTTGAAAGTAGAAAAGCGTCTCTTTGCCATGTTTCAAATAAAAATTGTTGGCGTGGACAAGGATGGCTTTCATCCTGGTCTTCTGACACTAAAATCATCTAATTACATACAGATTTAAGGCATTGCAATGTGGATATTTCTATTAGAGAACGTGGTAGAAACATTGTTTATTTGTTTATTTGTATAAAAAATATCAACAGGCCTACTGGCCCTACTGATACACTTAAACTAGAATCTACGTGCTAGTGCCAGGAAACGAGTTTTCAGTACCTCGCGGCTGACGTTTAAGTCGAAGCAATGTGTGAATCGATTGAAATGGCGTTGCAGACCGATGATTGTGCTAAATGTGCTATAGTTGGTTCGCCGATGCGGTACACGCAGAAATGGACCGTTGCGTAGAACACGACTTTGGGCGTATATGTTGAGGTTTGCGAGTAGACATGGGCAATCCACTCTCGAGGTCAGCATGTCGGCGACTGCCATTGCTCTGATCACGTCGCGACGAGTGATCAACGGGTCAAGATCGATGAGTCTGCAGCGTTGTTCCTAGCAGGGCAGCTGAAAGGGGTCGTTCCAATCTTCGAAGTGCAAAACGTATGAATCGGCGCTGCACTGACTCGATTCGGTCAACTCCATTTTGGTAGTACGGACTCCACACAGGAGCACAGTACTCAAGGTTGGACCGGACAAGAGCACAGTAGAGAGCTTTGAGGCAGTAGATGTCGTTGAAGTTTTTGGCGATCCGCATGATAAATCCCAGATTCCTGCAGGCCTTATCGACAATATATGCGATGTGCTGTTTGAAGTCGAGCTTAGAGTCAAGCAGTATTCCCAAGTCCTTAACACAGTTTTCGCGGCGTAGAGGCACGTCTGATAGAATGTAGTCGAAAACGAGAGGGTTCCAAAAGGTTGTACTAGCTTTGTTTCTCAAACACTCGTACATCTCTTATTGCAAGAAAAAGTCGCAGAATGCAAGAATCAATACCCTTTTTCTTCATATGAATGTGTCTGCTTCCTTTGTCAGTTCTCCCTCCCTTTGTCCACCAGCCACTTGTAAATCTGTTTTCTTTTCGGTAATCGCTATCATGCGTGACAAAGCCTTTTTTACGCTTTTGAACATCTCTATTGTCCGTGGTCACCCTATCCCTTCTTCAGAAACCCTCTCTTGTCATCCAGCCACTACAACCAGTCTTGTCATCCAGCCAGTACAACTGCTATCGATTTAAATGCAAGAAAAACGCCCCCCTTTATTCATTTGACTTTCCTCTCGCTTGTAAGAGATCGTCTCCCTATTTGTCAGCTCGCCTATGCTGATTCTTTTATGTCAAAGAACATGTGTTCCAAGTTTGATAAAGAAGTGTCTAGGCGTTCCGGAGTTAGGACAAACATACATTCAAATTTATGTTCATCGTTCTCTCCCTCCCAGTCAGCTCCGCTTTCTGTCATGTAACCAATTATGCATTTGTTTGCTCTATGAAAATTCCTATACCTACCGAAGAGAAACAGCCTTTTTTCGTATATCCCTTCTAGGTGCACCCCCTCTGTATAAACACCATTTCCATAACCCTTCCTCTTTTTTATGTCCCAGCCAGTTGCGCAACTCGGTCGGTTTAAACAAAAGAGAAACGACACCCCTAGAAGAGATCGGTCAGCTGAAGAATAATAGAACCTCTGTAAAGGACCGACTTCCAGTAGAACTCTACCAAAATGGCCAAGAACCGCTAGCAACGGCACTTCGTCTAATAATTTCAAGGCATTGGAAGGAGGAGAAACTACCGGAGTAGTGAATGGATGGTGTAGTCTAACGGGCGGCAACAACAATTTTGGAATTTTTTTCTCAAGCTGTCAAAAAAATACACATGAAGAAGATCTAGTTTACCGAAATTAAAGATACATTATCCATTGTTGAAAAAAAATTAGTGTACATTTGAAAACGGTCCGTAATCGACTGTTCGGCAAAGCTTTTGTTTGACGTCGAAACAGGAGCGTTGTACGACCGTCATGTCAACTTTGCGAATGCATCTCTTGATTCTACCAATCAACTGTATGCAACTCTTGGCTCTCCAGTTATTTTTGTACACCAAGGAACTCAAAATCCCGAAGAAATCTTCGATTGGGTGCACTGAGGCAGATTTTTCGGGTCGTGGTTTTTGGGTAAAAAAGAGATCGAATGGGTATTCAGGAACGATTGTGTTTTTTTTGGCGTAATGCGATGATGCTCTATCCGGCCAAAACACGTATTGTCCATCTGCATGATATTTTTGTAGAAACGGGATCAAAATTTTGCTCAAACATTCATCTGGTGCATCTTAATTGATAGCCAAACCAGAGGGCTTGTTGTAGAAGAAACGAGAAAGAGAACGATGTCCTTTTGCGTCCATAATTTTGGCTGGTCTTCCACTACCTTGCTTGCGAATAGTTGTTGGGCATCTGAGGATATGGTAAACAGTCAAAGCCGCAACATATTTGCTTTTTAAATGTTGTACCGTATACTTTTTGGCGAGATTTCTGTTGCAGTTCGTAAAAATGTACAACGCGCTCCCGAAATGCTTCTTGTTTCGACGCCATTTTTAACAAAACTGGGCAAGCATAAACAAAACCAAAAATATTAACAAAAAGAGGAGAGAGAGAGCTAACACATACATACTCTCATTTCTCTCCGAGCTCGTTTGTTGTTGAGCATAAGGGTCGCGAAAAAATTCCAAAATTTTAGTTGCCACCCGTTATCCCAGCTACTAAAAGGGCGATCGGGTAGATAGCTGTTAGTAGTATCGCGGCATTTCGTTGGTCAATGAGGTGCTCTCCCAGCTTTTGTTATGTCGTCTATCTCCAATGGCAAGAAAATTCGTAGAGCAGTATCAGGCGGATTTTATGGGGACGCGTGTTACTATGGATCAAAATTTTAAACTCCAGCAAATCCTTTAGAAATGTCGGGACTACAACGTGCCCATATTTTCGTAAGTTTCAAAGCAGCATACGATCCACTTGAGCGCAAACAGCTATGCAGATAATGCACGAGTATGGTTTTCCGGAAAAACTGACGCGGCTGATCAAAGCTACCCCGGAGCGAGTGATGTGCTACGAGCGCCTTTCGGGGACATTTTCGAGTCCTTTCGAATCGCGCAGAGGGTTACGGCAAGCAGATGGACTGTCATGTATGTTATTCAATATTGTTATTGAAGGTGTGATCCGGCGAGCCAAATGAAAGCAACCGAAATGCGTTGAAAGCGTCGAAATGAGAGGAACGATCTTCAGCAAGAGTAGCCAACTTCTTGCGAAGTAACCTTCGCAGACGACCTCGACATCATTACTAGAAACCTTGGGACAGCGCAGGAAAATTACACCAGACTAAAAACGGAGGCTAGGAGGATAGGGTTACAAATCAATGCGTCGAAATCCAAATATATGGTAGGAAGAGGTTCCAGAGACAACGTTTCCCTCCCACGGACAGTGACTATTGACGGGAATGAACTGGAAATGGGTAATCAGTCCCTATATTTGGGATCTCTGGTCATCGCCGACAATAATACGAGTAAGGACATTCAACGACGCATTCAAACTGGAAGTCGGGCTTACTTTTCCCTCCGCAGGACGCTTCGATCATGGAGCATAGGCCGCAGTACAAAGCTGACGATGTACAAAACGCCTATCAGACCGGTAGTCCCCTGCGGACTTGAGACAGTAACCTTGCTGATGGAAGACATACGTCTATTTGCCGTATTTGAACGAAGGGTGTTGCGGACTATTTTTGCCGGAGTACAAACAGAAAGCGTAGAAAGTGGCGAAGGCGTATGAACCACGAGCTACAGGCACTGCTTGGAGAGATTCCCATCGTACACCTGGCAAATGTTGGAAGACTGCGGTGGGCCGGCCACGTCGCAAGGATGTAGGCAGTAAAATCCATTCTCTTCAAGAACCCCAAAGGCACCATAAACAGAGAAGCCCAATGTGCTAAATAGCTCGACCAGGTTGAAGCCGACTTGCGTGTGTCAATGTCAAGATGCTCAACGAACTGGCGACGAGTAGCCCGGGACCGAGTACAATGAATGGAGAAGAATTTTTGATACGGCAAGAGCCAGCTCGGCTCTCGGCTGGTACAAGTAAGTACGCATCCCCTTTTACATATTTGGATCATCCCCTGTTAGCAGTGTGGATTCCCTTAGGTCAAAAAACATGTGTGCCAAATCTGGTGGAGAACGGTCAAGGCGTTCTGGAGTTATGACAGAAAATACATACATACAAAGTCACATTATCTTTTATAAACTGAATATCTCTGCTTTACGAAATGCCTATTGATAAATCTTTCAGACGACCAAAAACTGTAAATCAACCAAATTTTTTATCGTACAGAGAGGGTTAAGACTTGGAACTACTTTATCGACAAATTTCACAACCGGTCATTAAAGTACAGGTCAATTATGGGGTGCAAGACCTACTGACTCTAGCAGCACCATCCAGCTATTATCATTAATGTAGTCGATGTTTCAAGGTACGAACTAGGAACTACAATCGTGCATCATTTCTCGATTGGCAAGGTCAAAACCATCCCATAGGCCTTGTTGACGTCATCGTCATGCACATGTTCCTTGACGCTTGCAAAAGTAGACTATGATCGAGTAAAAAAGAAGCCTTTACGCTGATTTTCAAAACTTTTAGATTATGGGATCGAAAAAAGGCATTCTTGCTTATATTGTCAATAGGCTACATCGTTGGGCGCTTATCCTTTTGTTGTAAAATTCCGAGCTCAAGTACGTTTCAACGACAAATTGTTCACTTTGAAAACGATGTCAAAGCGATTCTCCAAGATATACCACTGAATCCATCATTAGTTTTCTTCTCAATGACTGGCCGACGCAGGTAAAGCAGATTGCAGCTGTTCGCTTCTGATGTGAAGAAATTCTACGCTTGCCATCTGTCGCGAGCTAAATCCGCGCATCGTTCCGAATGATTCATGGTTAAGCCACAGACAAACAGACATAACTCTTAGAAGAAAAATCAACAAAAATTATCGTACCTCACATTTAGCCTAAACACTAGCACCATCTATGATGGACATTCCCAAATATCAAATAGCAACAGGAGTATCCTTGGAACTAGCAAGTATTTTTTATGGGGCCTTCCCCTTCTTTCGTCAAAAAGCGCCACTTTAACCAAAACGGAGACGTTCTCAACTGAGCCCAAATTTGAAAGGACGGTTTAATAGGTACGAAGAATGGAAATCGAGTGTTATGTCTGTTTGTCTGTGGTTAAGCGTTGAACAAGTTTGCATGGAGATCAAATTAACTGATCGTTCCCTCTTTTTGTGCACAATATACCTACTAACCGATCGTATCTGCGGTACAGATTTGTCATCAGTTCATATTGACTCGAATTCTACAGTGTGCTCAGGACTAAAACTTTAGAGAATTTCGTCGGATTTCAACATTAACAGTGATTTCAACCTCCCAGGTATTAAATAACAGCCAGCATGATTCGGTTTTCTGTACTCGGATGCCGATCACTCTACGCTGTCATCCAGAATCGCTACTCTGCTGGATTCGTACAGTACCACCCTGTTGTAATGTTGCAACAAATAAACCAAGTCGAGAACACTAATGGGCGAATTTGCTGAGCAGCAACGGATGTGCTCCATCATCCTCCACTGCATATTGTCCACCAAAACCGAGTCGTGAGTCGCTTCCGCCAGACTGTAGCTACAGCTACAGTATTCTGCAATTTTAAAAAACGCTGACTATGACACCATTTCTGACGTTCTGTAAAGTATTGATTAGGTAGATGTGTAAAACTGGGAAGGAATGGATGCCACAGTACAAACGTTCACTAATAGTGTGAGCTATGCAATCGACAGCCTGTACCGATGCGAGTGATTTCGGAGCTTTCGTATGCACCATGGCAAACAAGGGAGTTACGTCTAATGAATACCGTAAAGCGAGCAGCTTTACGACGCTTTTCAAAGCATCGTAGTGTGATTTTGAGGGATCACTAAGTTAGACTTAATCATGCATATCGTCGTTTGACCCATTAACTTGATGCAACGATGCTCGATGCATTAAACTCGAATCCAAAATCTTATTGGAAGTTTTTAAAAAGAACAGAGGCTTGAATCTGAACTACTTTCTATTATGATGTACAAAGTTCACTGGAGCTCCGAGTCACAGACGGTTAGCGACCTATTTGCCGATATATTCAAAAGCGTTTTTTCGGAGGAAGTTTTAACGCTGGAACAAATTGAATCTGCTTTTGAAGTGGTCCCATTTCATCAGTCGTCGTTCAACCATATCGAGATAGACGAATCTGTAATCTGTAATCTGTGGGGGGTTGACTAGCTGGACGCTGATGAGCGCATTATTTCTACACTAGGCCCGAGGGGTGATCTTAAATCGGGGCCTCCAAGAGTCATCATGCCTGCCGAGACAGCTTACGACAGCCAATAAAACGCAGTAGCGAATTGACTCTGGAGATTACAAGATCAGACAATGTCAAGTGATTGGTCAAATAGTCACGTAGTAGTCTAGTTATCAATGTTCTATTCTATCTAGTTTTTTTTTCTAGTTATGCGATTCACGGCAGTGTATTTTTAGTATGTCTTAGGTGGATGGTAAGTTTCCAGCCTTGTGGAAATTTCCGCCCTGAGCTCGTTTGCTAACTTGTTCGAGCTCGGATTGTTGGATTTTGCCACAAATATATTGTTGAAGACCGCCATAGATCCATGCCATAGTCACAGACAAACAGACATGGTGCTACTGTTCAAGCAAAATGTGAGGTACGATAATTTTTGTTGATTTTTCGTCCAAGAGTTATGTCTGTTTGTCTGTGCCATAGTGTTCTATTCGAATTTATTTTGACCTGACAGTAGCCTACGACAGCATTAAACGCGAAATCGCCTTTATTAAATTGGGAAAGTTACGCTTTTGCAGCAGAGCTATTAGCTGGCTACGTTGGTACCTCGTTGGTTATCAGTTAACAGTGAAAACCGGTTATAATCTTTCAGATGAATTTACTGCTCCGTCTGGGGTTCCTAATGGCTACCTTGGACCATTGATTTTCCTTATATGTATACTTCAACGATGTGAATTTCAAACTAAAATTTTCCCGTTTGTCTTTCGCTGACGATATACCGATATAATGATGTTCAGTAAGATTAGCTCTATCGCCGATGTCCGTATGCTTCAACAGTAATGGGACAGTTTTGCAGATTGGTGATAGCACAAATCGTATGAAGGTAAATCCAAGCAAATGGGTCCTGTTCCAGTTGGAAGTTGAACTGTTTTATCATCGCAATATTATCGACATTCATCTTGTTTCTGCAACATCGATAACCATACTTTTGCATTATCGACATTTGTCTACACCCGCCGTAGCGACATTTGTCCTGTTTAACCAACGTGCCTTTCTTCTGCTTTACCGATGCGACATTTGTACTGCACCCGCTTAGTCGACAACGATCTAGTTGGAACTTTATCTGCGCAGCCGTTTTTGTTCCAATATGAATTTGCACCATTTAATGGAACTCCCGTGGAACATCGAACGCAAGTGGTGGGGGTATTTACTTATGTACAACATTATGTATTTTAATAAATCGCTTGTGCGACTTGTACACTTTAGGTTAGGACAGCGCTCCTTGTACGTTAGTTTTAAGTTTTAAGTGAAATATACCGCGTTTATATTCGATAACCAGTACCAGTGTTTTACTAGCAGTGTAGTCCAAAGGTGAAGAACAGTAATAGTCCTGACTCTAGTGCAAGTGTTTCCATCCCAGCGAGTCTGCAGAAGCAACCTAGTGCTCTGCAAGTAGTGATCCTGTGAAAGCAAGGTGTCCACCAGGAATCCTTATTCCGTCGCCTTGTTTGCTTCTTCCGACAGAAGCCCTACAGTCCATTTTGCTTGTTCCACCGAAGAGGAACATATGGTCCTTCGAACCGGATCTCCGAGCCGGTTATTCCTTCTTGCCATTGGATACGCTGCTAGTTTGAGTGAAAAGTGAAAACGAACCCGAAGAATAAACACGTTAGTGAAGTGAAAAAAAAAAAAAAATGCCAATAACGCATAGCCCACAGGGGTCGCAAGGGGCTAAGTCGCCCAATGATAAAGATGCAAGTGATAGTGAAAGTGAAAGTTTCCATGGTTTCGATGAAGGCGCGAAGCGCCCTTCTACAAGTGCTGTTGACAAAAGGATAACGGTTCTTTCTCGTCAACAATCTCAAGCGCAAGCGAAGATTCAGCGTATCGCTGCGATGATAGAAGATTCGATAGTTCCGCTTGCCCAGCTCAATGTGTATGTGAAGTGTGTAGAGTCAGCATATCAGGAGTATTGTTCTTTCCACAACCAATTAACAGCGGTTCTTTCCAATGAAGAAATGGATGAACATGATACGGATTACGCTATTTTTGAGGAAACATATCATCACGTGATGATTCGACTGGAAACCTTAATCCTAGAGAAGAGGAATTATGTTGAGCCGGCTCCGCCGCAAGTGGTCATCCGTCAGCAGCCTCTCAAGGCACCGGTCCCAACCTTTAATGGACTTTACGAGAATTGGCCAAAATTCAAGGCTACCTTTCTCGACATCATGTCTCAGTCCAATGATAGTGACGCTATCAAGCTATATCATTTGGACAAGTCGCTTGTAGGAGCTGCTGCAGGGATACTTGATGCCAAAACGGTGAATGAAAACAATTACGCACACGCTTGGGAGATACTAAACGAACGCTTTGAGAATCCACGAGTGATAATTGACAATCACATCAAAGGTCTGCTAACGATGAAAAAGATGTCAACCGAATCACATCGAGAGCTGCGTCAACTACTCGATAGCTGTACAAAGCACATAGAAAATCTCCGGTACTTCAAGCATGAGCTGACAGGCATCTCCGAGCTAATGGTGGTTCATTTAATTTCGGCCAGCATGGATCGAAACACGCGAAAGCAATGGGAAGGAACAATTGCGAAGGGTGAGTTGCCAAGCTACGATGGCACAATCACATTCCTGAAAAAACAGTGCAACGTACTAGAAAATTGCGAAGAGGTAGTTAAGTTGCCAAGTAGTTCCAAGTTAGTACAGAAATCAGCATTTTCCCCGAGAGTAACCACGAATGCAGCTACAGACAGTGTTAGCGAGTTGTGTGATTTCTGTAAAGGTGCTCATAAAAACTTTCAGTGTGACATCTTCAGAGGCATGAATTTATCGCAACGTGTTGAGAAGGTGCGTGAATTAGGCATGTGCTTCAACTGCCTCCAGAAAGGGCATCGTATAAAAGATTGTCCCTCCGAGCGTAAGTGCCAAAAATGTCGAATGCGTCATCACACGCAGCTGCATGATGATAGCGTGTGGAGATCATCGAGATATCAGAATTCAAATCCATCAGTTACCGGTAAGCCACAATTTGATCGTTCTCCTGTACTAGCATCCAGTGCAGAAATTAATACTAGCGATGCTGTAGCAACAACTTGTTCAATCGCCAAGTCCAATGCTAAGCGGACAGTCATGCTTTTAACGGCAATGGTCAACATCGTCGATCGTCGAGGCAAGGCTCATTCTTGTCGCGCTTTATTAGATTGTGGATCGCAGGTCAACCTTATCTCCAAACGAATGGTTGATTTGATCGGTTTGAAAACTTTTCCCAGCAGTGTTTTGATTGCTGGTGTTAATAACAAGGCAAGCAAAAGCGACAAAAAGGCCAATGTGGAGATTTTGTCAACCAACAACGATTTTCGAACAGTCCTAGAATGCATCGTAACACCGTCAGTAACCGGTTTAATACCAAGCTCGTTTATTGATACTCGCAACTGGTGTATACCTCCAGAATTCCAGTTAGCCGATCCTTATTTCAACGCTCCGCAAGCGGTCGATTTGCTTATAGGTAACAGTCATTTCTTTGCATTGCTGAAACCAGGTCAGCATAAGCTTGGAGCGAATTATCCAGAACTCCGCGAAACTCGACTTGGTTGGGTTGTAACTGGAGAAGTATATGAGCCATTAGTCGAAGCTGACTCCGTGTATTCTCATAAGATAACCGTTGAAGACGTTCATAAAGCTATGCAACGTTTCTGGGAAATAGAAGATGTCGCCGAAGCACCAGTTTTGTCTTCAGAGGAGCAGAAATGTGAGGAGCATTTTCGTGCCACGCATAAGCGTGATTCTTCAGGACGGTTTATCGTTCAGCTGCCGTTGAAGGAGAATGTTGTTCATCTGTCCAACTGCCGAGATCTTGCATTAAAGCGATTTTATATGCTAGAACATCGTCTTTCTCGTAACTCAGCGCTTCGGGAGCAATATGTAAAATTCATACAAGAATACGAAAGTCTTGGCCACTGCAAGCAAGTTGACGAGCGGAAGGATCTTCCAGCTCAGCGAAATTGTTATTTGCCTCACCATGCCGTAATTCGTCCAGGCAGTACTACGACAAAATGCAGGGTTGTTTTCGACGCATCTGCTAAGCCTTTAAGTTCCAGTTTGTCTTTAAATGATGTCCAAATGGTAGGTGGTACTGTTCAATCTGATTTGTTCTCCATAGTATTACGGTTCCGTAAACATAAATATGCATTCACCGCAGACATTAGCAAAATGTATCGCCAAATTTCTGTAGATTCTAGCCAAACCAGTTTGCAAAGAATCTTCTGGCGAGAAGGTTCAGAATTACCCTTGAAGGTTTTAGAATTGACGACAGTAACATATGGAACAGCAAGTGCTCCATTCCTAGCGACACGATGCCTGAAGCAGCTAGCAGACGATGAAATAAATAATTATCCAATGGGAGCTGCTACTGCAATGAACGATTTCTACGTTGATGATGTCCTTTCAGGCGATGATACATTAGAATTGGCATTAGAGCGACAAAGGCAGGTCAAGCAACTATTAGCAAGTGGTGGTTTTCCAATCCATAAATGGTGCTCGAATTCGGACGAACTACTGGCATATATTCCTGCTGTCGAACGGGAACAAAAAAAGGTTTTAGCAGACACCAACACGAACACAGTTATTAAGGTTTTAGGAATAATGTGGGATCCGCAGTTTGATCAGTTCATGTTTTTATCGAAGCCTTCTGAAGCGAATCAATCCTTTGATGTGCCGACCAAACGGATAATATTTTCTGGAATCGCGAGATTATTTGATCCGTTAGGACTCGTTTCTCCCGTAATTGTATTGGCTAAGATACTGATGCAAGATTTATGGCGCAGCAAGGTCGGTTGGGACGAACCAGTCGACATAGAGCACCAGTTAAGATGGAAACAGTTCCAGAACGCTCTTCCTCAACTTAATGATATTCGCATTCCAAGGCGCGTAATTTCAGACGACTGCAGTGTTCTTGAACTTCATGGATTTGCTGATGCTTCCGAACAGGCGTACGGAGCATGTGTTTACGTCCGCAGTATTCACTCCAATGAGTCGGCGCAACTACAGCTGCTTTGCAGTAAATCAACCGTAGCACCATTGAAAAAGGTAACAATACCCAGGTTAGAGTTGAGCGCAGCACGGTTACTTGGTCGCCTCGTCGCCAAGGTATATCCGACCATAAATATTTCTTTCCAGCAAGTGGTTCTTTGGTCAGACAGCCAAATTGTTTTGAGCTGGTTGAAGAAACCTACCGAAAGGCTAGATATATTCGTTCGTAATAGAGTAGCCGAGATACAATCAACAACACGTGATTTTTCCTGGAAGTATGTACGCTCATCGCAGAACCCTGCCGACATTCTTTCTCGAGGTCAAATGCCCAAGGAGCTAGAAAATAACACGTTATGGTGGTATGGACCATCTTTTCTTGCGTCAGCATATGATCAGTTGTCGGACCCAGTAGAACTTCCAAACAGTGAACTTCCAGAGATGAAATCTTTAGTCACCGCCCTACCTGTAACGAAGGAACAACCATTAGCTGTGTTTTCAAAATATAGTTCATTTAGAAAATTGCAACGAATCATCGCTCTGATGCTGCGATTTATTCATAACTGCAAGCAACGAGATCCAGCGGCACGAGTCTTCAAGGAATTACCAACAATCGACGAACAAAGAAAGGCGTTGCTTGTGATCTTCAAGGTTGCTCAAAAGCTTGAGTATAGTGATGAAATTGGGAGAGTAAAATCTGGTACGATGTGTAAGAAACTAGCCGCTCTCGGTCCGATTTTAGTGGACGGATTGCTAAGAGTTGGAGGGCGAGTTCAACACTCTAAACTTCCATTTGCTTCTATGCACCAAATCATTTTGCCCAATAATAGTCCTATTACCAGATCCTTTATTCGCCAGTTACATGTTGAGCACCTTCATCTAGGTCCAACAGGTTTATTAAACGTTCTTCGGCGAAATTACTGGGTAGTTAATGCTAATTCCACCATCCGCTCAGTGACAAGAGCCTGCATTAAATGTTTCAGGGTGCGACCGACAGAAACATCGCAGTACATGGGTAACCTTCCTGCCTATAGAGTAACGCCCGCACCGCCTTTCGCTGTAACCGGTGTGGATTATGCTGGACCATTTTTTATCAAACAAGGTGTACGGAAGGGAGCTACAGTGAAGGCTTATATTTCAGTTTTCGTATGCATGGTTACACGAGCAATACATTTGGAGTTGGTGTCAAGCATGTCAACTAATGCGTTTTTGGCAGCCCTTCAGAGGTTCATCAGTCGTCGAGGTATCGTTCAGCAATTGCATTCAGATAACGGTACTAATTTTCGTGGCGCTTCACATGAATTAAATCAGCTGTACCAGATGTTTCAAAGAGAGCAGCAAGCACATAATATCGAATATTTCTGTTTGTCAAAGGCTATTGATTGGCATTTCATACCACCGGATGCTCCAGAGTTTGGTGGTTTGTGGGAGGCAGCAGTAAAAAGTACCAAGATTCATTTAAAAAAAGTATTGGGAAACACATCTCTCAATTTCGAACAATTTGCAACTGTTTTGACGGAGATTGAAGCTGTCCTGAATTCACGTCCTCTCTTCGCAACCACATTGGATCCGGACCAGATTAAAATAATAACACCGGCAGACTATCTTATCGGTCGTCCACTGACGGCAATTCCGGAGCCCTCCTTAGAGAACATTAAGGTTAATCGATTGGACAAATGGCAGCATTTACAGATGTTACGAGAACATTTCTGGAAGGCCTGGAACAGGGACTATCTTAGCAGTCTTCAACCTAGGAAGAAAAATTGGAAGGTAAATACAAACATCATTCCAGGAACGATTGTCTTGATCCACAATAAAAACTTGCCACCGCTTCAATGGAAATTGGGGACAGTAACTAAAACTTATCCAGGCACCGACGGTTTAGTACGCGCTGCAGACGTTCGCAGTGAAAACACCACTTTTCGTCGCCCGATTACCAAATTATCAATCTTGCCGATTGAAGACAACAAAGCTGCTTGCTGCATGATAAATGCTAATCTAAAAGGGTATAATATTGGCAAGGAATGAATTGAAAAGATATTTCAACGGGGCGGAGTATGTTCCAGTTGGAAGTTGAACTGTTTTATCATCGCAATATTATCGACATTCATCTTGTTTCTGCAACATCGATAACCATACTTTTGCATTATCGACATTTGTCTACACCCGCCGTAGCGACATTTGTCCTGTTTAACCAACGTGCCTTTCTTCTGCTTTACCGATGCGACATTTGTACTGCACCCGCTTAGTCGACAACGATCTAGTTGGAACTTTATCTGCGCAGCCGTTTTTGTTCCAATATGAATTTGCACCATTTAATGGAACTCCCGTGGAACATCGAACGCAAGTGGTGGGGGTATTTACTTATGTACAACATTATGTATTTTAATAAATCGCTTGTGCGACTTGTACACTTTAGGTTAGGACAGCGCTCCTTGTACGTTAGTTTTAAGTTTTAAGTGAAATATACCGCGTTTATATTCGATAACCAGTACCAGTGTTTTACTAGCAGTGTAGTCCAAAGGTGAAGAACAGTAATAGTCCTGACTCTAGTGCAAGTGTTTCCATCCCAGCGAGTCTGCAGAAGCAACCTAGTGCTCTGCAAGTAGTGATCCTGTGAAAGCAAGGTGTCCACCAGGAATCCTTATTCCGTCGCCTTGTTTGCTTCTTCCGACAGAAGCCCTACAGTCCATTTTGCTTGTTCCACCGAAGAGGAACAGGTCCTCATCACTTTTTCAAGAAAATAAGAACATATCACATTCGAATACACATTTTTGGGGACCGCTATTGGAAGAACAAACTGTATCAAAGGTTTGGGCGTGCCGCAGGATAGCAAATTATCGTTCCAGCAGCATATATCTTATGTATTCGGTAAGGCATCTAGAAATCTAGGCTTCATGTTTGCTCATTAGTGCGTTCAGTTCTTGAATATTGTTGGCAAGTTTCGACAATTGAGTTGACAGAATCGAAACTGTACAGCAGAGATTTGTGCGCTTTGCCCTTCGACGTCGTCCATTTCCATAAAATTATTTAAACAATTCATTTTAATTAAAATTAAAAATAATTAATTTAAAAATGGTTTAAGCAGCTAGAATTTTGTCAATATTCAAGTAAAAATTTGCAGCTGTCCAGAATTAGGCACGGTCTTGGATATGGTACTGGCACGTTAAGCATAAATAATAGTTTTGATTATTTAGGAAGACTACAAAATTATTTCCATGACCATGGAATGTTCCATGTTTTTTTTACGTCAAAGGTCAAGGTGTGGTCAAGTCGGATTCTTAAATTAGTACTAGAACTCACCGGTTTTGCTGCTGCTGCTGTTCCTGACGTTTACGATAATTTTCTCGCTGTTCTTCCAACTTTTTGCGAATCAGAGCATTCTGCATAATCGACTGTGTGTGAAATTGCAACTCGCGTGGTGACGGGATGCGTTGCGGTATGCCGTTGGGTAGTGGAGAAAGACGCATCTGCTGCTTGGAGTGATGTTGAAACAGTAGATTGGCATTATTTGCAGCTGCAGCGGCTGCTGCTGCGGCTGCCGCGGCCGCTGCCGCAGTTGGCGGTACGGTAGCTTGCGGTGGTAGCAGTGGAACGGCGCCGCCACCGGGGCTGGGCTGAATCAAAATATTTGGCGAAACTACACGAGGACTGGTATTGAAGGTGCTTAAGACGGATGACAGGATTTCGCGATGAGGCTGCGCGGTTGCTGGATTGGCCAGCTGCTGCCAGAGGTTATGCTGCGACAGTTCTCCACGAGCAACCCCATGCAGCAAAGCCTGAGCTTCCGGGCGTTTGAGAATTTCCGCTTGACGGGTATCGTTTGCGGGTAAATGGTGGATTTGTTTCAAATGCAGCATTTTTTGTAACAATTCATTTTGTTGCTGTTGTTGGTGCAATAGGCCAACAGCCGCCGGATGGTTGACGGCTGCTGGATGATGGGACGGATGAGCACCCGCCGGAGGTTGTACATTATGCGTTGGGTGTGGCTGATTTTCAGAAATTGAAGCTAAGAGTTTCTTGAAAGCATTCATATCACGCTCATGCTGCTGGTCAACATTTGTGGTTGGTGTGATTAATCTCGGGATTGTTGGACCAGTATTCGGAGCATTGCGGTTACTATTCTCAACATCATTTTGCCGAAAACGAGCTTCAAGCTCTTCAACGCTATGGATTTGTCCTACGTTTGGTCCACTATTTGGAACAGGTCCCAGGGGTCCATGACCGCCCATGTTTCCTCCACCAGTGACACCAAGCATTTGCTGTAGGTTGCGATTCTGAATTTGCTGATGGTGTTGTTGTTGTTGTTGTTGCTGGTGATGAAGAACCGGATGATTCGCCGGATGGTTGCCTAGCAGGGGATGACCATGTTGTTGCTGCTGCTGCTGGTGTTGTTCTCTGTCCCGCTCACGATGTTGCAGATGCTGCTGCTTTTCACTACGTTGGAACAGTTCTAGTAACGAATTGGAAGATGTGTTTGCTGCCGGAGATATCGGAGCAAAATATTTGCTTGAATTCGAGTCCGGAATATGATCGTCTAGTCCGCTGGATGTGAAGTCATTAATCATGTTATTAATCTCATCTTGCAGCGATGAACGTCGGCTGTCAAAGTGAGGATTAGACTGAGATTGCGATTTTTGCTGTGATTGGGATTGTTGTCCCAATTGTTGCGAAGTTTGCGCCTGTGATGGCTCTTGGCGAAACCATTGCGAAAATCGTGATCCTCCGCTACCACCACTTTCTTTGCTGGGCATGTCCGGCTATAAAACAAACATAGATAGAATAAAACAGTACAGTTTAATGAACACGAAATAAGTGTATTGAATAAACAATAACAGAAATACTCACGTAAAGCAAATTATTGTCAATATTGACAATAAAGTCCTCAAAGTTGAAATCGTCGTCCGTTATTTTCGACTGCCCGATTGCGTTGGAGTTGGTGGCGCCAGCGGGTAACCCCAGCGGATTTACTGCGGAGGAAGTGGCAGATTTGCCTGGTCCTCCTTCGCTAGCTCCATCGCCAGGAGTTCGATCCTGCTGCAGTGAGTTTCCGGGGGAAGCCGCTTTCGTTGCGGTTTGATTATCGTTCCCACTGTCGGTCGGTGGTAGATCGGGATTATTATTTTTGTCATTTTGATTTGCAGTCAATTGTTTTAGCTTGGAATCCGACTTATCCGATGGCTTAGCATCCAAGCGGTCAGCATTCCCCTCTTCAGGGTTGTTATCTTTGTCCGATTTAGAGTCTTCTTCCGGTAATGGATCGTCGAAACCACGCAATTCTATTGTATCGTGTTGGGATGTAGGTTCACTGAACCACTCTGGTTCTTCATCCTTAGTATCGCTGTACTGTCTGCGACGTTCGTGGTGATTGGAGTGATAATGATTAGACGAATAACTGTTGGAATGGTAGTTATTGTTTCCGTGGGAGTCATTGTTGGAACCGAAGGAACTTGAATAGCGCGATACGCGCGATGGGCGAGTATCTTTCTCGTTGCGATCGTGATCTCCTCTAGTAATTTGACGGCGTTCAAAACGTTCATCTCCGCCTCGTTCGCGGTCTCGGTCAAAATCTTTTCGGAACTCTTTTTCGCGTTCCGACCTTTCACGCGGTTCACGGGAATCTCTAGAATCACGTGCATCCCGATCACGATCGCGAAAGCCGAGATTATTGGACGAACGGAAATCATTGCTCTCACTAACATCCTTATCGGGACGGTAATCCCAAGAGACATCTCGTGACAAAATCCGTCCGCTTCCAATACGCCGTTCTCGTCCGCCCAGAATATCTCGCTCGTTCCGAAGCAAACTGCTTCCGATAGAGAGACTGTTCGTGCCGCTGGCAGGGGCAGCGGGCATCTGACAACCCATATTGAAAGATCTGCGCTGAGGCGAAAGAACAATGCCATCCTCTTTACGTAATCTCTCTTTTGGGTCACGTATATCCAAACCACCAGATCTACGCATTTCCATTCTACCCGTTCCGACACCTCCATTACTTCCACTGGTCGCGGGTCCACTTCCACCACTCGAACCACCACCATTAGTCGATGAATAGACACCACGATTTCTTCCGTAATTTCCAGCAGATGATGATGGATTACCACTTTCCTCGTCAAACGGCGGTTCCGAATGTTTAACCAACATCAAGAACATTTTGGCATGCTTTTCCGACTTTGGTTCCTTCATGCAGGGTGGTTTTTTCTTGGAAAGCTCTACATTACGAAGTGCTAGCAGCTGGTTTACCGAATACCTTTTGTAGTAAAGCTTTTCATTATTGGCATCTCCACCATCGCTTGGTGCCAATTCTGACGGTGCCGTAGCGGATAGAATTGCCGGATCCATAGCTTCGAATGCACTTTTTTCACTGTTTCCATCTGAATTACCTACATTTCCAGCACCACCACCACCGCCACTGTCGGATGATGGGAGTGAGGAACAGGAATTTCCCTTTCCTTTTTCATCGCCAGAAACAGTGGTTAAATTACTTCCGCCGCTGTCTTTTTGTTGATGTTCCTGTATAGTCGGTGTTTGCCGTAAAGTTTCGAGCAGCATCGACGATTGCAACTCCATCGATATTGATTCCGACATTATTCCGTCTCAGTCGTCGACTCAACCCACGGATATCACTTTCGCTGCTGATTTTCTTCGCGTTTGCTTCGTTTGTTCGGCGATGGACGAAAAAGTTTCTTTTTACACCTTTTTGACGTTGTATCACTAACACTAAAGACTATTTGACAGTTCAAACTTTACGTACACACTCTCTCTTTTATATTCAAAAACGAAAAACGATAATGCAAACTCTTCCTCGTTTTCTCGAGATCTTGAATGTTTCCCCTTTCACTCACTCGTACGCACGGAACTTGTATCACAGATGTTTTTCTATTCCTTCTTTCTGCTACTCAATGAACGCACACACAGGATGGGTGGAAATTGGAACTCGTTTTCTTACTGTACACGACGCACACTTACAGCAGATTGAAGAAATATGATTTCGTAAATTTTGCAGTTTATGGCCCGCAAATACTCCTTAATAGATATGATTTTATAGCATACAAATATTAAAAACTACTTTTTACAAAACGATACTACCGATTGCTGCACTGCTAGCGAACGTTGCGAATCGATTTTCACTAGAAAATTGGGAATTTTTCGCAGTAGAGACACACGAACTTAAATGAGCAGCCATTAATGTGATGTGCCACCCAGCAACACTGTAAGCAGGGCTGTGACCCAGTGCTCTAAGTTAGCAAAGTTGCCAGAAAATATTGGCTACTGCCGTGTTTGTAATATTATTTAACAGCATTTTTTACATTTTCTGCATCATATATAGCATATTTACAATACTATTTTTTCTGCACGTTCCTTTAGCTTTATAGTGCAATGAACATCGAACACTAATGTTAAATATTAAAATATTAATAATAGCTAGAATAATCTATCCAGCTTTCCAGCGATAATGGCGGCTATTGGACAAAAGTGGGCACAATCTTTTGGCATTCATTGCAGGTGCGTTATTAGGTTCGTCCACAGAGAACAGATATCCAGGCTGGCATACCCAACCTGTATAAATTTTTGAAATGGCCATTTCGAAATAACCTCTCGTCCACGGTAAAGTTACCCGAAGTTACCCCTCGCATTTGTTAGTTTGGCGATTCGTTTGATGGCGGTGCCACCCGCAAAACTGAAATCCAATATATTTCTTTAACTTTTTTACTTATGCAAAAACCAAAAAAAAAAAACATCAAAAGCTTATCAGTAAACAAACCAGGGGTGTGAAATTGTCAAAATTTAGCGGACTAAACATCCATGGACGGCGACAACTTGGAACCAGCCAGTATACCGAAAATAACAGCTAAAATTAGTTAAATTATAGCTAAAAGGCTGTGTTTAACTGCTTTCTAATTAGTTTCAGTAGTCTTAAAATCGATAAACCTTCAAGTAGGCACTAGAACCAAAAGTACCAAAACCAATGAGTGGGACATGTACAATGTATGTAGTTTGACAGCCACACCACCCCGCTGAAACAAACCGAACGATGGGAATGGTACAAAGATTTGTTGATACTATCGAAACTAGTGTGGTATCGATAGTATCGTCAAACTTCATTGTTAGAAATGCTTTGCGATTTTTGACACACACGTGGCAAAATTCCGTCTCCTATTGATGTTATCGTGTTGTTATGCTAATTATCATTATTATTATTGTTGATGTTTGACTAGTTTTGTTCGAAATAGTATCCGTCAAATCATCGATAAATAGCCCCGTAATATCGATAGTTATTTCAAGTGTTATTTCTCATCGTTAATTGACGGAAATACTTGACGGTGATTGACAGTCAATTTAGTTTGGCGATTCGTAGGCTAGGCGGCGTTTGATAACTGTTGTAATTTTAACGGTTTTTCGTTTGAATTTTTACAAAGAAAATTACGAAAAATTTGTTCTAGCTTGGATGTCTGTTCTCTGTGGTTCGCCCTAACGGATAGTTACTATGGAAACATCCATGATTGTTTGTTGTTCGACTGTAAAAATGCAAACATCGTTAAGTTTTGCAGATCAGCGGATGAGGAACATAATTGAACGGAAGCAAACTTTTGTGGTTTGTGGTCATAATTTCCTATAAAAGCACCGGCTCAAAAAATCCCCTTTAAAATCGTGCGAAATAAATACTCGAACTCGAATGCACTCACCCGGGCAACCATTTCTTCATGTTTCTTCATTTTTCGATATATCAGTCTGTAAAGACACCAATAGAGAAAATCGATGGCGATCGTTACCATTTCTAAAAGAAATTTCTTCAAACTTAATAGAAAATTAAAGTTTACTTTATAAAGATCTTCACCAAAATATCGCTATCAACCGTCATCTTCGAAAATAAATATCAATTTCTGTCGCCAATTGGTTATTAATCTTTACGTATTTTTTTTGTTTTTATTTTTGGCTCGGGCAAGTTCCGAACTGTACAATTTCTAAACTGTACCACTAATCCTCAGATCTACGACTACTCTTGGGGAGCTTAGATTAAAATGGCAATCTCTAAAGGACCCATGCATGTATATAACTTATTGGCGAATTCGTCTATGTACGAGAGTCGCGAACTAATTTGGCAAAACTGGCAGAAGAAGATGCTTGGGTTCAGTGCTCAGTTCAAATGATTCGGCCAACATATTGTTAATTTCGGGTTGAACATACATCATATATGCACATGTATACGCATCGATGCCATTCTTCATTATCCTTTATCAATGTTAAAAGATGCAATGATATCAAAACAGAAGTAGTTTTAGATAAATATCTGCGAAGAGAATTAAAGTTTTTGCGATACTTTCATACTGAACAAAATTTAGTGTAATATCTTTAAAGATTTTTATCAAATTACTGACAAAGAAAATGTTTTAAATGCGAGTATCGATCTATGAAGAAGTTCAAATATTCGTATCGATATTATTGAAAATTAAACGTAAAGATTTATCATCACAAAGCTTTATTTTTGTATAAAGAACTACAAAGGAATTTCACGAGTGGTTGACCGGGCAGAGACAAACATTAACTTCATATTGGTCGAGCCGAGTGTTGTTGGTAAGCCGTGAGTTGGCCAGCGTCTCGTCCTGATAAGATCCGTTGCGCATTGGGACGTTATCCAGCTTTCCACGAGCGATAATGGCGGATGTTGAGCACAAGTGAGCACAATCTTTTGGCATTCATTGCAGGAGCGTCGAGTTCGCCTTGACGGAGTTACTATGGATACATTTATGATTGTTTGTTGTTCGAATGTAAAAATGTAAACATTGTTCAATTCTAGATAGAATTAACAAAAGGGCGAATGTCGCAAATGTAAACAAAACGGATGAGAGTTATTTTTTGCTGGACCAGCATAGGGAAAGCAACTCTCACTCGGTTTGTTTACGCTTGCGACATTCGCCCTTTTGTTAGTTCTATCTTCAATTTTGCAGATGCCAACGAGGAACATAATTGAAGATAGAATTAACAAAAGGGCGAATGTCACAAGCATAAACAAACCGAGTGAGGGTTGATTTCCCTATGCTGGTCCAGCAAAAAATAACTCTCATCCGTTTTGTTTACATTTGCGACATTCGCCCTTTTGTTAATTCTATCTAGAATTGAACGGACAAGAAGTCGGAGAGAATGTCCAAATCCAGCTTTCCACGAGCGATAATGGCGGATATTGAGCACAAGTGGGTGTTGTATCCATAAAAATAATTAAACTGTACACCTTCGTGCACAGTACTTTGTAATGTGAACAGATAGAATTAAATAATCTCTGGTAGCACTGTCGTGTTACGAGCATAGTCTGGATAAACAGAATAGTAAATAAAGCCTGCTGATCGAACTCAGCAAAGTTTAGTTTTATGTTACAACTCGAAGTACAAACGCGTGTGGTTATTCGGACCTATAAGAAGAACCTCCCTAAAGTTTCAGCTTTATTAAGTGGCGACGAGAAAAGTGGAAAATTAAAAGTGTAACCGGTAGTGTTTGCTTCGGAAAGCAGAAAACATTGTTGCAGCGGCGTACTGCACCTAGTGGATTTAGGCAATTTAGTGTGCGAGAAAAACAGCAAAAGTGCAAAAGTCCGTGGCTTTGATTGCGTTTTCGCAGCCGGACAGTGTACAGATTTAGTTTGCAGCTGTTTTGTATTCAGCTGGTGTCTGCGTAAGTGGTAAAAAACCGCTTTTGCGTCCGCTGTGTTGCGCCATATTTTTATGCTAGGGGAAGAATAGATTATTTTGTGATTCTTTTATTTCGGATACCGCCATTATTTAATATAATTATTTGCCAAATAAAGAAATTTTTTCTTGCCATTTTGTGTTAACAAAGGCTGCAGTTGCTTTTTTGTTTAAAACAAAAAAATTTGACAGCTTTGTTTCATTGTTTTCCTTTTTCTATTTACCAATAGGTTTTTAAATCTCACTGGTTCTTTGGAAAATTGCCGACAAATCATCCAGTAGGACAAACGACCGGATTATTTTAATTCAGAGCGGAACAAGCTCCATGAAACGTTTAAAGACGGCTACTGGATAGATCTTCTGGACATTTTGAATCAACCGGGTGCAGCCTGAAGAGTTTTTGCAGCGTTAAAAAAAAAGAGGATTGAGCCAGCGAGTCTGGTCAGAATATTTCTTTGACAGACTTTTGCGGTCAAGAGTATACCGGTATCTGGTAAGCGTTTTCAATTCTTTTTTTATTGGTTCAATTAAGTGATATATCTTAATAGATAATGGCTTATAGCGGTGAAAGTTCTCGCCAGAGTGGCAGCATTTTAATTGGCTCAATAGAGCCATATGTAGTAGGATCGTCTTTTGTTAACTACTCTGAAAGGCTTGATTATTTATTTCAAGTAAATGGAATTACTGACGTTGCTAAACAAAAAGCCCTTTTTGTTACGTTAAGCGGTTCTGCGGTTTACGATGAGCTTAAGCTTCTTTACCCATCTTCGGAAGATCTTAAGCAAGTTACGTATGCAGACATTTCTAAAAAACTTAGAGAGCGTTTTGATCGTGTTGAGTCTGATCTTATCCAAAGGTATAAATTTTATAACCGGGTACAAGGTCCTAACGAAAAAGCGGAGGATTTTGTGCTTGCAGTGAAACTGCAAGCCGAGTTCTGCGCTTTTGGAGAGTTTAGGGAAACGGCTATCCGCGACAAATTAGTAATGGGGGTTTATGATCAGTCCCTCCAACAAAAACTATTGAATGAAGACACTCTCAGTTTATCAACGGCGGAGAAGATGATTGTAAACTGGGAGCTAGCCGGTGCTCGTGCAAGAATGATCAATGATCGTAACGGTGGCCAAGTTGCGTCGATTAGAGGGCGTTTAGGTCGAAGGGACTTACACGATAATGGCCGTAGCAGAAGTAGAAGCCGCGATAACGGTTATAAGCGGCGATGGCAGAGTAGAAGTACGGAAGGAAGACAAACGGGGCGCTATGCGAATATGATCTGCGATTTTTGTGGCTTGAAGGGCCACATCAAGCGTTCTTGCTTTAAAAGGAGGAAAATGCAGAGGCAATCGGTGAAATTTGTTGACGGCAGGGCGGACGTGACTTTTGGTGACGATAAAATAGCCGACATGTTCAACCAGTTGAATGCGGACATGAACGATACGGACAGCGACAGTGACTCAGGTGACTATAGATGCATGCAGGTGTCTTCCGTAAATAGATTTAGCAGTGCATGTTTTTTGCAAGTATTTGTGCAAGGTAAACGATTAAAAATGGAAGTTGACTGCGGGTCTGCAGTGTCAGTAATCGGTTCAGATCTTTATAAAAAAATATTTAGCATACCTTTACAGAAAACAAAAAAGGATTTGGTTGTGATTAATGGTTCTAAGCTTGATATTTTGGGAAAAATTGACGTAATGGTACAGTTGAATTCCATTAAATGTATGCTACCGTTATTTGTATTGAAATGTGATCATGAATTCATTCCGTTACTAGGACGTACGTGGTTGGATGTATTTTTTCCCAAATGGAGGGAATATTTTATGAATACTTCACAGGTCAACAATATTGAATTGTTAAATCTGGTTGATAATTTTTTGATGGATATCAAAAAGCAATACTCAAACGTTTTTACTAAAGATCTGTCTTCACCGATCGTAGGGTTTGAAGCGGATATTGTTTTGAAGCAGAATACTCCTATTTTTAGAAAAGCTTACGAGGTCCCATATAGGCTTAGAGAAAAGGTGGTCGAACATTTGGAAAAGTTGGAGAAGGAAAATGTCATAACTCCTATCCAAACAAGTGAGTGGGCTTCTCCAGTCGTTGTTGTACCTAAAAAGAATGGTGAGATTAGGATGGTGATAGATTGTAAGGTTTCAATTAACAAGGTGATAATTGCGAATAGCTATCCCTTACCATTAGCGCAGGATATTTTTGCAAATCTAGCGGGTTGTAAGGTTTTTTGTGCCCTTGATTTGGAAGGTGCATATACTCAACTGAGATTGTCAGAAAAATCAAGAAAATTTGTAGTTATTAACACGATCAAGGGACTTTACACTTACAACAGGTTACCACAAGGCGCTTCATCAAGTGCAGCAATATTTCAACAAGTCATGGATCAAGTTTTGACTGGGTTAGAGAATGTTCGCTGTTATTTAGATGATGTACTTATTGCAGGAAGGGACATACACGACTGTCGGAGAAAGGTTTTTGCGGTTATGGAGAAGTTGTCTCAAGCTAATATCAAGGTCAATTGGAGTAAATGTAAATTTTTTATGAATTCTCTTCCATATCTAGGTCACATTATTTCTGAAAAGGGTTTGCTTCCTTGTCCGGAAAAACTGGCAACAGTTAGGGAAGCAGCTGTTCCAAAGAATGTGACTGAACTGAAGGCGTTTTTAGGGCTCGTGAATTATTACGGCAAATTTGTACCCCACTTATCTTCGAAGCTTAGTAGTTTATACAGGTTATTAAAAAAGGACGTAAAGTATGTGTGGGATGAGAATATTAACAAGGCTTTCGTTAGGTGTAAAGATGAGCTACTTAATGCTAATATTCTAGAATTTTATGACCCTATAAAACCAATAGTTGTTGTTTCGGACGCTTCAGGATATGGTTTAGGAGGAGTGATTGCGCATGACATTAACGGAATTGAAAAGCCTATTTCATTCACATCCTTTTCTCTTAACAGTGCTCAAATGAAGTATCCTATACTCCATTTAGAAGCTTTAGCTTTGGTTTGTACGGTGAAGAAATTTCACAAATATTTATATGGTCAAAAGTTTGTAATATACACAGATCACAAACCTTTAGTAGGAATCTTTGGCAAAGCAGGAAAGAATGCGATCTTTGTTACTCGGTTGCAGAGATATGTTTTAGAGATGGCTATTTACGATTTTGAAATCAGATATAGACCGTCTGAGAAAATGGCAAATGCTGATTTCTGCTCACGTTTTCCATTGAATCAGGCTGTTCCAGAACAATTTGATAAAGAAATCGTGAAAAGCATCAATTTTAGCCAAGATTTTCCTGTTGATTTCTCCCAAGTTGCCAATGAAACAAGCAGGGACGAATTTTTGCAACAAGTTATATATTATATGCAGAATGGTTGGCCAGAAAGAGTGGACAAGCGTTATGCTCATGTTTTCTCTAATGGTATAGATTTGGAAATTTTAAACAATTGTGTATTATTTCAGGATAGAGTTATAATACCTAAAAGCATGCAGAATGGAATTTTGAAATTATTGCATGCCAATCATTCAGGGGTTGTAAAAATGAAAAAGTTAGCTCGTAGAGCAGTTTTCTGGTTCGGGATTAACTCAGATATTGAAAAATATGTCGGGGCTTGCGAATCTTGCAGCAGAATGGCTGTGGTTCCCAAACAAAAAAACAGTTCTTCTTGGATTCCTACTAAGAAACCATTTAGCAGAATTCATGCTGATTTCTTCCATTTTGACCACAAAATATTTTTATTGATTGTGGACAGTTATTCAAAATGGATCGAAGTTGAGTATATGAAACATGGAACCGATGCAAAAAAAGTTTTAAGAAAATTTGTGGGAGTATTTGCTAGATTTGGGTTGCCAGATGTAGTGGTGACTGATGGTGGTCCTCCATTTAATTCTTGTGATTTCATAACATTTTTGGAAAGGCAGGGAATTAAGGTTTTGAAAAGTCCTCCTTACAATCCTTCTAGTAACGGTCAGGCGGAGCGATCAGTGAGAATTGTAAAAGAGGTTTTAAAGAAATTTATGTTAGAACAGGAAGTCAAAAGATTAGATGTTGAGGATCAAATTAGTTTGTTTCTGATGAACTACAGAAATACATGTTTAGCGTCTGAAGGGGATTTCCCATCAGAAAGGATATTTAGGTATAAGCCCAAAATGTTAATAGATTTGCTAAATCCTATTCACAGTTATAAATATCAGTTAGCTGAACCAACCGCATCCAATGATGTAACTAAACCAAAGATCATTGAGCAAGATAAAGTACAGCTCAAGGAACCATTAGATAAACTGACGATGGGTGATGTGGTTTACTATAAAAATCACAATCCCAAAGATTTTAGTAGATGGTTAAAAGCATCCTATTTACGGAAACTTTCTAAAAACATTTTTCAGGTGTCGGTTGGAAACGTCGTCATCACGGCGCATCGTAGTCAACTTAAACCAGCGAAATATTCACCTGCTAAGGCGTGCGGAATAGTTTTCCCTGGCGCTAGCAGCGATAAGGAGGTGCGTGTCGAAGGTACCAACCGCAAGCGAAGTTTTCGCTCAACAAGTATTTGCAACGAGGAAGTGTTTCGAGGGTTCGAAGAACCCGCCATCAAGAATCGGAGAATGGAGTCGTCTAATGAAGATCGAAGAGAAGCAGCAGGCATTACAACTCCTACTTTAAGGAGATCGAAGCGTTTGAAAAAAGCTAAAATCGAACGAAATTTTATATATGGAAATGCTTGTAAATGATTACTATCGAATTTAATATTTTTTCAAATTATAATTGTAAACATAGATTTAGCTAACATTATAACTAAAAGGGTAAAGAGTTGTTGTATCCATAAAAATAATTAAACTGTACACCTTCGTGCACAGTACTTTGTAATGTGAACAGATAGAATTAAATAATCTCTGGTAGCACTGTCGTGTTACGAGCATAGTCTGGATAAACAGAATAGTAAATAAAGCCTGCTGATCGAACTCAGCAAAGTTTAGTTTTATGTTACAACTCGAAGTACAAACGCGTGTGGTTATTCGGACCTATAAGAAGAACCTCCCTAAAGTTTCAGCTTTATTAGTGGGCACAATCTTTTGACATTTATTGGAGGAGCGTCGAGTTCGTCCTGACGGAGTTACTATGGATACATTCATGATTGTTTGTTGTTCGAGTGTAAAAATGTAAACATTGTTTAATTTTGCAGATCAGCTGAAGTGACTACTACGAGATATAAATACACTGATTCCAGTAAATACAAAGACTATAAAGGGAAATTTAAGAGTACCAACAGAGAGATCGCTGGTTCGACCGATGGAGCAGATTTAGATGAGTTCAGCTTGGATGATGCCGACTATACGACACCATTGCCAACAATGCCATGCGAGTGCAGAAAACACTGCACAACGAACAAAACGTGTTTATCATTCAACCATACATAAAGTGGGGACCGAAAAAGTCTTCCAGCAAATCAGAACATCAACTTGCGGAGGCGGAAGCGTTGGTTCGTTCGATACCCAAATGGACAGTAGAGTACGCCCTGAAAGTTCCGCTGGAATCGCTAAATAAAAAGCGTCTTTTTGGCGTTGGGAAACTGGAAAAAATTAAAATGTGTTTGCAAAACCTGCAAACTTCTGGAACGTTAATCACTTGTGTATTTGTCAGTAAGGGCACTTTGTCTCTGGTGCAAAAGCAGATACTAGAAGAACATTTTAAACTTCCCGTAATGGACCGTTATTCTGTAGTAATACAGATTCTGCGCTTGCATGCCATAAGCACTGAAGCTAAACTGCAGGTTGCAATGGCCGAAATTCCATACATTTGGAATCAGATGAAGAATCAAGACTCAGTACTAAAAGTCGTATTTATCTTACCGAATCACAAAGGCACATGCTTCGCATCCGCGAGAGAAAGCTGAAAAATGAACTGGCATCTATTCGGTCGCATCGCGATTTGCTCCGCAATAGACGCAAACAGAAAGGCTATCCAATTGTTGCTGTCGTGGGCTACACCAGTGCCGGTAAAACCTCTCTGATTAAAGCCTTCACCGAGGAAAAATCTCTCGAACCGCGGAATCAGCTATTTGCCACGTTGGATGTAACGGCTCATGCTGGCTGGCTTCCATGCAAGCTGGAAGTACTCTTTATGGACACCGTCGGTTTTATGGCGGATATCCCGACGGGACTGATCGATACTTGCCGATGTCATCGTCCATGTACAGTTGCAAGAAATTGAGCGGCAAATTCTGGTCGTTACCGGTCGCCAAAAGCTTATTATACGCGTTCCTATGGGCGGCCAAGAGGTGGCTTGGCTATACAAGAATGCAGCTGTAACGGAAACTGGTCGGAGCGGTGATTACCGAAGCCAAACTACAACAGTTTCGGCATCTGTTTGTTTAGAGAAGGGCTTCGTGAGCCTACGCCTAACTTCATCCATTAATACAACAAGTTGTGCAAAGTAATTAAGTCTAGTTCATGTAAATAAACACAACTGGTTGATAGCAAGAGTGAAAAAATATTATCTTATTGAACGAAAAATTCGTCTTTTTGTATTCAATAACCAGGTCCATCACGCTTTCAAAGCGCTCGAATATATGAAAACCTTAAAAGACGATTTTAATGTGCAGCCGATTGCATTTCAACATTAAAATTTACGACCACAAAAAACTTAAATCAATAATTGTTGGTGTCTAATTTTAACGAATCTAGCAATGGCTGTCATCCAAGCTGTAACATTAACCGAATTAACCGGCGAGTTGTGTCTTAAAGCTAACAAGTCGTAATTAATTTTATTTATCTATTAATCGCTGATCTGCAAAATTGAACAATGTTTACATTTTACACTCGAACAACAAACAATCATGCATGTATCCATAGTAACTCCGTCAGGGCGAACTCGACGCTCCTCCAATGAATGTCAAAAGATTGTGCCCACTTGTGCTCAATATCCGCCATTATCGCTCGTGGAAAGCTGGATACGCAACGGAAAGTTTCTCATCAAGTCGAGACGCTGCACAGTGGTTCCATTTGATAGGACGGCCGGCCATAAATGTATTTTTCATGACAATGAAGTCCAGCAGCATCAAAATGGACGAAAATAAGTCTCTTTTAAGCAAAACACACGTCAAAGTTGTATGTCCACGATTTCGTTAGAAATATTGCCCCTTTTATGACTGTTTAGACTACTGTGATAATCATTTAATGCAACGCACCGTATTTTGCACTGTTAATCTGACACTAGAGTGGCTTTTAGTTTGATCTACTAATGAGTTTGACTTCTTTTTCCTTCTTCCCCTTCTTTTTCACTTCATTTTCTTTGAGCGAAATCGTGTGCGAGATTCGACTGTGATAATCGTGTAAATCGGGGTATAATAATTATCATTCGCCACCTGGGTCTTTCGACCGAAATTCAGCCCTGATGTTTCGCAGTGTCAGTCAGCGGCATTTTGACATTTCTCTTTCTTCCATTTCCCCATTCACCGACGTTCAGTAAACCGATAACCGAAACATTGGAACATTGCATTGCTTTTGGTTGCAACTTCCATTGTAATTGTGAGAAATTTTGCAACTGTAAAGAACAAGGTAGCTTGGAAACTTGCCGAAACATTTGCAAATAATACTGTTGAAAAGGCTAAGCTATCGCTCTTTTTGTTCGACTGTAACGTAGTAAAAATGCTGGAAATAACCTGCAACGATCGTCTGGGTAAGAAGGTAAATCGCTAAAGTTGTAACGCGCAGTTAGAAACCGTAATAATAACACTCGTCCATTTCCGGCAGGTACGCGTGAAGTGTAATCCAGATGACACGATTGGAGATTTAAAAAAGCTTATTGCCGCACAAACGGGGACCCGGTACGATAAGATTGTGCTAAAAAAGTGGTACACCATCTTCAAGGATAACATCAAACTATCGGATTGTGAGTAATACTGCGATTAGCAGTTTGCAAAGTTACCTAGTAGCACCAGTAGTTAAATGTATATTTTTATTTTTTGCTTTTAGATGAAATACATGACGGAATGAACCTGGAACTGTACTATCAGTAAAGAAGGACTTTGCAGGGGATTTTTAATATTAAGGTAATCAATAGTACATTGTCACGTCATTTAAAGTCTCAATCGAAAGTGTAAATAAAATAAGTTACTACGCAAATAAGAAGTCTGTATCCGGTACTGAACCAACGGTAACTCTTAGAGTCTTTGGTCAGAGATGCCTCTTACCGTTAATTTATTTTGAAAGATGATGGCATAGTCTGGCATATCGCACGATATCGATAGATGATATAGTGCACGGACGGCACGAAAGTTCGTTAACTACGCATATGCTAATGCTAAACTACAAGCTCCTTAACTCCTTAATGTTTATTGCCCATAACTTGCTTCAGCAGAGCTGTCTTAGAGCGATTCCCAAGAACTGTTGGCATTTATAAACTCTCAACGTAAAGAATCTCAACGTAAAGAGCCAAATTTCGAAAGGCTCTAATAGCTTCATTCCAAATATTGACATCCTTTGATTGAATAATGCTCCACAGTTGCAGAGTATACCTATGTTCAGCAGTTTCTATATCTAGTCGGCAAAAACGACATTCAGTAGTATCATTTTTACCTATTTTATTTAAGTGATATCTGCTCGGGCAGTGACCAGTCAACAGACCAGTAATTACCCGAAGATCCTTTTTACTAAGATTTAATAAGATCCGGGCTTTTGCTGCACTCGGTCTTATGAATCTTTTTGCTTGTCTGGATATATTCGTGGCGTTCCAATTTGATTCTACCATGGACATTTCCCATTTTCTTATTTAGGTCCTCAGAGCACACTCCGGGACTCCGCAAATGCTTCCCATATCACTGACGGTATTATAGAAGCAGACTTAGTCGCAGACAAGCTTGGCATACACTTTTCGCTTTGATTTTGTTCTTTTGATTACTGGACTTCAGCGAAGTAGAAATAGAAAAAGTTGTGGGGCATGTGGAAGTAAAGCTTTATCTTTAGTATTTACGCCGCTGTAGAGCTGTAATGCCGTTGGTAGCAAAAAGAGCCCACTTTTCAAAACTTTCATGCCATCCATGCGTCATGCCATCTATCGACATCGTGCGATATTGCTGAACACTTCTCCAGGTTAACTATAATATAGTTCACGTCGTACCAAGCGGCACGTGTTGATTTTAAAGAAAGTGACAGTCGTCAGTCGAGCGGATCAGAAAGTACATTTTAAGATCATCTGCATTCGAGAGCCGTGGGCCCTTAGTGACTAGATTAACGTCGTTGAAATAAAGCAGAAAAATCAGAGGACCTAGGTGGCTTCCTTGAGGTACGCCTGATGAAGCTGGATAGCTATCGAATCGATAATCGCCAACGGCAACCACCAGTTGTCGATCGGTGAGGATATGAGCGAAACCATTGCAAAAAGTTGTCGCTAACACGACACCCAGTCTATGTAGTTTTGCAATTGTGATGGCGTGGTTTATCTTGTCAAAGGCTGCTGACAGGTCAGTGTATTAAACATCTGTTTGAGCAGTATAATCAATATATATAGAATGCCAGTGTCGCTGCAGTGCGCGTGGTAAACATCACACATGTTCAGATAATGTATTTACATTATATATGCAAATGTGTGCGTGCCTGAGATTCATCAAAAGGGGAATCTCATTGTCAAACTTTGACAACCAGTTTAAAATTACAATTATGGCTGCCAAGTAATGTGATTGGAAACTTCGCTTGCTTCAAATTTCTGAAAAAATCAGTGCAAAAGGGCGCAGTTGTGGAATTCTATTCATCCGGACGAAAAGAAAAAGAACGTTTAAAACCATTTCACTGGCATAAAAACACAGCGGAGAACGCACTGATGACAGCACCAACCAGCGCACAGATAAAGAACAGATAAATATTGCTGTTGCAGTTGAAAACTGTAATAATCGACTCGCGACATTCGGTTTCATTCTTGTTCTGTGTGTCGCAACTACGTCGCACGTGGTGCGCTGTACAGCGCATCAATGTGCGATCACAGCGCACCACGTGCGACGTAGTTGCGACACACAGAACAAGAATAAAAGCGAATGTCGCGAGTCGATTATTACGGTTTTCAACTGCAACAGCAATAACAATGAGCAACTTTGACAACGAAAAGTTCCCGATTCACAGACTTGATACAGATTGTTAGCATCATGTTTACCACAATGAGTCCTATAGAAAAACAGCGACACTGACATTCTATATATATTGATTCTACTGTTTGAGCTCGTTGTGCCATACCTTCCGTTATGTATGATGTAAAACACTACAGATTAGTAGTGGTAGAGCGCTGGGAAGTGAAGCCATGTTGATCCGCACTTAGATATTACAGAGCACAGTGGGAAAGCAGAGGTTCCGTGACCACCAGCTCAAATAGTTTCGAAACTGCACTTAGCGATGTGATGTCTCGGTAGTTGTCTACATCTCGTTAACTTGCTTTTCAATGTACAGGGAACATATGTGCAAATTTCCAACACGACGGGAAAATCCCACTGGAGATGGACATTTGAAACAAACCGAGCAACGGTGTCAGTAAGCAGTCTACGTGTTTCTTCAGGAATACGGATATTATAGACCTTTCTTAGTTAAGTGGCTTGTCGTCTTAAGATAAAGCCTGTTTTTCTAATTAACTTGGTTGTGGGCAACTGGTCTTCAACCCCTCGGACACCGAATACTCTCCGACAGATCTCGCTCCAACTGGTCTGAGCATCTTGCTCGCTGCGCTCCTGATCATCTTTTTCCTACCGGTTTTGAGGCAAATATTATCTTTGCAAAGTAGTCCGGCGTTCTTGGAACATGCCCTGTCCATTCCAATTCCATAGAGCTGTGGTAGTTTATGATTCATCATCCGCCTCCATACTCCGTTCTCCTGTACGCCGCCGAAGATCGCCCTTAGCACACGTCTTTCGGAAACTCCGAGCACTCGCAAGTCCTCCTCGAGCGTTGTTTCATGCCCGGAGAGAACAATCGGTCTAATAAGCGTCTTGTTGGGGGCTTAGTTTGCTCGACCGCAATTGCTTGTGAAGCCCATAGTAAACACGACTTTCTATTGCGCTATGTCAAACAGCAGGCATGAGAGGCAATCACCTCTGTTTGTGTCTTTCCACGTTCTGCGTTCTCCTCATCTATCACCCTCCTACATTCATCGTCAAACTAATCCTTCCGCTGATTCCGAACCACATGCCCGAAGGAGCTCTCCGGTACACTGCTGATGGCTGTTTTGATGGTGTTCCAACAGTCCTCGAGAGGGGCTTCGTGCAGCTCTTCCTCTTCCAGCAGCGCAGCGTCGAGTGAGTGCGCGTAGTTTGCAACGACGTGTGGCTGCTTCAGCCGCGGCGTCTGGCGACCAAGGCTGGCGTTGTTGGTACCAAATGTTATTCACAATGGAGAATTTTGAGCGCATCTTAACCATTACTAGGTAGTGGTTCAAGTCAATGTTAGTGCTTCGATAGCATCTGACATCGATAAGGTCTATGAAGTGTCGACAGACGATAAAAACGTAGTTGATCTGCGATTCTGTCTGATTTGGTGACCTCGAGTTGTAGTTGTGGTTTACTCCAAAATTCTAAAAATGCCGTTCAAATATTACGAGTACGTCTGCCATTATGGCTCGTAAAAAGCTGGATAGGAGTCTATGCTGGAAGAATGTACAACGCACTGCCATGTTCTTGGAGGCGGCAAAGTCGATAGTTTTAGGCCCATTTCATTGGCCAGCTGGTGTGCGCTACTCTTCCAATCACCGGTTTGTGTTCGTCCGCCTGGCTGACTTGAGCATTGAAATCCCCGATGATCTTGATATCATGTTTTGGGCAGCGGTTATGCTTATGCTTCAACTGCGCGTAAAATTCATTGTTGTCACCGTTGACACATTGTTGTCGGTACTTCTGACGTGAGGGCTGTGCACGTTGATGATGCTTATTTTGAAGAACCGGCCCTTGATTATCAACCTCCACATTCGAGGATAGATTGGCCACCACCCAATCATTCGTTTCCGCATCTCGCCCATCACTATGAAAGCTGTGCTCAGTTCGTGTGTGCAGCCGCAGTTGCCGTAGATGGTATGTCCGTGTCCTAACGTACGTACCGTTGAGCTCTTCCAGCCCACCTCCTGCAGTGCTACGACGTTGAACTTGCGGCTCTTCAATACGTCGCAGGGCACTTGAGTGCTCCCTTGAAAGTTGAGAGATCGGTAGTTTCACGTCCCGAGCTTTCAATCCATGTCCTTTTTCGTCGCGATGGTCTATTCCAATTGTTCCAGTCCGAATTTCCTTGGTCTTCGTTTAGTGACGTGCTTCAGTTTTTTTCGTTAGAGCGGCTTGCAAAGCCTGCAACACCAGAGTTTCACCGGAGGACCAAGGAAGTCGAAAGAGTTCTCCTTCGCTCCAAGGGTGCTCGTATTCCGGCAGGTGCCACGATGAGCTGCTGAATAAGAGGCCGTGAACCACTGTTGGGTTTTTTATGCCTACAGATGCGCAAGGCACCGACGGTACGCATTATTTAGCCGTTTACTAGCCAACCTGGGGAGTCTAAAAATTCTAAAACTTCTTGGGAGTCTGGCGTCTTCAACAATTGGTGGTACCGAATTGGATAACCAAAAAGCAGTCATGAAAAGCCCTGGAAATACGGTTCTGGTGAAGCAGAAACTCACTGTGTTCGGTCTCCGAGGCGTCTACAGATATGGTCATCTTGTTTGTTCCATAGTCGACAGAACTACACTTTGATCAGTTCAAAGCTTAAAGGACCAGCGCGACCAAGTCGCAAGAGGCCTAATTGATTCAGTTTAAAAAACTACAAGGTATACAGCCCTAAGGGTTGTACGAAAGGGTGACGTAGGACTATATCAGATCATCAGATCAAAGACTAATGTAAACTGCATTTCTGGCATATGTATGTTTATAAGAATCTGTGAGTGCCATTGTTTAAGTGAATGTTTAAAAGAGAAGAGCGAAATATTGAGATCCAATTCTTCATTTAATGCAATAGTGGCTTTGAAAATACGTGGACGGGGTTCATAAGTACAACGCCTGCAACCTTTGAGACATAGAAATTTCTTATCGGTAATGATTTATCCCCCTACCACAGGAGTGAGGGATCTCAATGCATCATAAAATAAATAAATTCATGCTTCCTAAACCCCCCCCCCCATTAGTTCTAGAGTTATGAAGAAATTTGTATTTCATTTGTATAGGATCTCCCCTCCTTAAAGAAAGCAAAGGTTCTAATCCACCATAGAAAAAATCCCCCCCCTGTTAAAAGACGGATGGGTCTCATTATACCATAGAAAAAATTCCTGCCTTCTAAAACCCCCACATGTCAAATTTGGTTCCATTTGCTTGATTAGTTCTAGAGTTATGAGGAAATTTGTATTTCATTTGTATGGGAGCCCCCCTTCTTAAAAGAAGAAAAAATACCATAGAAAAACATCTTACCTCCAAAAGCCCCCACGAGCCAATTTCGGTTCCTTTTGCTCGAATAGTTCTCGAGTTATGAGGAAATTTGAATATTATTTGTATGGGTGCCCCCTTCTTAAAGAGGGGAGAGGTCTTAATTTACCATAGACAAAATTCTTGCCTTCTGAAACCCCTACATTCCAAATTTGGTTTCGTTTGCTTGATTAGTTCTAGAGTTTTGAGGAAATTTGTATTTCATTTGTACGAGAGCCCCCCTCTTAGAAGAAGAAGAGGTCTCAGTACACCGTAGAAAATTAATCCTGCCTTCTGAAACCCCCACATGGCAAATTTGGTCCCATTTGCTTGATTAGTTCTTAAATTTTGAGGAAATTTATGTTTCATTTGTATAGGAGCCCCCTCTCTTACGCCCCCCCTTAAAATCGCTCTCTTACCCCCCTAAAAATTGCTGATCATTTTATCTATCCAACGACATATAAACTGTTCAGTTTCGTTCAGTAGTTTAGTAGTTTAGCATTTGAAATCTTTCATATATCATATATCATTAGGGTGACCATATCGATCCAACTAAAAATCAGGACATTTTTTGTCCAAACATGCCGATGAATATTTACTTACCTACTTAAGTATGTATCTTGCCGTCCTAAGTCAACGCCTGTTGAACAACGTTTCGCCAGTCAACTCGGCTGTGGGCAACTGCTCTCCAATTCCTCGGACACCGAGTACTCTCCGCCCGATCTCCACCTGGTCTAACCACTTTGCTCGCTTCGCTTCTGCTCGTCTTCTTCCTACTGGATTTGAGACAAACACCTTCTTTGCAGGGTAGTTGTCCGGCATTCTTGCAACATGCCCTGCCCATCGTATCCGTCCCGCTTTAGCCACCTTTTGAGATACTGGGTTCGCTATAGAGCTGTGCCAGTTTATGCATCCTCCACCTCCATACTCTGTTTTCCTGTACGCCGCCGAAGATCGTTCTTAGTACTCGTATTCCGAAAACTCCGAGTTGTAACTGACGGGGTCGTAACTATCCAACACTTACGACACCCCCTGAAACAAACCTCAGTGACTACAAACGTTCGCGACTTATTGTCAAGAAAACACCTGAAAACCTTCTGCTTAAACTGTTCCCTTTATTACCGGCTTTCCCTCGGTAACTCCTACCGTTTGACATTTAGGGGTTTCACTTCCGGCGGAGTTACTGACCGGGATCCGTTTGCGGTCAGGTCGATAACTTTTGGCACGAAGCTTGATGGTCTACTCTCGGCTTTCCGGCTGCGGGCGCACTTGTGGCTCTGAATAAGCGCTATGGCGACGACGCGGCGTAACTGTGATGGCGTCGTTGGCAGGGACGCTCCTTCAGCTTTAAGATAGACCGATGTGGTGGTAACGGCGGATGTGAGGACCAAATTCGGTTGGTAACCGTCAGGTAAACGCAGAAAACTCAGGGATCCTAAGAGCGAGATGGTTTGTTTAGCGTCGAGTTTTGGAGCGGTCATGGTCGGGAATACGCCGTAAGAATTTTCTGATAGCTATATCTGTTGTTTGCTTTGCAGACTTTCTTTTTAGTTTTGTCTTCACTGTCCCAGTTGTGCGGCTGTATTTCGTTTTTCGGTACCGTACTGTTTAACTTCGGACAGGGTAATGGCTGAAGCTATCTTTTGTCCAACGATCTATGATCTTTTCACGCTAAAACTTCCACTGTCTATCGCTTATCGTTTTCTTGACTCTTTGTCGCCACCCGCAATCCATGTTAGCTTTGCTCCATTTTCCGCCACCTGGTAGTGGGTGGGTGGAAGCCGTTGACGTATGGCTGCGTACACGTCATCGGGGAAAGCTGTTCGCAATAGAGAGTTCCAACTATTCTCTTGACAATTTATTGCGGGACATTCATAAAATATTTTGCACGCGTGACAGTCTCCTAAACCTTGGGCAGAGACTAAGCCGACGGTTACAGAGTACTCGCAGGTCATCCTCGAGCATTGTCCAAGTTTCATGCCCGTAAAACAACCGGTCTAATAAGCGTCTTGTCTATGTACGGGAACTTAGTCTGCTCGACTGTCTGCCGTTACCAATGACCCAAGGTACACAAATTAGTCGACTACCCAAACTCATCGCCGTCGGCCTATGAAGATTTAGATTCGATAAATCGACCATCCTAACCTTCCGCTCCTTGTGTTTAGATGTACAATTCTCACAACAATGCTAGACAAATATGATCGTTATGATGTACCACTCCAACCATACAGATAACCAAATTAAACTCTATTGTGGAGCTAAATGCTTTCTTGTATAAATGCTATGGTGAGTTTCAGTGAGCCAGCTAAACCTAACTACCGTCGAAATGGTACCGAAAATCAAATGAAAGGCCCCCAAATATCCTGGCAAGCTCCAGAAAAACATCAAATAGGAGACCAAAAACGAATAAGGCATACCATACGGACCCGGGGTTGCTCATGCTATATCAAGAGCTTTTCTCCATTGTACTCGTCCTGGGCTATTCATCGCCAATACGCTGAGCATCTCGACACTCGCAAGTCAGCTGCCATCTGGTCGAGCTACGCAGCACGTAAGACCCCTCTTTTTCTAGAGTCGCTGGTGCATTTTTGCGACATGGCTGGTCCACCGAAGCATCCCGATTTTCACCACGTGTACGATGGGAATCATATGCCTGCGCCATTCTCTGCTTTCTACTTGTACTCCGCCAAAAACAGTCCGCAACACCTTTCGTACAAATACACGTCTATCTTCCACAAGCAAGGCTGCACAAATCTTGCGGAGTGAAAAGAAAGTCCACCTTAAATGCATCCTTGAATGCACCTTAAATGCATCGCAAACAATTATTAGCGGTCTCCCTAAATATTTGGTTTGCGGCGCATTGATTTTTTACCCAATCCTCTTAACCTCCGTTTTTGGACTAGCGTGGATTGTAATGAAGTAGTAATGATATCAAACTCGTCTACAAAGACAAGGAGTTGGCTACTTTTGCTGAAGTTCGTCTCATTCGTTCCGATGCTCGCTCGTCAGATCAATCACACTTCCAATAACGATGCTAAACAAACAGTCCAAAGGACAATTCGAAAGGAGACAACCGCGTTAGTTGGTCTGGATAACCGTTCTTGTGCACTAACTGCCATAGCTCTTCACGTTTAACTGTATCGTATGCTGCCTTGGAATCCACGTCAATATTAACCGTGGGCATGTTGTACTCCTGACAACTCTGGAGAAATTGTCAGAGTGAGAAAATTTGACCCGTAGTAGCACGGTCTCTCGTAAAGCTCGGCTGGTACTGCCCACGAAATTTCTTGCTATTGTAGAAAGACGCCGCAACAAAATCTGGGAGCACTTTGTATTCCGTCGGTAGGCTTGAGCGCACAGTTACTGGTACTATTCAGGGTGTATCAGCATTCCGTAGGGAACGCATATTGATGATATTTGAGAAAAATCGGCCATCGTTGAGAATTAAACAGATTAGGCTCAATACCCGTTGATCAGGTGATCCCAAGGGGGGGCTTGTGGTTAGCTTTGCTTGGAAAAAGTGCTTTCGATCATCATGCCTCGAAAAGCTGCAAAGTTCTCGTTCGTGTCGGTGTGTAGACAATAGACGCGTTCATAACCCCGATGACGATCTTGATGCTCCATGAAGATCAACTGTCGCACGTCTCGTCGTCGGGCCTACAGCAGTTTAAACAGTTGCAAGTATGCTACATTTACGAAACTGAGAATGTAAAATCAGGCATCGAAGATAAGATAACCTAAGTTTTTATAGGAACTGACAAAGCAGGACTTTAAAAACATTTGTACATAAATTTATTTAGTAAAGCAGGATTTCATTTTAAAAGTCAGGATTTTCCGCTGTAAACCAGGACACCAGGATAACGGTCGTGAAAACAGGACATGTCCTGGTAAATCAGGACGTGTGGTCACCCTAACCAGCAGTAATTGTAATTTAAGTAAAATTACGTTTTCTCTTGGTTGAATGTAAATTATAATCATCAATGTACTGTTCCTAAAAAAATCTTCACTACCATATCACATAATTGATACATACGTGATTAAGTTTCGTTGGCTTGGTCACGTCAGTCGCGCCACTTCCACTGTTGTGTGAATAGTGCTTATTAAAAGCCAAATGCATGTAGTGCCATCTCAAAATGTGACGGTTTCAGGAAGCATGGTAGATGCCCGGGGTTGGTTCTGATACGTCAAAAACTAGCTGCTGTGACCAACATACGATGCTGTCGCCCGCCACGGTACAATCTAACGAAATTGAAGCAACCGGATGTCACTGAAAGCTACGCGTTAACACTCAAAGTCGCGCTGCCGGAAGAGGATGAGTTGGATGAAGTCCCGCCCCCGCTTGAGGACTGTTGGAGTGTCTTAAAAACAGCAATTAACAGCGAAGCGGAGAATGTCTTTGGCCGTGTGGCACTAAATCGACGTAAGGAATGGTTTGACGAGGAGTTTGGCTGAGAAGAACGCAGCGCGTGTACAAAAGCTGCGTAGAGTCAGCCGTTAGAATATGGAGCGATACAAACAGAGGCGGAGACAGCAAACCCGACTCTTCCGGGAGAAGAAGCGCCACCAGGAGGAAAAGGAGTCCGAAGAACTCGAGCAGCTGTATCGCACACGGGAGTTCTATCAGAGACTCAACGAATCTCGCCAAGGCTTTGTGCCGCGGACCGCAATTTGAAAAGATAAAGATGGAGGTATTTTGACTGATGATCGTGCGGTGAATGAAAGGTGGATGCAGCACTACGACGAACACCTGAATGGCGTGCAGTCGAAAGATCGTGATAGTAAAGGAAGTGACTTCATTGGTGCAGCAAGCAACGCAGATGTGCCACCCCTATCGATAAGTGAAGGTAAAGAAGCCATCTAGAGGCTGAAGCAAAACAAAGGTATTATAGCGGAACTTACTTAAATGAGCCCAGACAAGTTGACCAGCTGTTTGCATCAGCTGATGAGTAAAAAGACGCGGGTATTTGCCCTATCTACAAGGAAGCTAGATTGTGGGAATCGATATCACTATCCTGAATGCCGCCTACATAATGCTTTCCCAAGTGAAGTAATCTTCCATCGAATGTCGTAAATAGTCAATAGATTCGTGGGAAGTTATCAGGCCGGTTTCATGGAGGGTTGGTCTACAACGGACCAAATATTCACCATGCGGCAGATCCTCCAGAAGTGCCGCGATTTCCGAATCACCATGCACCGCCTGATTATTGACTTCAAAACCGTATATGATATTGTAAACCGGAGCTATGGAACATTCTGGGCAAAAACGGCTTTCCGGGTAAGCTTACTGGACTTATTGGGGCTACGCTGGATGGGATTCAGTGCTGTGAGAGAATCTCGCGTGGATTGCCGATCCCATTCGAATTTCGCAGAGGACAAGGAGATGGTCCCAAGGAGATGGACAAGGAGCAGCACTCGGAGTTTTCGAACAACGGGTGCTAAGGAGCATCTCTGGCATGCAAGAAAACGGTGTAAGGAAGCGAATAATAAACCACGAACTCGCGCTTTTCTAGTGTTCAGAAACTGGCTAAAATTGGACGGATACGTTGGGCAGGACATGTTGTTAGAATGCCGGACAACTATCCTGCAAAAATGGTTTTTGCATCGAATCCGGAAGGAACAAGATGAGGTGGCAAGACCAGGTGGAGCGAGGATTGGGTACCCGTGAAACTGGAGAGCTGCCATGGATCGAATTAGATGGAGGAATTACGTTAAGCAACCCTTGTCATAAGACGTAATACCAACTAAGTCAGTAAGTAAGGTTGGTTGTCGGTTGTCGCAACTCCGAATCAGGATAAGGGTTTTGGCGTTGAATTTTGGTTTGACCAGCTGGTCTCTTTGCTGCTCCGCGGCAGTCAAAAAAGCGTTTTAGTAGTAGACAGTATTAGCACAGAGAACAGACTGCTAGGTAATTGACAAATAGTGTGTAAAAGGTTTTTATGTAATCTACGAGTAATCCTTCAATAGAGCACCCCTCGAGCAGTAAGTGACAAACTAAATCTTGATGTCGCTGCCATCGCTGCTATGTAACTCCAGCACAAAGAAATATTGATAAAGGTATATGGATATTTTTTGATGCGTTTGGCACACCCCATCGACATCTCTATATCGAGCTGCAGTGAACGTCAGCGACAGCATGTCCGGGGCTCAAAATTTGACAGCGGGCCCAAATCAGACTGCTGGCAGTTGAGTGAAACACAGTGCTGACATGCTATCTCATTTTCGCACACACGAGATGTTGGCGGCGAAAACATGGTTGCCTGCCGATGGGGTGGTTTGGCAAACTATTTCTGCACTCTTAAATGATTCTACCTGTAAATAGGTCGGATTTAGTTAAAGCTAGGATGAAACTACTCAAAATGCCCTTAAAGTGTACAAACTCAAACTTTGGGTAAAAATTTCAACTAATTTTGGCTACTTGCTACCGATAATTGAATTATTCTCTATGACAAATAACGCACTTTTAAGTTCCTACTACCAATTTTTTGGTTGAAAAACTACTCAAAATCTCAAAGTTTGTACACTTTAAGAGCATTTTGAGTAGTTCCAACCTAGCTTTAAGTAAATCCGACCTATTTACAGGTAGAATCATTTAAGAGTGTGGAGGGCGCAACCGACAGATTTTACACACAAAAAAGTATAAGGGTCCATGCCTAGTGGCACGGGCGCAGGCTTGAAGTAGGACTACGAATGTAGAGCAATTCGTCTCCCAATCGTAACACCGGACAGAGCATTTCCCACCAATTTAAGCCGTTCTGCTTCCGCGACCAAAATTTGGGGTTTCTAGCTTATTTAATATTCTATTATAGCAGCTTATTGTCAATTGCAAGTAAAATTGTACCATCCAAAGTGCGATATCGCTCATAAAAGTGCTATTTTGCATTAAATCGTTTCGGTATCTTCGGCGCACTTTTTCGTTATCTTCCAAGCAATAAGTGCGCCGAAGAAACCGAAACGATTTAAGCTAAAATAGCACTTTTATGAGCGATTGCACACTTATTGATTGGACAATTTTCCTTGCAATTGACAATAAGATCGATGTTTCGAATCCAACACGGTCGGCGTAATTTACACTCCACACCAAACAATAACCGGCTGCTGCCGAGTTTTACCACCTTTGCCGTGTCCAGAAAGGGAGATAAAATCGTAACTCTCATTATTATTTGTAACTCAAACAACGCGAAAATGATGCCGTTCGCAAAATCAATTCAACTGCTTCATATACTTATTCAGTAGTTCTTAAAAGAACTGATTGTTTTTTACCAGCTGTTAGTAATACGAATCGAAGAAATTTACTGCTTGGCAGCAGCTTTTTTCGGACCGCATTCTCCGTTAGAACTTGTTTTGGCTTTGGAGTTTTCGATGCCTTTGCTATGGTCTTCATTGACTTAGTAATCTTGCTTCTCGCTAGCAAGTTTGGAAGGCGAACGAACCGGAAGCGCCAGTTCTTTGTTTGGACCAGCTTTCTCTTGTTGAAAACTAACTTCAAAGCCTTTTTCACGAATGTGTCCAACTTTGAAACGTCACAATTGTAGCTGGCGGCGATATACTTCTAGACGGCTTGCAACGAAGATCCGTTGACTCTTCGGTTTATTGGCGTCTCGCTTAGTGAATTTGGATGTCTTCGTTGCCTTATTCCGGGGAAGTAGCAACAGCTGAAGCTCAACGATTTTCGAGCGGATTCTATAGAGCGTAAATTAAATACAATCAAACTTTGATCCCTTTGATTCAAAGGGAATTTAATCCATAGCTCTTCTCCTATATATTTCTCTCATCCGTGTTAGGGAAGCATTGGCGTGGGAAGGCAAAAATTTTTAGCAAAAATAAAATTAAAGCAACGTCATGAGTTAGAAGACCGCGAGTCACCACATATTTAACGTTTTATAGATCAAATCAGAAGAAATTCTTCATGATTTAAAGAATCAGCGACATTTGGAAATTTAATTAAAGAAATTTAGTATACAGAAAATTTTCATCTCTTCATAAACAAATTTGTTCGTCCTAAAAAGGACGGGTTGTGGTTGAAAATCCGGCCAGCAGAATGGCTTGAATGTTTGAAACAACACCTCCCAGGGCAATGGTGACAATGGTTACCGGACACAGCATTTTCCATTGATTCAAGCTCTTCCGCTCCCGCAACCAAATATTCTAATATAGCAGATAATAGATCGATGCTCCGGTACCAACGCGTTCGGCGCACTCTACACCAAACAATAATCGGCTGCTGCCGAGTTTTACCACCTTTGTCGCGTCCGGACAGGGAAATAAAATCGTAACTCTCACTCACTAAATCGTAACCCAAACAACGCGAAAATGATGCCGTTCGCAAAATCAATTCAACTGCTTCATATACTTATTCAGTAGTTCTTAAAAGAACTGATTGTTTTCTACCAGCTGTTAATAATACGAATCGAAGAAATTTACTGCTTGGCAGCAGCTTTCTTTGGACCAGATTCTCCGTTAGAACTTCTTTTGGCTTTAGAGTTTTCGATGCCTTTGCTATGGTCTTCATTGACTTAGTAATCTTGCTTCTCGCTAGCAAGTTTGGTAGGCGAACGAACCGGAAGCGCCAGTTCTTTGCTTGGACCAGAAAATTTTCATCTCTTCATAAACAAATTCGTTCGTCCTAAAAAGGACGGGTTGTGGTAAATTATGTGGTTGAAAATCCGGCCAGCAGAATGGCTTGAATGTTTGAAACAACACCTCCCAGGTGACAATGGTTACCGGACAGAGCATTTTCCATTGATTCAAGCTCTTCCGCTCCCCGCAACTATTTGGTTCTAATATAGCTGATAATAGATCGATGCTCCGGCAACCAACGCGTTCGGCGCACTCTACACCAAACAATGATCCGCTGCTGCTGCTGCTGCTGCTGCCGCTGCGCTGCGTTTTACTAGTTTGTCCTTGCCGAGTCCAGTGAGGGAGATACAATCGCAACTCTCTGCTGTCTGTTCGGCACCGTACCGATGCCAATGCGAAAATGATGCCGTTCGCCGGCTTACTTCTGATTATATACCAGAGCAAACGGCAGCAAGTTGTAACAAAGGCGGATCAACGTAGGGTAGAGAATCATAGACACGAAAGAAAGGCGGTACAACGTACAACGAAACCGTACATTGTTTGAACAAAACCGGTGTCCGGTGGTTCCTTAATGAAGAGCTACCAGTTTCTGCAGAGCAACCTAATATGAAGCATCGTCTTCATGCCACCGAAAACCAGTGGAAAGGCCGCAAAGCGCGATAGGAAAAAGAAGAAGCCACGCCACTAGGAGAGCAACGCTATTTTCTTTCATTTAATGCCGACAGGGATGGCACGGCAACGGGCATGGCAGACGTGCACTCACAGTTGTGTGTGGTTGTGCCGGGTGAGTTTGCCAAGCGCGCCGTCTCGGAAGGTACCAAAGTATAGCGGCCTATAGTAAATGTGTCTTGTCAGGCTTCTGTAACTATACAATTAGCCCTTTTTAGGGCCTAATATATAAATGAAGATGCAATTCGATTTTCTCACTAAACGCTTTGCCTCGAATTACGAAGTGGCGCAGTTTTCTTTTCAAAGAATTTTGCCAGGTAATGTGGCTTTTCCGTTTCATGCTTTCCAGAAAGAATCACGAAATGGCATAATTTTGCATATGTAGGTAGGTATATGATCAGTTGTATTCAGTAAGTATGTTATAGTACAGGACAATTATTCAATAACTTTTTCTGCTCATTAACGAGCGCTTTTATTGAAACTGTTGGAAATTGGTGTGGAACTTTTATATTTAATAATTTGGCAAAACTATAATGGTCTTTTCGACTCCATAATGGATCTGTTGTGGGAAAGTTGCTGGAAAGAAGGCAACTTATTAAAACAAAATGAACAAAATGAAACTGTGAATGCTTGCATGTTTGTTCATTTGTTACAATAACCTGATGCTTTTAACATGAGTTCGCAATATTTGTCGTAATGCCGTTTAAACATCCAATTACTGTACGTGTTGAAGCTTGGATAAATAAACTGCCAACTTGTCATGTGCATTTTTAAATGAGGAATATCATTCATGAGAAAAATCAATTCAACTGCTTCATATACTTATTCAGTAGTTCTTAAAAGAACGGATTGTTTTCTACCAGATATTAATAATACAAATCGAAGAAATTTACTGCTTGGCAGCAGCTTTTTTCGGACCGCATTCTCCTTGGAACGACTTTTTTTTGGCTTTGGATCGTTATTCTCGGTACCGATGCCTATGCGAAAATGATGTGGTTCCTCGGATTACCGTTGGTTATATATCAGAGCAAACGGCAGCAATTTGTAACAAAGGCTGATCCACGTAGAAAAGGGAATGGCAGAGAAGAAAATAAGGCGTGACTTTGTACGTTGTTTGAAGCTTCCAGTTTCTGTAGATCAATCATCGTCTTCATGTCATGGCACCGACAACCAGTGGAAAGGCCGCAAAAAGCGATAGGAAGAAGAAGAAGCCACGCCGCTAGGAGCGCTACGCTATTTTCTTTCGTTTGTTGACTACGGCTCAGTCAAGCATAATATCAAGTTATAGTGAGTGTGGCTGGCTGCCGGGTGAGTTTGCCATGCGCGCGCCGTCTCGGAACGTACCGAAACAGTCACCAAAGTACAAATACTCATAGTAAATGTATCTGGTCAGGTTTCTGTAACTATCCAACAATCAGCCCTTTTTAGGGCCAAATATATACATGAAGATGCAATTCGATTTTCTCACTAAACGCTTCGTCTCGAATTACGAAGTGGCGCAGTTTGCTTTTCAGAGGATTTTGCCATGTAATATAGCTTAAACATTACTGGCGGGCTCGTACGTTCATACTTGATAAACTTCCAATTTGTCATGTTCATTTTAAATTGAGGAAAAATGTGAGAAAAATCAATTTAACTGCTTCGTACACTTATTCAGTAGTTCTTAAAAGAACTGATTGTTTTCTACCAGATACTAGTAATGCAAATCAAGGAAATTTACATCTGGGCAGCAGCTTTTTTCGTGCCACCTTCTCCGCTGGAACGACTTCTTTTGGCGGCTTTCGGTGCCTTTGCTGTGGATTCCATTGGCTTAGTAGATTTTTGTTCGGGGGCAGCCGCATATTTACTCCAGTAGTACAGCTTTAATCGGAGCCGCCTTTATAGCAGTTAGCAAATTTAATTTGTTATCGTCCGTTTTATCAACCTTGAACGAATCGGAAGCGCCTGCTCTCTTTGTTTGGACCAGCTTTTCGACCTTTTCGACAGCTACCTAATTTCAAAACCATTTTCACGAATGTGACCAAGCTTGAAACGTCACAATTGTGGCTGGCGGCGATTTACTTGAAGACGGCTTGCAGCGAAGATCCGTTGATTATTCAGGGCATTGATAGCAGCGAAAACCATATCGTTTGCTGGCGGACGAGTCGATGGCTTCTTCGGTTTGTTGGCGTCTCGCTCAGTGAATTTGGAAGTCTTCGATGCCTTATTCCGGAGAAGCAGCAAGCAGCAACAGCTAAAGCCTAACAATTTTCGAACGGATTCTATTACAAGGCGTAAACTAAATACAATCAAAGGAAGCTTAAACCATAGCTCATCTCGTATATATTTCTGTCATCTGTGCTTGGGAAGCATTGACGTGGGGAGGGAAAAAAATGAAAATATTGAATTAATGAATGTTCGTCTAATATTTTCTTAATTATTACATGTCTGTTAGGGAAACATGTAATAAACTATGTAGAAATGAATTTTTTGAAAAATTTCCAATCGATTGATACCAATATCTCTAGAATCTATTGAGGGATGACTGAGTTATAAGCGTGTAAACCATAACCACTTTTCGTTACATGTTCCCTTTTCGTTTTTCTGAAGTGCACCCCAATATAGAAATCAAAGAAGTAGTCCTACTTCAAAATCGATTACTTCCTTCGAGCCTGTTGATCTGTTCTCTGTGGTATTAGTGTTCGACATCGGAACGAAAATTGAGGTCCGGGTTCCGGTCCGGTCCGGTAAAAATCGGCACGAACTTTGTTATTCCGACTTTATTCAGGTCCCGGAACCGGAACAGAGCCAAATCGGACCGGATTATTAGTCTTTATAGTCGGAATAACAAAGATCGTGCCGCCTTTTAACCGGACCGGACCGGAACCCGGACTTCAATTTTCCTTACGATGTCGAACACTAAACAGTATGCACAAAATTAGTTTGCATCTGCACGACGTAGTTTTCTCTTTTGGTATCTCCTGAAGAATTGAAAATTGTGAAAAATTCTATGTGCTTTTTTCACTGGATATTTTTAAAACGGCGATAGGTGAAGTTGGAAAGCAATATTGGCTATTATTATCTCCAGTAGGGGAGAGACGTCTACAGTGAGACACTTTTTTTCCAAAAATTTAAAAAATTTTTTAGTGATAGTTACCAACGAGGTCTTCAATCCATTTGAAAGGTATATCTTTCTAGTTGCCTGAAAAAAAGTTTCAGCCCTTTTGGTTAAAAGATAAAATAGTTACAAACGCAAATGTAAGGTGTCTTTTTGGCTCACTGTTCCCCAGTAGGTGGGAAGAGTGAGACAACGAGTAATGTATACTGAGACACATATTAGAATTGAACTTAAACCATATTTTTTGGTTACAAAGAACAGTTTAGAGGTCGTACTGTTTATTTTGTGCATAAAGGATACATTATTGTTGTGCATTATTGAAAATTCCGATTTTTCTCACATCTATATTTATCTATACCTATAAAAAAGGATTTCTGTCTGTCTGTCTGTCCGTATGTTCCTTATAGAATCGAAAAGTACTTAACCAATTGGCGTGAAAATTTGCATGTAGAGGTTTTTGGGGCCAGGAAAGTTTTTAGTGATGGTTAGAGACCCCTACCCCCACTAAGAGGGGGGGCTTTTATACAAATGAAACACAAATTTCTGCAAAACTCGAGAACTAATCAAGCAAATAGAACAAAATTTGGCATGTGGGTGTTTTCGGTGACAAGAATTTATTCTATGGTAAATTGAGACCCCTCCGCTCTTTATAAGGGGAATTATAACTCCTCTCCCCTTTAAGAGGGGGGGCTTCCATACAAATTTCCTCATAACTCGAGAACTAATCAAGCAAATGGAACCAAATTTGGCATGTGAAGGTTTTCGAGGGCAAAAAAATTTTCTAAGGTGAATTAGGACCCCTTCCCACTTTAAGAGGGGGGGGGGGCTCCTGTACAAATAAAAGACAAATTTCCTCATAACTCGAGAACTAATCAAGCAAATGGAACTAAATTTGGCATGTGTGTATTTTTGGAGACAAATTTTTTTTCTATGATGAATTGGAACCCCTCCCCACTTTAGGAGGGGGGATTCCTATACAAACGAAATACAAATTTCTTCATAACTCGAGAACTAATTAATCAAATGGAACCATATTTGACATGTGGCGGTTTTTCCATGATGACTTAGGACTTCTTACCTTTTTGGGATGGGGGGCTCCCATACAAACGAAATACAAATTTCCTCATAACTCTAGAACTAATCAAGCAAATGGAACCAAATTTAGCATGTGGGTATTTTTGTAGGCAAGAATATTTTCTATGGTGAATTAGGACCCCTCCCCACTTTAGGAGGGGGGGGGGGCTCCTATACAAATGAAAAACAAATTTCTACATAACTTGAGAACTAAACAAGCAAATGGAACCAAATTTGACATGTAAGTGGTTTTGGAGGCAAGTTTTTTTCTATGGTGAATTGAAACCCCTCTCCTCTTTAGAAAGCGAGTTATGACCCATCTCCCCTTTAAGAGGGTGGGCTTCCATACAAATGAAATGCAAATTTTCTCTTATCTCGAGAACTAATCAAGCAAATGGAATTTTTTCTATGGTGAATTACGACCCCTTCCCACAGAGAACAGACATCCAAGCGAAAGGTCCCCACTTGGATAAAACTTATGTCAAATTAGTTGGGAAACTATAGTGATGGTATCGTTAAAGGCGCATGAAATTCTACACTAAACTCACAACAGCTAGCTTCTGGCACTAGCATATATACTAGCGCCAGAGGAGCCAAAGGTTGTCAGTGTGCAAATCAAATGAATCATTTAGTTGGGAAACTATAGTGGTGGTGTCGCTAGCATATTAGGTGATTTTAATTTGAAATTTTATCCAAGAATTCCCGAAAAATTTGTTCCTGAATGGATGTCTGTTCTCTGTGCCCTTCCCCTTTTAATAGGGGGGGGGGGGGGCTCCCATACAAATGAAATACAAATTTCCTTATAATTTCAGTACTAATTAAGCCAATGGAGCAAAATTTAGCATGTAGGAGATTTTTGAGTCTTGAATTTATTTTATGATAGAAACCTCTCACCCCTGTGGTAGGGGGATATGAACTCTCATACAAATAAAACAGAAATTTTTGCGAAACTCAAAAACTAATCGAACTCGAGAAATTCGAGACTCTTCCATAACACATTAGTCAATAACAAGACCACAAAAACTATCTATAGTAACACTAGATCATTCAGGACGAGACGGCCGCGAGTGTTGCCGGCGACCCGCCGTCGGAAGCGCCGCCCACTGTGGGGAGGCTCCCCGCAGAAATCACTACTGTCTAGGTTTATTTATTTTCCTAGGGCTACCTGGGTTTCCTAAAACGAGCGGCAGCGAGTAAGGAGAGGATCGCGAAATGGTACTTTCCACAAAAAAGTTTTCCGTGAAATGGTACATTCTGCTTAAGGTTTTTCGCAAAATGATATTCGGCGTAATGTTGTACAATCATGGCGAATATTACTATCCGCTTCCTGGCTATGCAATGAGGGGACAGGGGAGTTGTTTTCTACTTTACTGTGGGGAAAAATTGCAAATTTGTATATTAAACTACCCATTCCAGGTAACTAATAAGCCTGAACGTAAGCAGCAAATCAGCGTATCTGGCATTTTATACTGCACGTTATTGTATGTTAGCTTTTTGACTGCTGGGTGTTAGGTGTTGTAAATTGGCATCCAAAATTGTATACAAATTCTTCGTGTCGGTAATTAGCTGTAAATTAGCATTGTCAGCACTAAAAGAAGGTTATCAGTAAAGTAGCTGTATATTTTGGCAAAATAGTATTTAAGTGGCATTTAAGGCGACTTAAATGCTTATTGGCCTATATTTGAATAGCATTGGTGATGCTTATTGGTTACCTGGGATGCTTTCATAGTTACGTAACTGCCAAAATGAATCATCTATGGCTGAACTCCTCAGAAACTTGCAAAACTCGAGATTGTGACAAAGATCATCCGAGAATCATGATTTATGTACAACACAGGTTAATTTGTGGCAATACGAAGTTTGTCGGGTCAGCTAGTATTCATATAAAGGTCCAATTCCTATGAGATGCCATGTAGTAAATTTAATTTGGATTAGTTATGCGATTTGCCGTTAAAAATCGCCTGAAAATGATCGCAATAAAATTTACTTTGACCCCCCCAAAAACGACTTTTGTTGAAAAATATACTAAAAAATTAACAAATTTTTCTCAAACTGTATTATGTGATATAGATTCACAAACTTTACTTTGTAGGAAAATATCATGGATCTTGTATGTTTTATGGCAAAGCTATTCCCAATGTCTCACTGTTCCTGTTGTCTCACTGTTGACTACTCTCCCCTATTGCCTACCTGCCTGCATACCTACTAAAATGTCTAAATGAGGTTTGAAAATTAAGCTTATATACATGAAAAACGAAAATTAGGAAAAGCGTTGTAAGTAACCCATGTATTGCGTAACTTGCAACACCCCCAGTTGTATTTTTTTCTCATATTCATTATTTAAAATTGCAAATATGTACAAATTTTGGCAAGCTTGAATAATTTTGCAAGTAACCAAGGACGACTGTAAAAAAAATTTCCGGCCCACTTCGCTTGCGTAGGACCTTCTTTCTGAGCTATTTAATTACTTAAAATCTTCGATCGTAATTGTTAATCATTCATTATTGTGTTTCATAAACATAGACCTCAGAACCCTCTGTCGTGGAAAATGTGCTAAAATAATTCAAATCGAAAAATACATCTTGATTTGGTACCATCAGTGAAAATCCAATCAAAATATTCAAATCGCTTCTCGATATGGTAAAGTGTCGCATACCACCGGAAGTTCGTACACTACCGGAATGGCCGACTAGTTGCTGTGAAACGATCTATTTGTCACGGTAGCCCCTCATCAATCTCCATCGAACCGCAAATAACCGATGTTCAATCTATTTTCTACATAGAGTATTCAAATCGTTCACGGATTGTCAAAATATGCTCCCTTCGTCACCAGCCAGCGCGACCCAATCACACGTAGAAAATTCATGAAATGGGACTCGGTGAACGCCTGAAGGCATTATTGCATCGGGGATACCATCACGTGGACTTCCCTCCCTCTCTCTTACGCCCTTCCTCTTCTTCCAATCTTAAGCGATGTGAAAAATGTGATATAGTAATTTTCGCACCTCCCCGACCCTTCCCTCATCAAAAAGCAGCATAAAACCTTACAGAACCATTTGGCACGCAAATTGCCATCCCATCATTAATGAAATCATCTTCGTCATGTTTTTCTGAAGCGCGTGAACCAAAGTGGCGTCAACCGAAGGAAATGTAACGCAGAGAACTGGCAGCCATCCTCGCAGCAAACGCGCGCGTCGAGATGTATTCTCAGCTCATGAATACCTGATTAGCCTAGGGAATTGACGTTTCCGAATGTCAGTTGCAGTTGGCATGAACCAAGACTGATCGCAAACATGTTGTCGATGTAGGACGAAAAGATGGAGCCAAAATTTGTAAGCTCTGAGTGGCACGCTGGGCAGTCAGCCATGAAAATTTTCCTCACCTTGCCAGTGCACCATTCGCATCTTCTCAGGATCTGGCATTACAGGAAGGCAGGAAACAGAACGATATGCAATTATTTATTGCTTTATAATAGATTCTAATTACCGGCTTCTATACCAACCAGCCAGCCGACTCGCAGCCCAGCAGGATATTAGTGACTGGAGGAGGGCATTAATGGTTACGGTCTGCAGGTACCTACTCTGCGAGTCTCTCAATAGCCGATGTTACTAGTAAGTCTGCCACAGCAGCCAGTTCCGTTTTCCGACCGAACTGGTCCTGATCTTTTATAATTTACGGTTTTTCCTTTTGAGAGTCATTAACCGATTTTTGCCCACCTATCCACATTTATAGTACGTGTTTGCATCGACTTCGAAAGCCGCAATTCATTGAATGGGAAAAAAATAACATAAACTCAATTCATTGAGGGTCCTTTTTATGCTTGCGGTTTTGGTAAGGTTGCGCACGCATCCCGGAGATCTAATTACAACAGTCTGCTGAGAAAAAAAGCACAGTCGAAGCCACGCCTTTGCGTAGATTGAAGGGCCACCATTGTTGGAAAACTAGCTAACGTCTGGCCCGATGTGCTGGGTTATACGCTCTTTAGCCTCAGGCAATTATTGATGGGCGCCTAATGCGAGGCGGCAAAAGGTCATTAAGCCTAAAGTAGGGTGAAAATTAGAACGGTAACTATCGCGTCAGTTGGTGCGTAGTTTTCGGCATTTAAGCTTCTTTTTTTCGCGGTTCAGCTTTTCTTCTCATCTTTTTACTTCAAGAAACTGCTTGAAAGTGGACATGCTTGACAAACAGCGCTAGTATACTTGTAAGGGTTGGCTCCATCTAGTCCTTCGAAATGCTACTTCCGCTTTTCGGTTCTTTCAGGGTCGTCCGTCAAGACCATCATTCTTATTTTGCCACAACTAGGCTCGCGTGTTGTGTTTCCGGTAGAACTTTCGCGTCTTCTCCAACCCTGCATACTCTCATCCCGGAAGCGCCTTTTCCCGGAAGATTTGGATCCGCTTCATCTTCTTCTCTCTATGTCATACCCCGTCCCAATGAGTAGTATTACGGATTATTACCGTCCGCGCAGCGGTCTCTTCCTCCATCATTAGTACTAGTGACATAGCGTCGCCGAGGTAGGTGAAACATTCAGCTCTTGCCTGTACAATTATCGACGAAAATTGACACCCGAGGCGGAAAATCCACCAGCACAGCAGCGCCGCTGGCGTTCGCTAATTTATGCTGAACGGAAACCTACTACCAGAAAATTGAGTTTTAATTAGCGCTCGTTCTGCCACATCTAACTGATGTTGTTTTTTTCTTGTGCTAATTTATTATATTTTATGTCCCTGTTGACCTTTCCTACTTTGCCAGTAGCACTGTGTATTGTATGTAGTCATTGAATAAAAGCCCAAGAAAGTCAGGCACATTTTCCCCAAAACGCACCGCCAAATTAAGTTCCCTTTTCGTTCACTGCGTTAGGTACTGTTTACGCACATATTCCGCTTCCGATTCGGCGGAAATTCCAACCGATGTAGAGTGGTGCCATTCAAAAGCTGAACAACACATTTAGCTGTTCTATTTAGTATAAATGACTCCAGTATTAACTGCCACAACCAATGGGGGAAACGGTGTGGCACAGTTTCATAGGATGTGAAAAAAATCTACTTAAACTTTTCATGGTTTTTGTATCGATTATTTTTCAGTAAAATGATTATGTACTCTACCTTCGATCATTTAATTTACAAGTATAACTTTGAGAAGATCTTCTTAATGTTGACTTTTTTTTATTTCCCTGTCTCATAGGATAGTAACGTAACAGCCAAACGAACATGACTCGACGTTGGGCATGTTGGAACACTTTTGGTCAATTTGCACGGCCCGACCCTGTCCCTGCGGGTGCGGGGCGAGACCTGAGATTAAATAGCACGGAATCATAGTACACGGTGCAGGTAGGTGAAACCCACCGTCCACCTTCACCCCCTCTGGAAGCGAACGCCGAAGAACCAGAAACGCAAACAAAAAGGTTGTATGTCGTGATTTAAATAATTATAATCACCCACAATTATTAGCTTAATTTTCAACAATTGTCAAAACACGCAATCGTGTAGTTTTCCAATCGGCCGGCGGCGTACGGATCGGGACTCGGTCGGAAAGGAATAAGGAGTGAGGCTTGACTTAGCTTTGAACGTTTTAGCGTACAATTTAGCTTGTTTTGTTAGTCGGTGTGGTAGACTTATGAAGGTTGTCCACTGACGTCGAATTGCCAGCCATGGATTGAGGTTAGGGGTGGCTAAGGTTGCATGCAAATTGTCGTTTTTGGTGATTACACGAAGGTGGATTTGCGGTTAAGGGATCTAAGCAATCCATTTCGTAATCGCGACAGGCAACCGGCAATTCGGAGTCATCATCGCTCCGAAGCTCACGTGGGGCAAGCAGAGTTAGCTGTGCTTGGTGACCGACCATTTTTACTCGGTACGTAAATATCTCCGTTATACGCTGGTAAAAATTGTGATCAGGTTTAGAGGGACCGTGACAGAGCGGATTTTCCTGGATAAATGTTTACTTAGGATTTAGACACTACTTTTAGGGGGTTGAAATAAATTATGTTTGAAAGGGTTTCTTAAGTGGATCGAATTATCAGTAGATTGAAATGAGTTGGAGGTTGTATATTTTCTGCATGATACAAACATCATAGGCCGAGTCGGTATGATACAATATAGGATCTATGAAATCATAAAGAAAATTTGCTGTATAGAATCATCCTATAACCTATAAATTGAATTGGTTTACCTAAAATTTAAAGAACCACTTAAAATCCTCTTAAGGGGACATAAACGACTAAAATTTTTGAAGAAATCAATATTTTTTTATTTCAGATTTTGATTCTGCAGTCTCTGCCGCGCAGTCCAGTGCAGCGTGGAACAACTTCGGCGGGATAAAACACCGCTCCTGGAAAACCACGATTTTTAAACTTTATGTACCTTTTTCTTAGAAACTACACAACGTATTGGAACAAACTTTTTTTTTTGTTTTGTTGGTACAAACTTGGCAGACTTTTATAACTTTTGAGGTTTGTAAACGATACACAGCCAGAGAAAGAAGAAAAAGAAGACAAAATTTTATTTTTTCAGCCATCTTTTCTTCTTCTTTTTCGTTTTTCTCAAGCTGTGTTTTATTTACGACACTCAAAAGTTATAAAAGCCAACAAAACAAAAAAAAGTTTGCTCCAAAACGTTGTATAGTTTCCGAGAAAAAGGTACATAAAGTTTGAAAATCGTGGTTTTCCAGGAGCGGCGTTTTATTCCGCTGAAGTTGTTCCACGCCGCACTGGAATGCTTATGTGTATGATCGTTTTTCGGCCACTGGTCGGATAATTACAAAATTAGCATCAAAATAAGCGGAAAAGACTGCAAAATCAAAATCTGAAATAAAAAATATTGATTTTTTCAAAATCTTTAGTCGTTTATGTCCCCTTAAAGTGTAGAAGTTAATCTAACTTTTTTCACTATGAAATGAAAATATTTGGAAATGTTTTGTTAATCGAAAATCCAATGGTATTTTTGCTGTATGTTGGGTTCGGTGTTACCTACAATAAGGATGATTCCAATCATAGACACGAAGTTTACCTAAGATTGAGGGTAGAAACTTATTTCTTACGTAGAATGTTCGTTAACGTTTACCTACTAGCTCTTAAATAGCCGGTCTTGTTCTTTATCGTACATAATTCGGTTTGGTTAAGTGGAAGCTACAAAGCCTTACAAGTATATCAGTAATAATTTGTTATTTTAACAATATATGTGGTGGTGTAAACTATCTGTTCCTGTAATACTCGAGAACTCAAAGAATGTTGGCATCGTGTAACAGTTTTATGTGGAAAACACGAAGACAAAGTAAAAAGTTTCTAGGTTTGGTTGGAAAAAGTTACTGTGGTAAGTTCAATTCTATTGTGTATATAAAATTTATACACACTGTGTTTTCAGTAGGCACATCAATTCTGTCCTAAAACATTCTAACTTTGAATCTTTTGCCTGATTTTTGCAGGCCACATCAACAATTTCGATTCTAGACGAATGATATTTCATTTCTAGTAGGACGTGAGCTACGCTTGACGACGGCCAACAATATGAAACAACTGGATTGGAATACTACCTTCATTTTGCGATCCCGTCGTCATGATTAACTATAATCGTGATGTGGGCTACTCGTAATCAAGAAACAATCCAAATTGTTCAGCGAGTAATAACATCCGATCAAACACGAGAATACGATCTCCACAATTTCCGAAATACGATACGAAATTCTCTTCAAACCAATATCGTTGCCAACTGCAGCTGTAGAAATACTACCAGCAGATCGGATCATCGCTTTCGTTAACCTTGGTAACTATAATTATGATGCGGGTTTCTCGTATTTTAATAGCCGTTCTAGAAAAACCAAATTGTTCAGCGAGTTAGTTACGTTATTAGTAATAGAAGTTATTAGTCAGTAATGTAACATCCGATCAAGTATGAGGACTAAGAAACATGATGTCGTACACTCCTCTTCTAAGCGAGGACGTTTCAGACCTGCTACATCAATTTCAACAACTATAACTATGGGATTATGATCTGCAGATTTTGCAGAATCACTGTAAATTCTTTTTAAGTTCTATTTCTATTATTTTTACTTGTTAATCTTCTGAATGTCTTCACAACTAGGTCGTTTTAGAATATTTGCAAGATGGTAATTTCAACAACCACTGTAATTTCGGATATGTTTTAGAAATTCGTTTTTTGGAAAGCTCTTGTAAAATTGTTTTATAACTTCAAGCTTTATATATTTCAAAGTGTTTACCAACGCACTTTAATTTCTTTCAAATTCTATTTAAATTTTTTTACGAACAGGAATTTATTGTTAGCATATCATAACAACGTTCACTCTTTGACAGTCACACGCAATTGCCAACATAACATTTTCAGCAAGCACTGTAATTTCGGATATGTTTTAGAAATTCGTTTTTTGCTTTAATCTGAAGATTTTGTAGAAAGTCGTCATCATATGACCAAAGGTCGCATGAGTGCAATCACTGTAAATTCTTTTTAAGTTCTATTTCTATTATTTTTACTTGTTAATTTTCTGAATGTCGTTTTAGAATATTTGCTGGATAATGTTTTCAGCAACCACTAATTTCGGATATGTTTTAGAAATTCGTTTTTTGGAAAGCTCTTGTAATTGTTTTATGATTTCAAGCTTTAAATATTTCAAAGTGTTTACCAACGCACTTTAATTTCTTTCAAATTCTATTTCAATTTTTTACGAACAAGAATTTATTGCTAGCGTGACATAACAACGTTCACTCTTTGACAGTCACACGCAATTGCCAACATAACATTTTCAGCATGCACTGTAATTTCGGATATGTTTTAGAAATTCGTTTTTTGCTTTAATCTGAAGATTTTGTAGAAAGTCGTCATCATATGACCAAAGGTCGCATGAGTGCAATCACTGTAAATTCTTTTTAAGTTCTATTTCTATTATTTTTACTTGTTAATCTTCTGAATGTCTTCAAAACTAGGTCGTTTTAGAATATTTGCTAGATGGTAATTTCAACAACCACTATAATTTCGGATATGTTTTAGAAATATATTTAGAAATATAGAAAATATTTCAAAGTGTTTACCAACGCACTTTAATTTCTTTCAAATTCTATTTCAATTTTTTTACGAACAGGAATTTTGACGTAGGACTACGTCTTACGGCAAGTTTTGAGATAGGGTGTCATTCCAAAAAATCGAAAAATGCGAGCGTCACGAAAAATGAAAGGTTTTGAGCGCTAATAGCTCTGTGGTTTTCCGATAGATTTTCAATATTCTTACACCAATCGATCGAAAAATCTTTTAAGAATTGACCCAAATCAAGAAAAGTATGGATTCTTGATGTTGAACTATTGAAAAATTGAAAATAATGAACCTATGTTTTACCAGAATTCTCGCTTCGTGATTGGCTAGAAGATTCTTTACGATGATCTAAACCTATACCAATTTGACATCTGTGCTTGGGAAGTAAGCCAAAGCAAGTGACCAGGTTCCCTCATTTCAACAAGATTCCTTAACACCGCGGTTCAACCTAGACCATTTTGATGTCCTTGCTTGGGAAGTACGCCAGAGAGAGTATCAAAGCCCCCTCGTGCCAACAGATTTCTTACGAACGCGATTAAACCTAGTCCAATTTGATGTATGTGTTAGTGAAGTGTGCCAGAAAAAAATACACAAGTTCGTTGTCCCAACAGATCGCAAATTTACTGTGAGACGATTAAACCTCGGCGAATTTGATATCTGTGTTGGAAAAATGTGCCACAGCTGTACGGTTCGGTTATAATACGACTCTGTATGAATACACATGCTTGCCGTTTCATTAGAAGTGTAGTGAAAGATGTGCTGTTGATAAAATAGGATTGAATTGGTAAAATCACTTCAACGTGGGAAACCATGGATAATAAAAACAATCTTTAATTTCAGTAAGGTAGCAGGAAAGCAATAGTTTGTGTTCTTGATTTTGTTAAATTGTTTTCAAATGCACAATCTTTTGAGAATTGAACGTATGCAATGTTACTACTTCGATAAATGTTATGTTAAGTACAAAGCATGTAGCATGTATATATGTTGCATATATCATGTATACATGAAGAATCGAATGTTTACAAGCATGAACAAGCATGCCACTATCACTACAGACTTACGTAGTCCTGCGGCACCTATACATGCGGTCGTGTCTTGTACACTACCCATCTGATTTTTTTGCTAGCGTGACATAACAACGTTCACTCTTTGACAGTCACACGCAATTGCCAACATAACATTTTCAGCATGCACTGTAATTTCGGATATGTTTTAGAAATTCGTTTTTTGCTTTAATCTGAAGATTTTGTAGAAAGTCGTCATCATATGACCAAAGGTCGCATGATTGCAAGCACTGTAAATTCTTTTTAAGTTCTATTTCTATTATTTTTACTTGTTAATCTTCTGAATGTCTTCAAAACTAGGTCGTTTTAGAATATTTGCTAGATGGTAATTTCAACAACCACTGTAATTTCGGATATGTTTTAGAAATTCGTTTTTTGGAAATCTCTTGTGAAATTGTTTTATATTTCAAAGTGTTTACCAACGCACTTTAATTTCTTTCAAATTCTATTTCAATTTTTTACGAACAAGAATTTATTGCTAGCGTGACATAACAACGTTCACTCTTTGACAGTCACACGCAATTGCTAACATAACATTTTCAGCAAGCACTGTAATTTCGGATATGTTTTAAAATTCGTTTTTTGCTTTAATCTGAAGATATTGCTGGAAACCGTCATCATATGACCAAAGGTCGCATGAGTGCAATCACTGTAAATTCTTTTTAAGTTCTATTTCTATTATTTTTACTTGTTAATCTTCTGAATGTCTTCAAAACTGGTCGTTTTAGAATATTTGCTGGATAATATTTTCAACAACCACTGTAATTTCGGATATGTTTTAGAAATTCGTTTTTTAAAAAGCTCTTGTAAAATTGCTTTATGATTTCAAGCTTTATATATTTCAAAGTGTTTACCAACGCACTTTAATTTCTTTCAAATTCTATTTCAATTTTTTTACGAACAAGAATTTATTGTTAGCATATCATAACAACGTTCACTCTTTGACAGTCACACGCAATTGCCAACATAACATTTTCTAGATGGTAATTTCAACAACCACTGTAATTTCGGATATGTTTTAGAAATTCGTTTTTTGCTTTAATCTGAAGATATTGCTGGAAATCGTCATCATATGACCAAAGGTCGCATGAGTGCAATCACTGTAAATTCTTTTTAAGTTCTATTTCTATTATTTTTACTTGTTAATCTTCTGAATGTCTTCAAAACTAGGTCGTTTTAGAATATTTGCTGGATAATATTTTCAACAACCACTGTAATTTTGGATATGTTAGAAATTCGTTTTTTAAAAAGCTCTTGTAAAATTGTTTTATGATTTCAAGCTTTATATATTTCAAAGTGTTTACCAACGCACTTTAATTTCTTTCAAATTCTATTTCAATTTTTTTACGAACAAAAATTTATTGTTAGCATATCATAACAACGTTCACTCTTTGACAGTCACACGCAATTGCCAACATAACATTTTCTAGATGGTAATTTCAACAACCACTGTAATTTCGGATATGTTTTAGAAATTCGTTTTTTGCTTTAATCTGAAGATATTGCTAGAAATCGTCATCATATGACCAAAGGTCGCATGAGTGCAATCACTGTAAATTCTTTTTAAGTTCTATTTCTATTATTTTTACTTGTTAATTTTCTGAATGTCTTCAAAACTAGGTCGTTTTAGAATATTTGCTGGATAATATTTTCAACAACCACTGTAATTTCGGATATGTTTTAGAAATTCGTTTTTTAAAAAGCTCTTGTAAAATTGTTTTATGATTTCAAGCTTTATATATTTCAAAGTGTTTACCAACGCACTTTAATTTCTTTCAAATTCTATTTCAATTTTTTTACGAACAAAAATTTATTGTTAGCATATCATAACAACGTTCACTCTTTGACAGTCACACGCAATTGCCAACATAACATTTTCTAGATGGTAATTTCAACAACCACTGTAATTTCGGATATGTTTTAGAAATTCGTTTTTTGCTTTAATCTGAAGATATTGCTGGAAATCGTCATCATATGACCAAAGGTCGCATGAGTGCAATCACTGTAAATTCTTTTTAAGTTCTATTTCTATTATTTTTACTTGTTAATCTTCTGAATGTCTTCAAAACTAGGTCGTTTTAGAATATTTGCTGGATAATATTTTCAACAACCACTGTAATTTCGGATATGTTTTAGAAATTCGTTTTTTGAAAAGCTCTTGTAAAATTGTTTTATGATTTCAAGCTTTATATATTTCAAAGTGTTTACCAATGCACATTAATTTCTTTCAAATTCTATTTCAATTTTTTTACGAGCAAAAATTTATTGTTAGCATATCATAACAACGTTCACTCTTTGACAGTCACACGCAATTGCCAACATAACACTTTCAGCAAGCACTGTAATTTCGGATATGTTTTAGAAATTCGTTTTTTGCTTTAATCTGAAGATATTGCTGGAAATCGTCATCATATGACCAAAGGTCGCATGAGTGCAATCACTGTAAATTCTTTTTAAGTTCTATTTCTATTATTTTTACTTGTTAATCTTCTGAATGTCTTCAAAACTAGGTCGTTTTAGAATATTTGCTGGATAATATTTTCAACAACCACTGTAATTTCGGATATGTTTTAGAAATTCGTTTTTTGAAAAGCTCTTGTAAAATTGTTTTATGATTTCAAGCTTTATATATTTCAAAGTGTTTACCAACGCACTTTAATTTCTTTCAAATTCTATTTCAATTTTTTTACGAACAAAAATTTATTGTTAGCATATCATAACAACGTTCACTCTTTGACAGTCACACGCAATTGCCAACATAACATTTTCTAGATGGTAATTTCAACAACCACTGTAATTTCGGATATGTTTTAGAAATTCGTTTTTTGCTTTAATCTGAAGATATTGCTAGAAATCGTCATCATATGACCAAAGGTCGCATGAGTGCAATCACTGTAAATTCTTTTTAAGTTCTATTTCTATTATTTTTACTTGTTAATCTTCTGAATGTCTTCAAAACTAGGTCGTTTTAGAATATTTGCTGGATAATATTTTCAACAACCACTGTAATTTCGGATATGTTTTAGAAATTCGTTTTTTAAAAAGCTCTTGTAAAATTGTTTTATGATTTCAAGCTTTATATATTTCAGTGTTTACCAACGCACTTTAATTTCTTTCAAATTCTATTTCAATTTTTTACGAACAAAAATTTATTGTTAGCATATCATAACAACGTTCACTCTTTGACAGTCACACGCAATTGCCAACATAACATTTTCTAGATGGTAATTTCAACAACCACTGTAATTTCGGATATGTTTTAGAAATTCGTTTTTTGCTTTAATCTGAAGATATTGCTGGAAATCGTCATCATATGACCAAAGGTCGCATGAGTGCAATCACTGTAAATTCTTTTTAAGTTCTATTTCTATTATTTTTACTTGTTAATCTTCTGAATGTCTTCAAAACTAGGTCGTTTTAGAATATTTGCTGGATAATATTTTCAACAACCACTGTAATTTCGGATATGTTTTAGAAATTCGTTTTTTGAAAAGCTCTTGTAAAATTGTTTTATGATTTCAAGCTTTATATATTTCAAAGTGTTTACCAATGCACATTAATTTCTTTCAAATTCTATTTCAATTTTTTTACGAGCAAAAATTTATTGTTAGCATATCATAACAACGTTCACTCTTTGACAGTCACACGCAATTGCCAACATAACACTTTCAGCAAGCACTGTAATTTCGGATATGTTTTAGAAATTCGTTTTTTGCTTTAATCTGAAGATATTGCTGGAAATCGTCATCATATGACCAAAGGTCGCATGAGTGCAATCACTGTAAATTCTTTTTAAGTTCTATTTCTATTATTTTTACTTGTTAATCTTCTGAATGTCTTCAAAACTAGGTCGTTTTAGAATATTTGCTGGATAATATTTTCAACAACCACTGTAATTTCGGATATGTTTTAGAAATTCGTTTTTTGAAAAGCTCTTGTAAAATTGTTTTATGATTTCAAGCTTTATATATTTCAAAGTGTTTACCAACGCACTTTAATTTCTTTCAAATTCTATTTCAATTTTTTTACGAACAAAAATTTATTGTTAGCATATCATAACAACGTTCACTCTTTGACAGTCACACGCAATTGCCAACATAACACTTTCAGCAAGCACTGTAATTTCGGATATGTTTTAGAAATTCGTTTTTTGATTTAATCTGAAGATTTTGTAGAAAGTCATCATTAGACCAAAGGTCGCATGAGTGCAATCACTGTAAATTCTTTTAAAGTTCTATTTCTATTATTTGTACTTGTTAATCTTCTGAATGTCTTCAAAACTAGGTCGTTTTAGAATATTTGTTGGATAATATTTTCAACAATCACTGTAATTTCGGATATGTTTTAGAAATTCGTTTTTTAAAAAGCTCTTGTAAAATTGTTTTATGATTTCAAGCTTTATATATTTCAGTGTTTACCAACGCACTTTAATTTCTTTCAAATTCTATTTCAATTTTTTTACGAACAAAAATTTATTGTTAGCATATCATAACAACGTTCACTCTTTGACAGTCACACGCAATTGCCAACATAACATTTTCTAGATGGTAATTTCAACAACCACTGTAATTTCGGATATGTTTTAGAAATTCGTTTTTTGCTTTAATCTGAAGATATTGCTAGAAATCGTCATCATATGACCAAAGGTCGCATGAGTGCAATCACTGTAAATTCTTTTTAAGTTCTATTTCTATTATTTTTACTTGTTAATCTTCTGAATGTCTTCAAAACTAGGTCGTTTTAGAATATTTGCTGGATAATATTTTCAACAACCACTGTAATTTCGGATATGTTTTAGAAATTCGTTTTTTAAAAAGCTCTTGTAAAATTGTTTTATGATTTCAAGCTTTATATATTTCAGTGTTTACCAACGCACTTTAATTTCTTTCAAATTCTATTTCAATTTTTTTACGAACAAAAATTTATTGTTAGCATATCATAACAACGTTCACTCTTTGACAGTCACACGCAATTGCCAACATAACATTTTCAGCAAGCACTGTAATTTCGGATATGTTTTAGAAATTCGTTTTTTGCTTTAATCTGAAGATTTTGTAGAAAGTCGTCATCATATGACCAAAGGTCGCATGAGTGCAATCACTGTAAATTTTTTTTAAGTTCTATTTCTATTATTTTTACTTGTTAATCTTCTGAATGTCTTCAAAACTAGGTCGTTTTAGAATATTTGCTGGATAATATTTTCAACAACCACTGTAATTTCGGATATGTTTTAGAAATTCGTTTTTTAAAAAGCTCTTGTAAAATTGTTTTATGATTTCAAGCTTTATATATTTCAAAGTGTTTACCAACGCACTTTAATTTCTTTCAAATTCTATTTCAATTTTTTTACGAACAAAAATTTATTGTTAGCATATCATAACAACGTTCACTCTTTGACAGTCACACGCAATTGCCAACATAACATTTTCTAGATGGTAATTTCAACAACCACTGTAATTTCGGATATGTTTTAGAAATTCGTTTTTTGCTTTAATCTGAAGATATTGCTGGAAATCGTCATCATATGACCAAAGGTCGCATGAGTGCAATCACTGTAAATTCTTTTTAAGTTCTATTTCTATTATTTTTACTTGTTAATCTTCTGAATGTCTTCAAAACTAGGTCGTTTTAGAATATTTGCTGGATAATATTTTCAACAACCACTGTAATTTCGGATATGTTTTAGAAATTCGTTTTTTAAAAAGCTCTTGTAAAATTGTTTTATGATTTCAAGCTTTATATATTTCAAAGTGTTTACCAGCGCACTTTAATTTCTTTCAAATTCTATTTCAATTTTTTTACGAACAAAAATTTATTGTTAGCATATCATAACAACGTTCACTCTTTGACAGTCACACGCAATTGCCAACATAACATTTTCTAGATGGTAATTTCAACAACCACTGTAATTTCGGATATGTTTTAGAAATTCGTTTTTTGCTTTAATCTGAAGATATTGCTAGAAATCGTCATCATATGACCAAAGGTCGCATGAGTGCAATCACTGTAAATTCTTTTTAAGTTCTATTTCTATTATTTTTACTTGTTAATCTTCTGAATGTCTTCAAAACTAGGTCGTTTTAGAATATTTGCTGGATAATATTTTCAACAACCACTGTAATTTCGGATATGTTTTAGAAATTCGTTTTTTAAAAAGCTCTTGTAAAATTGTTTTATGATTTCAAGCTTTATATATTTCAGTGTTTACCAACGCACTCTAATTTCTTTCAAATTCTATTTCAATTTTTTTACGAACAAGAATTTATTGTTAGCATATCATAACAACGTTCACTCTTTGACAGTCACACGCAATTGCCAACATAACATTTTCTAGATGGTAATTTCAACAACCACTGTAATTTCGGATATGTTTTAGAAATTCGTTTTTTGCTTTAATCTGAAGATATTGCTGGAAATCGTCATCATATGACCAAAGGTCGCATGAGTGCAATCACTGTAAATTCTTTTTAAGTTCTATTTCTATTATTTTTACTTGTTAATCTTCTGAATGTCTTCAAAACTAGGTCGTTTTAGAATATTTGCTGGATAATATTTTCAACAACCACTGTAATTTCGGATATGTTTTAGAAATTCGTTTTTTAAAAAGCTCTTGTAAAATTGTTTTATGATTTCAAGCTTTATATATTTCAGTGTTTACCAACGCACTTTAATTTCTTTCAAATTCTATTTCAATTTTTTTACGAACAAGAATTTATTGTTAGCATATCATAACAACGTTCACTCTTTGACAGTCACACGCAATTGCCAACATAACATTATCTAGATGGTAATTTCAACAACCACTGTAATTTCGGATATGTTTTAGAAATTCGTTTTTTGCTTTAATCTGAAGATATTGCTAGAAATCGTCATCATATGACCAAAGGTCGCATGAGTGCAATCACTGTAAATTCTTTTTAAGTTCTATTTCTATTATTTTTACTTGTTAATCTTCTGAATGTCTTCAAAACTAGGTCGTTTTAGAATATTTGCTGGATAATATTTTCAACAACCACTGTAATTTCGGATATGTTTTAGAAATTCGTTTTTTGGAAAGCTCTTGTAATTGTTTTATGATTTCAAGCTTTATATATTTCAAAGTGTTTACCAACGCACTTTAATTTCTTTCAAATTCTATTTCAATTTTTTACGAACAAGAATTTATTGCTAGCGTGACATAACAACGTTCACTCTTTGACAGTCACACGCAATTGCCAACATAACATTTTCAGCAAGCACTGTAATTTCGGATATGTTTTAGAAATTCGTTTTTTGCTTTAATCTGAAGATTTTGTAGAAAGTCATCATTAGACCAAAACCAAAGGTCGCGTGAGTGCAATCACTGTAAATTCTTTTAAAGTTCTATTTCTATTATTTTTACTAGTTAATCTTCGGCATGTCTTCAAAACTAGGTCGTTTTAGAATATTTGCTGGATAATATTTTCAACAACCACTGTAATTTCGGATATGTTTTAGAAATTCGTTTTTTAAAAAGCTTGTAAAATTGTTTTATGATTTCAAGCTTTATATATTTTAGTGTTTACCAACGCACTTTAATTTCTTTCAAATTCTATTTCAATTTTTTTACGAACAAAAATTTATTGTTAGCATATCATAACAACGTTCACTCTTTGACAGTCACACGCAATTGCCAACATAACATTTTCTAGATGGTAATTTCAACAACCACTGTAATTTGGGATATGTTTTAGAAATTCGTTTTTTGCTTTAATCTGAAGATATTGCTGGAAATCGTCATCATATGACCAAAGGTCGCATGAGTGCAATCACTGTAAATTCTTTTTAAGTTCTATTTCTATTATTTTTACTTGTTAATCTTCTGAATGTCTTCAAAACTAGGTCGTTTTAGAATATTTGCTGGATAATATTTTCAACAACCACTGTAATTTCGGATATGTTTTAGAAATTCGTTTTTTAAAAAGCTCTTGTAAAATTGTTTTATGATTTCAAGCTTTATATATTTCAAAGTGTTTACCAACGCACTTTAATTTCTTTCAAATTCTATTTCAATTTTTTACGAACAGGAATTTATTTCTAGCGTGACATAACAACGTTCACTCTTTGACAGTCACACGCAATTGCCAACATAACATTTTCAGCAAGCACTGTAATTTCGGATATGTTTTAGAAATTCGTTTTTTGCTTTAATCTGAAGATATTGCTGGAAATCGTCATCATATGACCAAAGGTCGCATGAGTGCAATCACTGTAAATTCTTTTTAAGTTCTATTTCTATTATTTTTACTTGTTAATCTTCTGAATGTCGTTTTAGTCTATTTGCAGGATAATATTTTTAACAACCACTGTAATTTCGGATATGTTTTAGAAATTCGTTTTTTGCTTTAATCTGAAGATATTGCTGGAAATCGTCATCATATGACCAAAGGTCGCATGAGTGCAATCACTGTAAATTCTTTTTAAGTTCTATTTCTATTATTTTTACTTGTTAATCTTTTGAATGTCGTTTTAGAATATTTGCTGGATATTTTCAACAACCACCGTAATTTCGGATATGTTTTAGAAATTCGTTTTTTAAAAAGCTCTTGTAAAATTGTTTTATGATTTCAAGCTTTATATATTTCAGTGTTTACCAACGCACTTTAATTTCTTTCAAATTCTATTTCAATTTTTTACGAACAAGAATTTATTGCTAGCGTGACATAACAACGTTCACTCTTTGACAGTCACACGCAATTGCCAACATAACATTTTCTAGATGGTAATTTCAACAACCACTGTAATTTCGGATATGTTTTAGAAATTCGTTTTTTGCTTTAATCTGAAGATATTGCTGGAAATCGTCATCATATGACCAAAGGTCGCATGAGTGCAATCACTGTAAATTCTTTTTAAGTTCTATTTCTATTATTTTTACTTGTTAATCTTCTGAATGTCTTCAAAACTAGGTCGTTTTAGAATATTTGCTGGATAATATTTTCAACAACCACTGTAATTTCGGATATGTTTTAGAAATTCGTTTTTTGAAAAGCTCTTGTAAAATTGTTTTATGATTTCAAGCTTTATATATTTCAAAGTGTTTACCAACGCACTTTAATTTCTTTCAAATTCTATTTCAATTTTTTTACGAACAAAAATTTATTGTTAGCATATCATAACAACGTTCACTCTTTGACAGTCACACGCAATTGCCAACATAACACTTTCAGCAAGCACTGTAATTTCGGATATGTTTTAGAAATTCGTTTTTTGCTTTAATCTGAAGATATTGCTGGAAATCGTCATCATATGACCAAAGGTCGCATGAGTGCAATCACTGTAAATTCTTTTTAAGTTCTATTTCTATTATTTTTACTTGTTAATCTTCTGAATGTCTTCAAAACTAGGTCGTTTTAGAATATTTGCTGGATAATATTTTCAACAACCACTGTAATTTCGGATATGTTTTAGAAATTCGTTTTTTGAAAAGCTCTTGTAAAATTGTTTTATGATTTCAAGCTTTATATATTTCAAAGTGTTTACCAACGCACTTTAATTTCTTTCAAATTCTATTTCAATTTTTTTACGAACAAAAATTTATTGTTAGCATATCATAACAACGTTCACTCTTTGACAGTCACACGCAATTGCCAACATAACACTTTCAGCAAGCACTGTAATTTCGGATATGTTTTAGAAATTCGTTTTTTGATTTAATCTGAAGATTTTGTAGAAAGTCATCATTAGACCAAAGGTCGCATGAGTGCAATCACTGTAAATTCTTTTAAAGTTCTATTTCTATTATTTGTACTTGTTAATCTTCTGAATGTCTTCAAAACTAGGTCGTTTTAGAATATTTGTTGGATAATATTTTCAACAATCACTGTAATTTCGGATATGTTTTAGAAATTCGTTTTTTAAAAAGCTCTTGTAAAATTGTTTTATGATTTCAAGCTTTATATATTTCAGTGTTTACCAACGCACTTTAATTTCTTTCAAATTCTATTTCAATTTTTTTACGAACAAAAATTTATTGTTAGCATATCATAACAACGTTCACTCTTTGACAGTCACACGCAATTGCCAACATAACATTTTCTAGATGGTAATTTCAACAACCACTGTAATTTCGGATATGTTTTAGAAATTCGTTTTTTGCTTTAATCTGAAGATATTGCTAGAAATCGTCATCATATGACCAAAGGTCGCATGAGTGCAATCACTGTAAATTCTTTTTAAGTTCTATTTCTATTATTTTTACTTGTTAATCTTCTGAATGTCTTCAAAACTAGGTCGTTTTAGAATATTTGCTGGATAATATTTTCAACAACCACTGTAATTTCGGATATGTTTTAGAAATTCGTTTTTTAAAAAGCTCTTGTAAAATTGTTTTATGATTTCAAGCTTTATATATTTCAGTGTTTACCAACGCACTTTAATTTCTTTCAAATTCTATTTCAATTTTTTTACGAACAAAAATTTATTGTTAGCATATCATAACAACGTTCACTCTTTGACAGTCACACGCAATTGCCAACATAACATTTTCAGCAAGCACTGTAATTTCGGATATGTTTTAGAAATTCGTTTTTTGCTTTAATCTGAAGATTTTGTAGAAAGTCGTCATCATATGACCAAAGGTCGCATGAGTGCAATCACTGTAAATTTTTTTTAAGTTCTATTTCTATTATTTTTACTTGTTAATCTTCTGAATGTCTTCAAAACTAGGTCGTTTTAGAATATTTGCTGGATAATATTTTCAACAACCACTGTAATTTCGGATATGTTTTAGAAATTCGTTTTTTAAAAAGCTCTTGTAAAATTGTTTTATGATTTCAAGCTTTATATATTTCAAAGTGTTTACCAACGCACTTTAATTTCTTTCAAATTCTATTTCAATTTTTTTACGAACAAAAATTTATTGTTAGCATATCATAACAACGTTCACTCTTTGACAGTCACACGCAATTGCCAACATAACATTTTCTAGATGGTAATTTCAACAACCACTGTAATTTCGGATATGTTTTAGAAATTCGTTTTTTGCTTTAATCTGAAGATATTGCTGGAAATCGTCATCATATGACCAAAGGTCGCATGAGTGCAATCACTGTAAATTCTTTTTAAGTTCTATTTCTATTATTTTTACTTGTTAATCTTCTGAATGTCTTCAAAACTAGGTCGTTTTAGAATATTTGCTGGATAATATTTTCAACAACCACTGTAATTTCGGATATGTTTTAGAAATTCGTTTTTTAAAAAGCTCTTGTAAAATTGTTTTATGATTTCAAGCTTTATATATTTCAAAGTGTTTACCAGCGCACTTTAATTTCTTTCAAATTCTATTTCAATTTTTTTACGAACAAAAATTTATTGTTAGCATATCATAACAACGTTCACTCTTTGACAGTCACACGCAATTGCCAACATAACATTTTCTAGATGGTAATTTCAACAACCACTGTAATTTCGGATATGTTTTAGAAATTCGTTTTTTGCTTTAATCTGAAGATATTGCTAGAAATCGTCATCATATGACCAAAGGTCGCATGAGTGCAATCACTGTAAATTCTTTTTAAGTTCTATTTCTATTATTTTTACTTGTTAATCTTCTGAATGTCTTCAAAACTAGGTCGTTTTAGAATATTTGCTGGATAATATTTTCAACAACCACTGTAATTTCGGATATGTTTTAGAAATTCGTTTTTTAAAAAGCTCTTGTAAAATTGTTTTATGATTTCAAGCTTTATATATTTCAGTGTTTACCAACGCACTCTAATTTCTTTCAAATTCTATTTCAATTTTTTTACGAACAAGAATTTATTGTTAGCATATCATAACAACGTTCACTCTTTGACAGTCACACGCAATTGCCAACATAACATTTTCTAGATGGTAATTTCAACAACCACTGTAATTTCGGATATGTTTTAGAAATTCGTTTTTTGCTTTAATCTGAAGATATTGCTGGAAATCGTCATCATATGACCAAAGGTCGCATGAGTGCAATCACTGTAAATTCTTTTTAAGTTCTATTTCTATTATTTTTACTTGTTAATTTTCTGAATGTCTTCAAAACTAGGTCGTTTTAGAATATTTGCTGGATAATATTTTCAACAACCACTGTAATTTCGGATATGTTTTAGAAATTCGTTTTTTAAAAAGCTCTTGTAAAATTGTTTTATGATTTCAAGCTTTATATATTTCAAAGTGTTTACCAACGCACTTTAATTTCTTTCAAATTCTATTTCAATTTTTTTACGAACAAAAATTTATTGTTAGCATATCATAACAACGTTCACTCTTTGACAGTCACACGCAATTGCCAACATAACATTATCTAGATGGTAATTTCAACAACCACTGTAATTTCGGATATGTTTTAGAAATTCGTTTTTTGCTTTAATCTGAAGATATTGCTGGAAATCGTCATCATATGACCAAAGGTCGCATGAGTGCAATCACTGTAAATTCTTTTTAAGTTCTATTTCTATTATTTTTACTTGTTAATCTTCTGAATGTCTTCAAAACTAGGTCGTTTTAGAATATTTGCTGGATAATATTTTCAACAACCACTGTAATTTCGGATATGTTTTAGAAATTCGTTTTTTGGAAAGCTCTTGTAATTGTTTTATGATTTCAAGCTTTATATATTTCAAAGTGTTTACCAACGCACTTTAATTTCTTTCAAATTCTATTTCAATTTTTTACGAACAAGAATTTATTGCTAGCGTGACATAACAACGTTCACTCTTTGACAGTCACACGCAATTGCCAACATAACATTTTCAGCAAGCACTGTAATTTCGGATATGTTTTAGAAATTCGTTTTTTGCTTTAATCTGAAGATTTTGTAGAAAGTCATCATTAGACCAAAACCAAAGGTCGCGTGAGTGCAATCACTGTAAATTCTTTTAAAGTTCTATTTCTATTATTTTTACTAGTTAATCTTCGGCATGTCTTCAAAACTAGGTCGTTTTAGAATATTTGCTGGATAATATTTTCAACAACCACTGTAATTTCGGATATGTTTTAGAAATTCGTTTTTTAAAAAGCTTGTAAAATTGTTTTATGATTTCAAGCTTTATATATTTTAGTGTTTACCAACGCACTTTAATTTCTTTCAAATTCTATTTCAATTTTTTTACGAACAAAAATTTATTGTTAGCATATCATAACAACGTTCACTCTTTGACAGTCACACGCAATTGCCAACATAACATTTTCTAGATGGTAATTTCAACAACCACTGTAATTTGGGATATGTTTTAGAAATTCGTTTTTTGCTTTAATCTGAAGATATTGCTGGAAATCGTCATCATATGACCAAAGGTCGCATGAGTGCAATCACTGTAAATTCTTTTTAAGTTCTATTTCTATTATTTTTACTTGTTAATCTTCTGAATGTCTTCAAAACTAGGTCGTTTTAGAATATTTGCTGGATAATATTTTCAACAACCACTGTAATTTCGGATATGTTTTAGAAATTCGTTTTTTAAAAAGCTCTTGTAAAATTGTTTTATGATTTCAAGCTTTATATATTTCAAAGTGTTTACCAACGCACTTTAATTTCTTTCAAATTCTATTTCAATTTTTTACGAACAGGAATTTATTTCTAGCGTGACATAACAACGTTCACTCTTTGACAGTCACACGCAATTGCCAACATAACATTTTCAGCAAGCACTGTAATTTCGGATATGTTTTAGAAATTCGTTTTTTGCTTTAATCTGAAGATATTGCTGGAAATCGTCATCATATGACCAAAGGTCGCATGAGTGCAATCACTGTAAATTCTTTTTAAGTTCTATTTCTATTATTTTTACTTGTTAATCTTCTGAATGTCGTTTTAGTCTATTTGCAGGATAATATTTTTAACAACCACTGTAATTTCGGATATGTTTTAGAAATTCGTTTTTTGCTTTAATCTGAAGATATTGCTGGAAATCGTCATCATATGACCAAAGGTCGCATGAGTGCAATCACTGTAAATTCTTTTTAAGTTCTATTTCTATTATTTTTACTTGTTAATCTTCTGAATGTCGTTTTAGTCTATTTGCAGGATAATATTTTTAACAACCACTGTAATTTCGGATATGTTTTAGAAATTCGTTTTTTGCTTTAATCTGAAGATATTGCTGGAAATCGTCATCATATGACCAAAGGTCGCATGAGTGCAATCACTGTAAATTCTTTTTAAGTTCTATTTCTATTATTTTTACTTGTTAATCTTCTGAATGTCGTTTTAGAATATTTGCTGGATATTTTCAACAACCACTGTAATTTCGGATATGTTTTAGAAATTCGTTTTTAAAAAGCTCTTGTAAAATTGTTTTATGATTTCAAGCTTTATATATTTCAGTGTTTACCAACGCACTTTAATTTCTTTCAAATTCTATTTCAATTTTTTTACGAACAAGAATTTATTGTTAGCATATCATAACAACGTTCACTCTTTGACAGTCACACGCAATTGCCAACATAACATTTTCTAGATGGTAATTTCAACAACCACTGTAATTTCGGATATGTTTTAGAAATTCGTTTTTTGGAAAGCTCTTGTAATTGTTTTATGATTTCAAGCTTTATATATTTCAAAGTGTTTACCAACGCACTTTAATTTCTTTCAAATTCTATTTCAATTTTTTACGAACAAGAATTTATTGCTAGCGTGAATAACAACGTTCACTCTTTGACAGTCACACGCAATTGCCAACATAACATTTTCAGCAAGCACTGTAATTTCGGATATGTTTTAGAAATTCGTTTTTTGCTTTAATCTGAAGATTTTGTAGAAAGTCATCATTAGACCAAAGGTCGCGTGAGTGCAATCACTGTAAATTCTTTTAAAGTTCTATTTCTATTATTTTTACTAGTTAATCTTCGGCATGTCTTCAAAACTAGGTCGTTTTAGAATATTTGCTAGATGGTAGTTTCAACAACCACTGTAATTTCGGATATGTTTTAGAAATTCGTTTTTTGGAAAGCTCTTGTAATTGTTTTATGATTTCAAGCTTTATATATTTCAAAGTGTTTACCAACGCACTTTAATTTCTTTCAAATTCTATTTCAATTTTTTACGAACAAGAATTTATTGCTAGCGTGAATAACAACGTTCACTCTTTGACAGTCACACGCAATTGCCAACATAACATTTTCAGCAAGCACTGTAATTTCGGATATGTTTTAGAAATTCGTTTTTTGCTTTAATCTGAAGATATTGCTGGAAATCGTCATCATATGACCAAAGGTCGCATGAGTGCAATCACTGTAAATTCTTTTTAAGTTCTATTTCTATTATTTTTACTTGTTAATCTTCTGAATGTCGTTTTAGTCTATTTGCAGGATAATATTTTTAACAACCACTGTAATTTCGGATATGTTTTAGAAATTCGTTTTTTGCTTTAATCTGAAGATTTTGTAGAAAGTCATCATTAGACCAAAACCAAAGGTCGCGTGAGTGCAATCACTGTAAATTCTTTTAAAGTTCTATTTCTATTATTTTTACTAGTTAATCTTCGGCATGTCTTCAAAACTAGGTCGTTTTAGAATATTTGCTGGATAATATTTTCAACAACCACTGTAATTTCGGATATGTTTTAGAAATTCGTTTTTTAAAAAGCTTGTAAAATTGTTTTATGATTTCAAGCTTTATATATTTTAGTGTTTACCAACGCACTTTAATTTCTTTCAAATTCTATTTCAATTTTTTTACGAACAAAAATTTATTGTTAGCATATCATAACAACGTTCACTCTTTGACAGTCACACGCAATTGCCAACATAACATTTTCTAGATGGTAATTTCAACAACCACTGTAATTTGGGATATGTTTTAGAAATTCGTTTTTTGCTTTAATCTGAAGATATTGCTGGAAATCGTCATCATATGACCAAAGGTCGCATGAGTGCAATCACTGTAAATTCTTTTCAAGTTCTATTTCTATTATTTTTACTTGTTAATCTTCTGAATGTCTTCAAAACTAGGTCGTTTTAGAATATTTGCTGGATAATATTTTCAACAACCACTGTAATTTCGGATATGTTTTAGAAATTCGTTTTTTAAAAAGCTCTTGTAAAATTGTTTTATGATTTCAAGCTTTATATATTTCAAAGTGTTTACCAACGCACTTTAATTTCTTTCAAATTCTATTTCAATTTTTTACGAACAGGAATTTATTTCTAGCGTGACATAACAACGTTCACTCTTTGACAGTCACACGCAATTGCCAACATAACATTTTCAGCAAGCACTGTAATTTCGGATATGTTTTAGAAATTCGTTTTTTGCTTTAATCTGAAGATATTGCTGGAAATCGTCATCATATGACCAAAGGTCGCATGAGTGCAATCACTGTAAATTCTTTTTAAGTTCTATTTCTATTATTTTTACTTGTTAATCTTCTGAATGTCGTTTTAGTCTATTTGCAGGATAATATTTTTAACAACCACTGTAATTTCGGATATGTTTTAGAAATTCGTTTTTTGCTTTAATCTGAAGATATTGCTGGAAATCGTCATCATATGACCAAAGGTCGCATGAGTGCAATCACTGTAAATTCTTTTTAAGTTCTATTTCTATTATTTTTACTTGTTAATCTTTTGAATGTCGTTTTAGAATATTTGCTGGATATTTTCAACAACCACCGTAATTTCGGATATGTTTTAGAAATTCGTTTTTTAAAAAGCTCTTGTAAAATTGTTTTATGATTTCAAGCTTTATATATTTCAGTGTTTACCAACGCACTTTAATTTCTTTCAAATTCTATTTCAATTTTTTACGAACAAGAATTTATTGCTAGCGTGACATAACAACGTTCACTCTTTGACAGTCACACGCAATTGCCAACATAACATTTTCTAGATGGTAATTTCAACAACCACTGTAATTTCGGATATGTTTTAGAAATTCGTTTTTTGCTTTAATCTGAAGATATTGCTGGAAATCGTCATCATATGACCAAAGGTCGCATGAGTGCAATCACTGTAAATTCTTTTTAAGTTCTATTTCTATTATTTTTACTTGTTAATCTTCTGAATGTCGTTTTAGAATATTTGCTGGATATTTTCAACAACCACTGTAATTTCGGATATGTTTTAGAAATTCGTTTTTTAAAAAGCTCTTGTAAAATTGTTTTATGATTTCAAGCTTTATATATTTCAGTGTTTACCAACGCACTTTAATTTCTTTCAAATTCTATTTCAATTTTTTTACGAACAAGAATTTATTGTTAGCATATCATAACAACGTTCACTCTTTGACAGTCACACGCAATTGCCAACATAACATTTTCTAGATGGTAATTTCAACAACCACTGTAATTTCGGATATGTTTTAGAAATTCGTTTTTTGGAAAGCTCTTGTAATTGTTTTATGATTTCAAGCTTTATATATTTCAAAGTGTTTACCAACGCACTTTAATTTCTTTCAAATTCTATTTCAATTTTTTACGAACAAGAATTTATTGCTAGCGTATCATAACAACGTTCACTCTTTGACAGTCACACGCAATTGCCAACATAACATTTTCAGCAAGCACTGTAATTTCGGATATGTTTTAGAAATTCGTTTTTTGCTTTAATCTGAAGATTTTGTAGAAAGTCATCATTAGACCAAAGGTCGCGTGAGTGCAATCACTGTAAATTCTTTTAAAGTTCTATTTCTATTATTTTTACTAGTTAATCTTCGGCATGTCTTCAAAACTAGGTCGTTTTAGAATATTTGCTAGATGGTAGTTTCAACAACCACTGTAATTTCGGATATGTTTTAGAAATTCGTTTTTTGGAAAGCTCTTGTAATTGTTTTATGATTTCAAGCTTTATATATTTCAAAGTGTTTACCAACGCACTTTAATTTCTTTCAAATTCTATTTCAATTTTTTACGAACAAGAATTTATTGCTAGCGTGAATAACAACGTTCACTCTTTGACAGTCACACGCAATTGCCAACATAACATTTTCAGCAAGCACTGTAATTTCGGATATGTTTTAGAAATTCGTTTTTTGCTTTAATCTGAAGATATTGCTGGAAATCGTCATCATATGATCAAAGGTCGCATGAGTGCAATCACTGTAAATTCTTTTTAAGTTCTATTTCTATTATTTTTACTTGTTAATCTTCTGAATGTCGTTTTAGTCTATTTGCAGGATAATATTTTTAACAACCACTGTAATTTCGGATATGTTTTAGAAATTCGTTTTTTGAAAAGTTCTTGTAAAATTGTTTCATGATTTCAAGCTTTATATATTTCAATGTGTTTACCAACGCACTTTAATTTCTTTCAAATTCTATTTCAATTTTTTTACGAACAAGAATTTATTGTTAGCATATCATAACAACGTTTACTCTTTGACAGTCACACGCAATTGCCAACATAACATTTTCTAGATGGTAATTTCAATAACCACTGTAATTTCGGATATGTTCTAGAAATTCGTTTTTTGCTTTAATCTGAAGATTTTGTAGAAAGTCGCATGAGTGCAATCACTGTAAATTCTTTTTAAGTTCTATTTCTATTATTTTTACTTGTTAATCTTCTGAATGTCTTCAAAACTAGGTCGTTTTAGAATATTTGCTAGATGGTAATTTCAACAACCACTGTAATTTCGGATATGTTTTAGAAATTCGTTTTTTGAAAAGTTCTTGTAAAATTGTTTCATGATTTCAAGCTTTATATATTTCAAAGCGTTTACCAACGCACTTTAATTTCTTGCAAATTCTATTTCAATTTTTTTACGAACAAGAATTTATTGTTAGCATATCATAACAACATTCACTCTTTGACAGTCACACGCAATTGCCAACATAACATTTTCAGCAAGCACTGTAATTTCGGATATGTTTTAGAAATTCGTTTTTTGTTTAATCTGAAGATTTTGTAGAAAGTCGTCATCATATGACCAAAGGTCGCATGAGTGCAACCACTGTAAATTCTTTTTAAGTTCTATTTCTATTATTTTTACTTGTTAATCTTCTGAATGTCTTCAAAACTAGGTCGTTTTAGAATATTTGCTAGATGGTAATTTCAACAACCACTGTAATTTCGGATATGTTTTAGAAATTCGTTTTTTGGAAAGCTCTTGTAATTGTTTATTGAATTCATGCCTGATATATTTCTGAAGTTTTCATTGAAAGTCGTCAGAAAAAGATGGTTTCGAATTAATAATGTGCCTTTATTGGAATGTCTAAATCTACTTACAAATAACGGCAATCAGAAAGGTTATTTGTTAATGAACGGTAATGGAGCAAGAGAAGACATACGACTTATAATTTGCAAATTAGCTTGCCCAAGTAAATTGGATAGGTGGTTTGACTAGGGCGTCCAGTTTCGTACAAACCATAAAACCATTGGTAAATTTGTAGCACCGTTTCGTAGATTCTTCCCAGTGGAGACTTTCACGATGGGATTACCATTGTTTTCTGGGACTGAAACCGAAAGGTGTTTCTTTATTGCTGATTTCACTCGCCGAGAGATTTCTTTGATGAAGTTCCATAACTGCATATATTAACAGGAATGGCCGATGTGTCTTGCAATACATGTATTTGCTTGAGTTGTTAGAAATACGTGTCTCTGCATTTATCCAGTACAGTTATGTTCAATTTCTATTTCTTAAATTTTTGAACGAAGGCTTGGCATATTCAAAAATAAAACTGAACTTTTGAAAGGCCCTGATAGGATTTGTATTTATATTAGAAATCAATTTTGCAAGAAGCTTCAATAATAGAATACTTAAAGGTGTGACCATATTTTGCCACGGTCACAATAAAACCCTTTGGTCACTGGGCCAGCTTGTCAATTACCATTATTTGTATTGTAATTTTTTTTTTGTAAATATTGTAAGTAAATGTTTAAATGTAAAATAAATGTCAGTTCTCTGTGCTTGCATGTTTGAGAGACGTTTATTTTATGTTTAATAGCTCAAGTTGGTGTCCTCGAATATTATTTATTAAAAATTGTTTTCCCTGTTATTTATTTAAATTATTTTCCTCTTTTTTGTTATTTATTGGTTGCATGTTATATTTTTTTTGGTTAGTTTAGTTTTGCTTGATATTATTTAGAATTTAAATTTATGGTTAGGGATAGATTAAATAAATATTTTGCATGCAACGTTACTTTAAAATTATCATACAGTTAAAGTTTGATCGGGACACCAACATAAAACGATAAAAATTGTCATAGATTTAGTACCATCAGCAGCCGTAGGAAAAACAACGGGGCAGCGGGATGAAATGCAAGGGGGGTTCAGGGCGGAAAGCGGACCGAGGATGGTTAAAAGCACCCGCAACTGCCGGCGCGGGGGAGCTTGTAATTAGACCGTGAACCCGGAGGTATACAGTGCGCGAGGTCAAGGGACCCACCGAATCAGGCCAAACACAGTGTCGTGCGAACGCTAAGCCCACCGATAGCCTACCCGAACCGTACGAGCCGTAGCTAGTGAGCCAGTGTTGAAATCGCAAAGGGGACTAGCTTAAGGTCAAAGGACCGATCGAAGAGTGTCGTGAAAATTCGTCCCACGCCAGTTTGGACGCTAATCCGCAGTTTTATTTGTGCGCAGTGCCTTCGGCCGTTCGTTATTAGGCCTAGATACGCTATAGTGCCCCCGTCGGTGAAACAATTCTTGGCCAGCTTGGCTAAAACTTATTTACGGCCGTGACTATTGGTTTTGTGCACCCTGTCATCATAGCGGGACGCCGCTGCGTCCGTTTGTACCTCCTGTAGTGGATTCAACCCCTGGATCACCCCTCGCATCACCCGTCACCAAAGTCGACCAACGAGCAGCAGCAGCAACCATCCCGGCACGCGGGGAGCCAGAAGGAAGTTTTCCGGCGAAAATTGCGCAAGTAAAAGTGACCTACTAACCCTTGTTTTAAAAAAAAATAAATGTATGGTCTGGTAATTTTCGAGCTGTAAATTTATTTAAATTTGCACTTCCTTTTGCTTGTCTTTGAAGTTTGCTCGTTATAGTTATTCCGCTCAGTGACCATTGGTGTTGGCGTGGGTTGTAAGTCCGCCATTTTGTAGTTTTTTCCAGGAGACCAACCAAGACGACCCAGGCTATTGTATTCAAAAAAACCTCATTGTACAAAAAGAATTGTAACAAAGGCTCGTTTTGAGATAATTTTAGAATGCAAACTGTTCAATTTTGATGTAATTTAGGATTAGTTATGTAGAAACATATGTAATGTGAGATGTTGATAGCATAGTATAGGATAATATGTACTTTTTGTCAATGTGAATTAGATATAAGAATGTATAACTAATAAAAAAACATTTAAGATAACAAAGTGTGTTTTCTATTATCTCTGATCTCTAGAAATATATTTACGGATAACGACGAAAATAAAAAAAAACGAAAAATTGATGTTGGTTTCGATTTGAATACGCAATGGGTTATAAACGTTTTTAAGACTTGATACTTCTTTATCGGCAGACTTCGTGGCCGGTTTTTGAAGTACATGACAATTACGGGGCTAGTGTAACGATGCTACTGACTTCAGAAGCAGCACCTAGCCAAGATTCGAAGCTAGTAGGGCGATTATTCATCTCTTAACAAAGGCAATAGTAAAATATTAGTCGGACTATGCTTGAGTCGTTGAACTACCGTGGAGAAAATAAATCGAAAGAAGAGATTTCAACTAAATTTTCGAAAGCGAGAAAAAAATAATCTGCTTTTCGCCAAGCGCACGTTTGACTGCAGCTGCACTGAAGCTGATGTCTGGGCTAGTAAAACACCTCGTTCTCTCAGTAGAGAAATAGGCACAGATTTAAAACTCAACAACTTATCGCAATGTTTGTATTTTTAGATATTTTGGAATGCTACCCTGCCTTCTCCTAAGAGGTACCTAGTCCTACGTCGTAATACCGTTTCCACCCACTTCAGCGATGATGGCCAATATCAGCTTATCGCACTTGTTTTGGTGAGGCATATCCAAGAACTGGCTCTCGCTATTTCTGTTCTGCTTAAGTTATAGGTATAATTTTATCGTAATCGGGTGTTGGTTTGATAGTTGAGTTTACTGAAGCCGAAGCGTAGCGAAGGCAGGGTAGACGCAATCATCGAAAAACGAAGCAAGGTGCACGCTTTTCGGATTATTTCTGTCCCAGCTCGTGAAGGACACGTTCAGTCAGTGCTGTATAAGAAGGTGGATTCACTATAATTAGGCGGTCATTAGCGGACCTTTAGAGCGATTGATTAGTGGACGGTCGACCGTCTGTGCGTCATTGAGAGCTTGCAGATGTGGCAGCACTGACGCTGGGATGATCAATGATCATCTAAAATTCTGACTAATTTTATATCGGTCGCTAGGATAAACGAAACCCGCTGATTAAAACCAGTGAGCCATCTTTGCATGCAGCTGTAATGGAGAATATAGAAAAAGGTGTATCAGATAAAAATAAATTAGTAGCTCTGTTGGGAGCGTTTGTTTTACTTTTCCCTAAAACATGGTTTTCGACTATTCCTGGACTAATGAATGGCAGCACCTGCTGCGAGTGTGATGCAATTTGCATGTCTTGCGGCTGTGATATAACCGGACATGATGCAGGGTCCTCATTAACATTTACCGAGTATGAAATATTATTGTCGTTCGTTTAATTTCGCTTCGAGCTGCGAATCTTTGCTGTTTTTTAAATACCTAGTCCCTAGCTCTGATGATTTGTGTATTAAATCATGGGACAACATTTGTCATAATGTTCCTAAACGAGTTCCCCCAGAGTGGGTGGTGTAAGGCGTGCATAACATTGCTAAAGAATTAGTCCATGAACTTCGCCTCCAGTATTTAATCTGTCCGCTTCTTTGGCAGGCAATCGCAATCGGACGGAGGACACATGCAGAGTGAGCAGGTTGACCAGTTTGTCTTTGGTCTTTTTATTCCAGTGATGGATGCGGGGTGTGGATACAACGAGAAGCTTGAAATGGAGTCAAATCGTGGAAATTTTCCTCTGATTTATGATGGTGACCTAATGTAAGTCAACCGCATTCATTGACTGACGGCACGGTTCAGTGCGAGTGATTGAGTGGGCTATGCCGCAGCTACTGGGGGATTGATGGGCTTTTTGTTTCGGGTGATGGCTGTACGATGATTGGCCAAGATTTGCATTATATTTTTCGGTTTGCTTGTTTCGCGTGTGTTGGCTGCTGTTTCTATTCGGGTACAGGAAAATGTTTTCTTAAACGCAGCTAAATTGCGACATTATCTGCTATTTGGTTGCCTAATTTTTAAATAAACAACGACTCCCCCGTTGATTTTGCGCTCCACTTGGGGCGTCTTTTGTTCGGTTGGGTAATTTGAATGAAAATGGAATTGCTGGTTATTTGAGAGCACGAACGATATACCTTGGCACGCTAAGTGACTTTATACGAAAATTATCCCAAGAAGTGTTTGTGCGCTGTAAAGTACATTTGTCGATTTCAAAGGATTATTTTTGGTTTCCATTCGCGATCTTTCCCAACGAAAAGCATAATTTCATAGTCCAAAGGCTGCCGGTTGATAGTTTAGATGAAAGATTTTTGCTCCGCCACTATAGCAAATTATGGCACCTGTTTAAAGTATTCACCAACGATCCATAACCGTCTAGATATTCAATTTCCAGATAAGGAGTTTCCTTGTTTTCGTGAACCTTCATTCCGTTGAAAATATAGCGTAAGCACTCCGATTACGCTTTTATGAACTTGTTAATATTACATAAATCACTTCCATCGCAAAGTACCCCATCGGCGATCCCGACCGAATGTGAACGAGAGTGTTAGAGTGAGACAAAACGAGGACTACTTAAAATGCGCAAAACAACTGCTAAATAAAAACACATTAATCCCAATTTATCACACTCCACTCACTTAGCAGTAAAAAATCAGATAAAAAGATCAAAAACACGTACTCCCATTAATTATGCATTCCTGCGCCCCCTGAGCGTCGAATGAGCTGAAGCCCAACGCCGACCGAATCCAGCAGCTGGCGAATGGCAATGACTACAACGACGACGACGACGACGATGGCAGCAGCAGCAGCAGCGGTTGAGACTTCAGCCTCCCTCTCATCAAACCGCGGCGGAGCTCCAGAGCAAATTGAACCCACAGAACAGAACAGTGTCGCTGTTCGTGTTTTTACCACTAAACCTAACCAACCGACCAATCAAGTCAGGTCCGTCTTAGTCGGAGCAGACATTGAGAAAATAACAAAAATAATAAACACGTCCCTTAATTTAGGGCACTTTACTCAAATATTTCCTCCCTTCGCTGGGAAAATCGTCTATGTACCTACTCTGACGTATCCATTCGTTGGTGGTTTACACAGTCTACCGTTTCCGAGTCACACAGAGGAGTAAATCCCATTCAACCCAATCCTGATGAACGCGGGCCTTGCCTGCGGATTGCGGAAGTATGGAGGGAGTCAGACTTGTTAGCAGGAGCATAGTCATGTTAAATTATTCTCAAGCGAAAAATTAGACGACTTGTGGAAGCCTGAAATATATATATGTACACTCAAGCTTGTTTGAACAAGTAATTTTTTCTTTAATATTCTAACGCGAACGCCGCCCGATGGATGGTGCGTGGGGTGGAACAATTAGCACCAAAACGGGAGTTTGCTTTCCCGCCCGGACACTCTCGCTTTCGGTTTGGTGAGGGTTGTTGATGGTTTGCTTTTAAAAATGTAGTGTTTTTTTTCAGAGAATGATTTTTGCTTTACTTAAGGACTTGAACGAGATTTTAATTAAGCGCATAAAGATAATGTAAAAATACTGGCACGAAGATGGGTGAGTAATTAATTAATGTCATATGCCAGTATCCTGCACTGCAGCATTTCCAAAGAGTTTCTGTGGATTACTGAGGATTTCTTATATAAACTTGTTTCTACTGCAAATTGAAACCAAAGAATCCTGAAATCTCATATTACTAAAATCCCAAAGTTCTGAAATGCTAAAATCTTCAAATGTGTAAAATCCAGATTGCTCCATGTCTGCCGGTCCGGCAGAACAAAGGGATGAAACCAAAGATCTCCACTGTCGACGGTTACCCATCATGGCTCTGGATCTGCCTCTTCTACGCGGTAGATCGCAGACAGCGATTAACAAAGACCTCAGGTTTTGTGTTGTCTCCATCGAGACCCACCACGTTTCGCAGGCATACAGCAGTACGAACTTAACCTTTGTGCTGAAAATTCGGGTTTTCGCAGAGTGATCTGGTTTGAGCACCAAATGTTTCGCAGACCTGTAAAGGCAACCCTGGCCTTCCTGACTCGTGTGGCTATAGCAGTTTTGGTACCACCATCGGGCGTTGTCTGGCTACCAAGATATTGAAATGCGTCTACCTGCTCAATCTATTGTCCCGCTGCTGAGAATTTGGTGGGATTGTCAGTGTTCAATACCAGTTTTAGCTACATTGACTGTGAGACCTGCTGCCGAGGAGCTCTCGGAAAGGTCATCTAACTTGATCTGCATATCGATTCGGCGTTGTGCGAGCAAGACAATGTCGCCGGTTAGATCGAGGTTTTGTAGTTGCTCCATCGTTAGAGGCTTCCAAGGCAATCCTTGATTTGGTCTTCGCTCCAATCAATATCTCATCCATAACGATGAGAACCAGCAGCGGTGATAAAACGAGAACACCTCGTACTAAACTTTGATGAGATGAGTGCCGCAGTTGTTTTGCTGGTTGAGTCGGTCAAGCGTTTTTTCGAGGTCAACGAACACCAGCAGAAGAGAGTCCTGGAATTCGTTGATCTGCTCCAAACAATGCGGAGCGTTGTGATATGGTCCACACATGACCGGCCAGCACAGAATCCAGCTTGCTGCCGCCGTACAGTTGCGTCGATCTTCTAATGGATCCGGTTAAGGATTACTTTACCGAATACTTTGAGTGTAATACAGAGTAAAACCACCGTGGTAGTGCCACGTTGCGGACGATATTTGGTGGAATAAAAAAAATAAAAGAGAAGAGTGACGGATGCATGTATAACGAGGTACAGACACTGTTTCTTTTCGTACATCTGGCGAAAGTTGGTAGGTTACGGTGGATCGGATGCTGGACCGGACGACAATGCGACGAAAACGGTTCTCTTCAACAACCCCATCGGCATCAGGAACAGAACAAGGTTTTCCCAGTTAACTCAGTTGTGGGCTACCGCTCTCCAATGCCTCCGTCTTTTCGTTTTGTTCCTACCGGATTTGAGGCAAACACCATCATTGCAGGGTAATTATCCGGCAATCTTGCAACATGCCCTGCTTAATGTATCCGTCCAGCTTTAGCCACCTTTTGGACACTGGGTTCGCCATAGTGCAGTGCGAGTTCATGGTTCATCCTCCGCCTTCATACTCCGTTGTGCTGTACGCCGACGAAGATCGTTTTTAGCACTCGTCGTTCGAAAACTCCGAGCATTCGCAGGTCCTCCTTAAGCATTGTCCATGTTTCATGCCAGTTTCATGCATCGGTCGGCATCGGTTCCGCTGGCCAGCATGAACTTTGCTTTAGACGTATTTACCTTTAACCCAATCTTCTCTGCTTGGCGCTTTAAACAAGCGTACTGTTCAGCCACCGCCACAGATGTTCCGACGGTAATATCCGTGTCATAGGCAAAGCAGACGAATTGAATAGATTTACTAGACTAGACTGCGGGCATGAGAGGACATCACCTTGACGAAGCCCTCTGTGTGATTCGAATGAACTTGACAATCCACCCGAAATCCGAAAACAGCACTGTGTACGATCCATCGTACCTAGATTGAATCAGTTTGATGAGCTGTTCTCGTCCATGATTTTACATAACTCTTTTCGATCGATGGTATCATATGCGACTTTGAAGTCAACGAACAAATGCTACTTGAGAACTCTGTATTCACGGCCCTTTTGGAGGATCTGCCACAGTGTAAATATTTGGTTCGTCCTAGCCCGACCTTCGATGATGCTGGCTTGATAAGTTCTCACAAATCTGTTCGCAATTGGTGATAGTCGGCGGAAAATGATTTGGAACAGTACTTTGTAGGCACCATTGAAAACAGTGATCGCTCGGTAGTTCTCAGTGTGCAACTTGCCGTCCTTTTTGTAGATCGGGCATATCTTCTATTGACTCCTCCGCTAGCTGTTCCGAATCCCAAATTCTAACAAATAGTCGGTGCATACAAACGGCCAGTTTTTCTGGCCCCGTTTTAATCAGCTCTGCTCCGTTGCCATTTTTCCCTGTTGATGCTGATGATTAAGATGTGATGCGTGGGTACGTTGTACTCCCGACATTTCTGCATGATCAATAAACATCTGGCAACTACCTGGACGGAACGTCAAATAATGCCTGACTTTAAGTGAGTCTGGACCAGGGCTTCGACCGATCCTTTTTTTCTACCGCAGTCACACCAACGCGCATTCAAGTTCACACCGTCCGTTTAGTGGTGGAATATGAACGCTATGCATAACACAACTGGCAGTTTGCTCAGTCAAACGCCGATTGCACACAGTAGAACGAACGCGTTCTAAAGCTTTTTAACATTTTCGTTTCGATCAAGTTGCCTTTACCGTTTGGAGCGGCGAATGACTGCAAAACAGTCAAATGACTGGCAGTCACCACGCTAACGAAAAGCAACCGCACAATCGTATGTTTCAAAACTACAAAAAAAAAACAACCACTACATGTGCATGGAAGAAGTCGTCGGTCGGACTCCGTCCAATACAAACGAATATTTTGCTTGCGTCGGACCGACGTCTGTGTGACAAACTATTACTGTGAGCAGCCGATTTGGAGACAAAAAGAGAAACGAAAAAATACGTCACCGTATATTCACCGTATATTCTCAAAGCGCAAAGCAAAACGGGAGATCGACTGTTTGTTTTTGCTGAGTTGCCGCATGAATTGTAAGACGGCAGCAGTGCAAGCGGCAGAATGACTGGATTCAAAAAAAAGTTGAATGATCGGAGTTGAGATCGGATTGAAAAGCGGAGTTTGAATGCGGAAAGTTCGCATTCACGGCAGTCACATTCAACTTGCGATCCCTTTTCAAGCCCTGGTCTGGGCACACAGAACAACCTACAATTCGGGACTGGAGTGTCGTAAAAAACACATAAATAACTGGATTACAGTATATTTATTCGGTTTCAAGTTTCACAGTATTACATCGTTGCATTTCTCTGATTATGATAAAATCTCGAACTATTTCTTAATCAGAACACAGCAGAAGATGCGACTGAATCAGCATATTTTTTACACTTTGAACGCATTTCTTTAGCACTGTGGACCATTGGTGTAGCTAGGAAATTTCCCTGGAGGAGGCCCAAGGGAGGCATTCCAAAAAAAAATCATTATGATCCTGTTACGCCGGCTGTCACCGAATGCACAGGGTTTGGTAGTGAATTACCTGGCGGGCTTCATGTGGGCCCATCTGGATCTATAAACATCGTAGTTGCGCGGGAAATTTCCTAGCTACGCCAATGGCCAACAGTGGTAAAGAAATGCGTTCAAAGTGTAAGAAATATGCTGATTCAGTCACATCTTCTACTGTGTTCTAATTAAGAAATAGTTCGAGATTTTATCATAACCAGAGAAATGCAACGATGTGGGGTGAGTCTGGGAGCACGGTTCCGGTTGTTTGGTTTTTTTCGAACGGTTCGTTTTGGTAGAAATTTGCAGTGTTAAATCAAAGTATTTATTGATACAGTTTGCGCGAGTGTACTGTTTAGTGTTTGCTGCTTTCCTATAGTATGCTGATCATGTCGATTGGCAAGAGATAAGTATCCACCTTTTCGCGCGGTTAATGGTGGCTAGTGGGTATACTTTTCGACAATGTTTATTTGCTTTTGGGAGCTCCGCTCACGTACGCTGGAAAGTTCTACAACAACAATCAAGGCTGAAAATGTCAATCTGACATTAATAAAGTTGCCAAAGGCCATTGGCGTAGCTAGGAAATTTCCTTAGCGGGGCCTAGCGGGTGCCTTCCAAAAAATTTTCATTGCGATCTTGCTACTCCAGCTGTCACCGATAGCACAAAGTTTTGTAGAGAAATACCAAGCGGACTTCATGAGGGCCCGCGCAATTACGGACCAGATGTTTACCATCCGACAGATCTTGCAGAAATGTCGGAAGTACAACGTGTTCACGCATCACATCTTTATTGATTTCAAATCAACATACGATACAGTCGATCGAGACCAGCTATGGCAGATAATGCGCGAACAGGGTTTTCCTCAACAGCTGATCAGAGCTACATTGGATTGAGTGAAATGTTTCGTGTGATCTCGGGGACACATTCGAGTTTCTTTGAGACGGGGTGAGGCTTGAGACAAGGTGACGGCTTATTTTAGTATAATCAATATATATATAGAATGCCAGTGTCGCTGGTGTTTCATATATATTTTGATGGCAAACATCTTGGTGGTTCGTGTCTTGGATACGGGAACAACACTGTTAAATTGCCCAACAGAAAATTTTCGCTGTCGACGAAATACCCCGAAACGATCAAATCGAGTGCTTTATCCAACGTACGGAAAAGCAGGAAGGATTTTTTATTGGGTTGCCTTTTCTGTTTGACAATGAGATTCTCGTTTCGAATCGAGCACTCACACATATGCGCAGACAATGTAAATACATAATTTTCAAATGTGTGATGTTTACCACGAGCACTGCAGCGACACTGGCATTTTATATATATTAATTCTACTCTTATTTTGCATGCTATTCAGCATCGCACTTGAGGGGGTGATTCTACGAAAGCGGAGTCCAGGAGGAGTGGGCTAAACATAAATGCGTCGAAGACCAAATACATAAAAGAAAAAGACTCAAAGAAAACAAACGCGTGCCTCCCGCGGACGGTAACTGTAGACGGCGACGAACTAGAAGTGGTCAATAAATTCGTGTATTTGTAATCGCTGGTGACCACTGACAACAACACAAGTAAGGGGATCCAGCGGCGCATTTAAGCGGGAAATCGGGCCTACTTTGCCCTTCCCAAATCGCTGCTCCAGAAGCATACGCCATCAGACGTAGAACAGTAGTTTTTATGGACTTGAAGCCGTGATACTGTGCACGGACGACATACGCGCCCTTGTCATGTTCGTGCGGAAGGCATTGCGGAAGATAGAGTTGAATGGAGGCGACTGCTTGAAACAGCATGAGCCGGGGTGGATACTAGGCTACTGACTACGATGACAACTACGCGTTTGCGATGCCTAGTGAAAAAGAAAATATCTACGCAGCGAGAACATATATATACACTGAATTTTCTTTCGGTTTTTAAATTCCACTGGGGGAAAATTTCTGGAGGGGTAACTCTCCAGGGTGGCAACTGGATACGAAAAACCAAATTCCCTGATTTTTCCAGGTTTTTCCCGGTTTCATATTGCGATATTTTAACTGAAAGTGTGTTTCGATCATTGATATTTCAATTGTTTATCAATCAACGAGGTATTGAGAAAAATTTCCCCACCTACTCTATTTCCCTAGGCGAATTCTGCAATCACTTTCTCTTATTCTGCCGACCAACAAATTACACTCCTCCCGTGAGTTCCTTATCTGTTCTTTTTCCCGCGCAAGTTTATTCGCAAACTCAGGTGCAAGCGGAGTTTTAGTGCCCATTGCGGCTAGCTCTCGGACCCGCCGTGGTGCTTTTCCTGCCAGCCACGCGGAAATGTTCATATGTTTAATTTTCGTTCTCCGAGTCATAAGCCATGCGCGGCTTACTTCACTTTGCATGGATTGATCGGAATTTACTCTTCCGGGTCCAAGCTAGAGCCAAAAATTCGTAACGTGGAAGGTAGGGTCGCTACACTCGCATTTTGGTTACAACTTGTAACATTCAACAGCAGGCTTGTCCTGCACTCAGTGAACTTATTTTGCTTTTTTAACTGTAACACTTCAGCAAAGCAAAATTCGAAAATATTACAAATGGGGCACTTATAGAGTAAATTTTTATCCATAAGATTGCTGAACTAAGTATTGTCCAGTGTGAACTGGGAGTGCGCCGTAAATACTAAAGATATAGCATTACTTAGCTCAGCAATCTTATGGATAATTAATAACTTACTCTAAATCACAGAGAACAGATTAACAGGCTCGAAGGAAGTAATCGATTTTTTGTGTGAAAAATCTGTCGGTAGCACCCTCGAGAAATAGTTTGCCAAACGCATCAAAAAACATCCTAATATTTCTTTGTGCTGGAGTTACATAGCAGCGACATCAAGATTTAGTTTGCCACTTACTGCTCGAGGGGTGCTCTATTGAAGGATTACTCGTAGATTACATAAAAACCTTTTACACACTTTTTGTCAATTACCTGGTAGTCTGTTCTCTGTGTCTAAATGTCCCATATATATATTTTCGAATTTTGCTTGGTTGAGGTGTTACAGTTAAAAAAGCAAAATAAGTTCACTGAGTGCAGGACAAGCCTGTTCAACAGTATGGCAAGTTTATGCACTGCCACATGCTACATGCACTGTGTCAGTGGAATTTCTCAAACATTTTTCTCGGAAACCAAATTTTGCTGCTGTGCCACTGGCATTTACTTCGATGTTCGGCGAATGGTCTCACATGCCGCAAAATGTCCGTTCTGAAACTTCAATGTAATTCTATTCGACTAGACTAACGCCAAACGAAAGGCGCAAAGTGAGTGCAAACTAAATTTGTTATATCACTTCACTTGCCTCGCAGAATAAGGCCCTTTGCAAAACACTGAGCCAATTATCGATAACCCAATCTATCGCTTGTGTGCCGTACTTCTTTATCTATTTCTAAGGGTTCTTGACTACTCAATGAACCGATCATTGGGGTTGTTTGAAAAATTCCCTCATTATTCCAGGTTTTTCCAGGTAATTTCAAATTCCCTGACAATTCCAGGTTTTCCAGGTAGTTGCCACCCTGCTCTCCATATTTTATATCCTATTGAAGGATACCGTTTGAAATAATCCCTTATCCTCCTGTACATTGTAGAGCCACCGGGATCGAGCCTTCTACCACATCTCGAGTAATCACAAGAGCGCCATTCTCCAAATTCCGGGAATACCACAGAGAACAGTTTAACAGGTTCGAAGAAAGTTATCGATTTTTTGTGTGTAAAATCTGCCGGTGGCTCCGTCCAGTAATAGTTTGCCAAACGCATAAAAAATATGCATGTACCTTTATCAATATTACTTTGTGCTAGAATTACAATAGCAAATCGCTAGAATAGCAGCGACATCAAGTTTTAGTTTGCCACTTACTGCTCGAGGGGTGCTCTATTGAAAGATTACTCGTAGATTACATAAAAACCTTTTACACACTTTTTGTTAATTACCTGGTAGTCTGTTCTCTGTGCTCCTTTCCTTGCTTAATTGACTTGCATGATATGTTGCTACCGAGCATAACTTGGATGGCTCTTTGTGCTTCCTTAGCTAATCCTAACCAATCGCGGGTCCCTCGGTGGGGGTCATGCTATGCTATCCAGCTTTTTACGAGCCATAATGGGGGACGTATTCGTAATATTTGAACGGCATTTTTGACATTTTCCTAATACATAGCACGTTTTCTTTCCGCACATTCCTTTAGTTTTACCGTGAACGCGCCGAAAGAAAACGTGTGATGTATTAGGGAAGTGTCAAAAATGCTGTTCAAATATTACGAACACGTCCGCCATTATGGCTCGTAAAACGCTGGATAAGGTTTTGCAAGGTGATGTCACGAATGAACCGGAATGAACGCAATTCATTCATCTGACATCCACTCGTGGTTTGTTTACTATTTGAAGATAGAATTAACAAAAGGGCGAATGTCGCAAGCGTAAACAAACCGAGTGAGGGTTGATTTTCCTATGCTGGCCCAGCAAAAAATAACTCTCACCCGTTTTGTTTACATTTGCGACATTCGCCCTTTTGTTAATTCTATCAAGAATTGTTAGGCGAACGCGTTATGCAAAAATTGGAGTTAAACGTTTTAAAGCGTATTATCCAGCAGTGTCGCTCTCCAAACTACTCGGAATGGCAGTTTTTGTGCTTTTCTGACTGCCGTTAAGGCCTTTAAGCAATATTCAGTTTCAACATGTTAACCCATATTCTAAGTCCATGTAAACAAACCACTGATAGACGTCAAAGAAGTGAGGTTATGCTCGCCCGTGCAAAACCTTATGCTGCATTCTTCTCGTGACGCCAATGGAAGCCGTGATAAATTTCAATATTCATACGCCTACTTCCATGTTCAGCTGCATAAATGTTCTCGAGCTGCCGCATTCTTTGGAAAATGCTAAACATAATTTGCGTTTCCCCTAACAATTAGAAAAGGGGAGAAAATGCGTAATAAGTAACGCATATGTTTCCAGTGAAAACCAACGTTAATCCACTCAATGGTGGATGCATGACTTTCTCACAGAGCAAAATGTGCATTAATTAAACAGCTCATTTTCGGTGTGAAATTACAGCCTTTCCTCTGTAGAACAACGAAAATAATCTCCAATTAACGCAGGCCTACGCAACTTTCTTCCGGAATCAAAGCTAACCTCGCAAGAAATAGAAGCCCGACCGGATGTTGGAACTTCCTTTCTTCCCGCTTAGTTGGAAGAATTTTATTCCGACATCGCTATAATTTCTACTTATGGTTAACAGTCGACCTTGAAAATCCGCCCTGTGTGGAAGGAAAAAAATCGGATAAAACAACTGTGGAAAATCTTCCAGAACATGGAAGCATCACTAGCTTCGCCAAACGCACCGACCGCTCTGGGAAGAACAGAAACCGGTAACGCCGGTTAATTCACTCTCGAATCACTACACTAGCGGCGGCGGCGGCGGCGAACGGCAGCAGAGCAGCAGCGGCTATAAGTGGTCTAATTATTCAATCAAATTAAACTCAATGAAAAGAGGTTTTCACCAGCACTAGCAGCGCCAGCACCATCTTGGAGCCTTGGCTGGCAAAGGCGCCATCGAGGGCTGCGCTGCGTTGCGCTGGAGGCTGGAGTGCGAAATTCGTCCGTTTGAATTACCCCGCGGTTGAAGGTCTACGGTACAGGTTATTTGGTGTATAGATCGAGTAGAAGCGGTACAATTAGCACTTAGCAGCTCCAGTGAGTGGCTCAAATAAGTTGGCACATTTGGAATAATACCAAAATAAATGCGGTTGGCGCTTGTGGTGTACACTAACCGTTACGACAACACCAAAGGCTTCATATTTAAATAAGAAATGTGAATTTGAGACCCCTCGGGTTTCTAGCAATACTCCCCAACGCATTATCTTGCTATAGTTTCAATATTACCATTTATGGAGTAATCTATACCGCATACGCGACAAAAAAATTGACATAAGCCGATTCTGTCCTTCTTTACTTCCTTGCTAGCCCTACACAGTTAGTTTCTGATCAGTCCTCCGCTAATGTCATTTTGTTACTGACTACCATGTTGCTACTATGTTTGTTACCAGTACATCGTAAACATATTTGACGAAACAAAATGTGATGTTGCAATGAGCAGCATTAGACTCACGAAGAACTGTTTCACTTTCCACCCCAAAATTCAGTCTACCTGATTTTGAACCACGTTTTTTACTCCTCAGGCTGTAAAACAAACAAAGCAAATCGATTTATGAGATTTCGTACCAAAATAATATCTAAACTACTCCTTGAAGAACCGAATCGGGTACGTATTTAAGTTCCAATAAAAATTACCATCCATCTTCTTTTACGGCTTGAGAGGAAGAAAGCAAGACAAAGCGTTGCGAGCCGCCCGGTCATCAAAGGGACCGGATTTCGGAAATTGGCTAATCACTTTCACCGAAACCTGTTCACCACGGGACGACAAGTCGTCGGCCAGTCGCCCGAGGGTGTGTCCAGGTTCTTTGTAGGTCCTGCTGGCGGCTCGGCTGCGCTGGCGTCCCTAAGGGTAATGATCACAGTTCAGCTAATTATAGGAATGATCAAAATCCTTGCTATCGGGCGGAAGATGACCGCAACTTTACGCAGATACGAAGCGGTTCGCTGTGCGAGAGCATAGGTGTTGAAGAGTGCGGCAATTAATTATCCCACAAAAAAGGCAATCAAGGATCCGGCTTCGGGTGATTTGTCGATTTTCTTTTGTTTTACTTTTTCGGACGATCTTCGCTGCGCGCGGGGGCGATTTACTACCTGCCTTCCGGTGGTTTACAGAGCATAATTTGTTTGGTTCGCTAAGCTCAACCGTCATTGAGATTCATTCATAACCGTTTATTCACAACTTGAATGAGGCTCGTGATTTTACGTCGGGGGGGCAACAATGGCGCCGCTCTCTGAAGTGCCAATCTACCCGTTTCAAAAGCTTTTCCAGAAAATAATTTCGATTTCAATGCAGTATAGACCGTAAAAAGACTGTCAAACTTTTGTTTTTCTAAACGCGGGTTGCAGATCTCACCATGTTCACCGGTAAATGCTAGATAATAAACTGGTATTCGAGGAAGCCAACTAATTCAGGGCGAGGTAAAAGGCAGCGTTCATCGGTGGAAGGGAGGATTAATCAACCTTCGATCGTTGTCACAGCAAACCGTGTTTAAAGAAACAAAAGAAACACCCGATCCGGTTCGATCCCACACACCCGTGACCATATCCTTTGATCGTGGTCAGTCAGTCGGAGCGACAGAATCAAATCGATATTAATTTGGCGGCTTGTTTGTCTTTTAAAAACCTCTTCGGCCAGCCGCTCGTCTATACTCTGTCACTCTATAAAGACATTCCCTCTTAATTAAATTGAATATAAATTTGTTCGTTACTGCTTATTTATGTACGTTTTTATGTTTATGTTATAACTCTTTCATCGCCTTTGGTCAATTGGTTTTCGATGCTTTTGATGGTAATATTTTGCCTCCTGCACGTCCCCCCTCTTTCCAACTTTACCGTTCCACTGCTGTGAGGCTTTTTGTGGCAATCGGGATTATCGCTTTTTGTTTGATGGTCAAATTCCACCTTCGCACGCGGGCAGGCAGGGAACCGCTAAGAAACATCGACCAAAGATCTCGCACGAGATTTAGTTATTTATTCAAATTAGCCGCGTCAACTCCGTGGATTGATCCACTCCGTGGTATGTGTGCTCTTCCCATCAAAACAAGACCGTCACTCAAGCTATCCATATACATAACAAACATCGTTTGACATCGCCCTAACCCGGACAGTCTGAATCGGTGCCCCGGTAAGTATGCAATATGCTAGGCATCGCTCACTTCAGTATGCAAATAATAAATCATTCTCCTGGTTTGTGCTGAGACCCTAATCATCTTACTTTACCGACCAGAGCGCGGTACGGTGGTACGATAAAGGAGAAAAGCAGAACACATTCCTTTCTTGGTTTGCTTGCTTGCTCGCTCGCCGGTTAGTGCTGGCTGATGGTGCGAAAAGAAATTTATCAACTTTGGTAATCCGCTTAGGCTTAATGGTTTTCAGATTTCAGCCCCATCAACCTGTTTCTGCTGCTACCCCACCTGACCAGGTCGTCACGTTTAGGAAGCCTGAAAAAAAAATCCGGAAGACAAGCAAGGGTAAGGGAATCGTGTATCGAGAGAAAAAGGCTCTAAACACAAAAAGGCTCATGAATAAAGCAAACAGTGTGACGCTTTCCGTCAATATAGCGGTGAAGTTAAGTGGATCTTTGTTCTTCCGTTGGTCGTCCATGGTGATGGTGATTGAAGTCGCATCATTCATGAGCTTTTTATTAATTTTGGGTTAGAGGTTAGTTTGGTGGCACCCGATCAACTGAAGGGTTGCCTGCAACCGAAGAGTTAGTGCTTAAGTTTTTATGGAAAAGAATCTAATCGACACTTTCATATTGAGAATCATATTTTTTGCTACCTTTGTTATATTATTAAAGCTATAAAAACACGTAGCCGAGCTTAGGTAGACTGTCCATAGTAACACTTCGACATTGGTTCAACCAATAGAATTACTAAAAGAACCCATTGACTGGTGCTTGAGTGTTGAGTCTGATTCTCAACAGAATGATGTCACATGAAAATTAATGAGGAAAAATTTCAATTAAGGTTTTTAGTATGATCGTTAAACTATCACAGAAATTGCTCTGAGTAAGAAATAGATCGGTTATGTTATTTCTACAAAGCTGCTTTTCTAAAGATTGAACATGAAAAAGTTCATACACGGAAATCTTGTAAGTATGAAATTATGCAGTCTTACTTCTTCCTGTAGCCTATTTCTTAAACTTTTCCCGAAGACGATTCATCATCCCTTGCGCCAGCTATTTTTTCAGCCAAATTTTCATCACTTGCAGCTTCACTCTTCTTCTGCATTAGTTTGCAATTGACAGTCGATCGGCAGCCAATCATCATCCTTAACCCCATAGTATTAGCCGAATTCCACTCTTTGAAAATAACAGTTACGCCATTGTCACAATTGCACGACAATACACAATCCAAGTGCAAACACTGCGAATTCTTTTGAAGTTTTATTTCTGTTATTTTTACTTATGGTAAAATGAGCTCGTGATTGTCTTCAAAACTAGGTCGTTTTAGAATATTTGCTAGATGCTAATTTCAACAACCACTGTAATTTCGGATATGTTTTAATAATTCGTTTCTTCCAAAGTTCTTGTAAATGTCTTATAATTTTATGTGTTGTATATTTCGAAGTTTTTACCAATGCAGTTTAATTTCTATGAATTTATATTTTAATTTTTTAAGAACACGACTTTATTGTTCGCATAGCATAACTATGTTCACTCATTGACAGTCACACGCAATTTTGGATATAATATTTTCAGCAACCGCTGTAATCCCGGATACATGTGAGAAATTCGGTTTTAATTTTAATCTGAAGATTGTGCTTAAAGTCGTCATCATCTGACGAAAGATCGCATGAGTGCAATCACTTGGAATTCTTTTGAAGTTGCGGTTCCTTCCGTGGACTAATCT